>NC_052148.1:204782928-205082928 GCF_902713615.1 Scyliorhinus canicula | reverse complement strand
CCTCTATCTCCCCCCCCCGAGCTCCTCTTCCCACTTAAGCTTCAGGTCCTCGGACTGCGTATCCTCTGCTCCCATTAGTTCTTTGTAAATAGCTGATGGTTCTTTGTAAATACAAGATCTGACCCTTTCATTTACCTTTACAACATAACTCATCACTTAAGTCAGCACAGTCATCGATGCCATTGCAATGACCCTCCAGTGGAATACACTTTCCATTTACACATGTGAATTCATCTTCGGTGCATTCTCTACCTAACAAACAAACAGCAGAAAAAATGGTAAGCAAAACTACAACAGTGTAATCCAACAGCAATACTCAATTGTCACATCGGGCAACTGGATAATAACTATTATCCAGCAATTATCCAGTGGGACTACCCATGCCAGAATGCCTGTGCCAGAGATCAGACCCGGGGTCTTGCCCATAAGGGATGGAGTGAGGGGGGGGGGCTCGAGGACCCCGGAAGAGGTAGGTTGAGTGCAGCTGGTGGGGGCGCAGTGTCGGAGACCCTTGCGCGGTCGCTGAGGAGGGTAGAAAGATCGGGGCTGCCATCCTGCACTGATGGAAATGATATAAATGTGCCCTTGATGGGGCATTCCTCGCCGATGCCAAAGAAATATCAAAGTGCCATTGAATAGTGGGGTCTCTTCGAGAAAAACCCTGCTAAACCCGCCTGAAACTGGATTCTGTTTTCTTTCCGTTGACGGCGCCCAACATTGTTACTAACTGGAATTCTGCGACTGGCCTCACCATCACAGGGTATGAGAGGGCAGAGATCAATGGGACACCCTACAGCTACCCTGTTGGATGGAGTCTGTGTGATGACATAGAAAAATATGGCCAGCCCCACAGTGACACTTAAACAAAAAGAATGACAAGTGAGACTGCGTCCTTTTGGCTACCTAAGATCAAATTGTAGATTGCTGGGTATAACTGCAGTCTCCAGAGTCCAGGCAGTACGTGCGTCATGTTATCAGAGAGTAAAATGAGTCTAAATACACCTGAAAGGGCAGCACGGTGGCCTAGTGGTTAGCACAACCGCCTCACGGCGCTGAGGTCCCAGGTTCGATCCCGGCTCTGGGTCACTGTCCGTGTGGAGTTTGCACATTCTCCCCGTGTCTGCGTGGGTTTCGCCCCCACAACCCAAAAAAAAAATGTGCAGAGTAGGTGGATTGGCCACGCTAAAAAGCCCCTTAATTGGAAAAAATAATTGGGTAATCTAAATTTAAAAAAATAAAAAAAAATAAAAAAATAAATACACCTGATTGTGTCATGTGAGACAGTACCTTTAAGAAATGGATGTTTATTGCTGCAGTGATGTCAGAGAGTGGGTGGAGCTGGGTTGTCTGTCAGCTTTTTACTTTAGTTTTAGGCTGTTTGCTGCAGGGAGTGTTTTAGTTTCATTTTCAGAGTTGGATAGCTGCAGTCACAGCCAGAAGGTGGATTGGAGTCTCTCTCTGTAATCTAAAGACTGCAAATCGATCCCGGTGATTTAAAACTAATAACAGTAGTGACTTTAACCTGATGTGCTTCTGGTAAAAGTTGTTTTCAGATTTATGGATGTTAAAAGAAAACTTAACGGATTACTTAGTGTTGTATTCCTTGGCGGTTCTATTTGAATTAATGGTTGCCAAATGTTGACTGTATGTTTTAAAAAGGTTAACTTGAGTTCGTAGAATAAACATTGTTTTGCTTTAAAAAATACTATTCCATTTCTGCTGTACCACACTTGTAGAGTGAGCCATGTGCTCCCCATACCACAATCTGTTAAAAGTCGTGGGTCAGGTGAACTCCATGATATACTTTGGGGTTCTCTAAAACCTGGCCCATAACGATTGATCCACAGTTATTGGAACTAGAATCAATTGGGTAAAGGAATATCAGGAGGAGCCAATACTAGTGCCACTTCTTTTTCTTATATTCATTTAGAGTACACAATTCTTTTTTTTCCAACTTAGGAGCAATTTAGCGTGGCCAATCCACCTACCCTGCACATCTTTTTGGGTTGTGGGGGTGAGACCCACACAGACAGGGGGAGAATGTGCAAACTCCACACGGACAGTGACTCGGCGCCACCGTGCTGCCCCACCAGTACTGCTTCTACTTGAAGAAACACGTGTTTTATTTCAATTTATTTTGTTTGGGATAATTGCTTGGTCTGGTTACCCTAACTCTCTGAGACGGTTTTCAGTCAGGACGGTTAAACATTTCATAGGGAGGGGGTTACAGAATGGAGGAGGCGGGGATCACACGTCAGTGTCGGAAATCATTTGGTTTTCCCTTTGCTTAAATCAGCAGATGGAGCTTGAGAGAAGCAACAATCTGAATCCAAGTGTGCTCCCTACAGTGCAGCCAAGGGATAATCCACACACCAGCCATATGGAGATACACTACCCACAGTCACCCACCCCCTGTACCTTCTATAAATGAAGCCCAACGTAATGACAGAAAATGTTAAAAACCTGTAGGATAATCATAACATTTAACCGCAGCAAATTTTGCATTTCTGTCCGAGGCGTGTACAATGTCCGCGAGGTGGAAACATTCTGATAGGCTTGTCTCGAACCCTCTGCAGAGCGTGCTATTAGACCAGTTCACAACCATGGTAGCCTTCGGGGGATTTCTGCTCCTTGCAGTATCTAAAATTGTCTCTGCTCCTCTGGGAAAAGAGAATGAGATGGTCAGCAACGGTTCAAATATCTTTTTTTTTAAAATGCAATACTCACTTGCAAGCATTGACTTGAATTGTTTCAAATACAGAACATGAAAGGTAAGTTCTCACAAGCGAAAGTTAAGCTGTCTGCAGACGACATTCGCCTCGTGCATTGTCCACTCTTTCTCATTCACACGTACAGGCAATCCTTGCGATGTTTCATTGAAACTGAACAAAACAAATCCTTGCGATGAGCTCCCAGGTGTCAAAGAAACAGTAGCATTTCCTAAAATTAAGAAAAAAAAGGTAGACTCAATATATATGTTCACAGACACATTTGCATAGGCAGGGATAGTCCAAATCATTGCTGAGATTGATTCAGTGGGTTAGAGAGTGACCTTTTAACTCTGAGGCCTTAACCCAGATTAATGCACATTAGAGTTCTCACTCAGATAGAGCATCGAATGGCTGATGACGGAACCAGAAAGTTTTGCTGTGGTGCAACATTGGTGCTCGTACAATTGAGAAACTCAAATTGTCAGACTGCTTGCCTCAGCTGCAGCAATCTGAAGGTAAATGTCAGAGGTCGGAGCCTGAGGAGGGAAGCAGGAGGTCGGTCAGTTGTGGTGGCTGTGAAGTTTGGGAATCACTTTTGCTTTCCTAGACCTGCAGGAAGGTTTTGTTTACATTTAAACCTTTTTTTTAAATAGTAACTTCATTGAAACATCATTTTAACCTGGCCTTTAGGTGGCCAGGTTAAAATGATAACACAGATCCCGCCTCCATTCTGTGAACACATCTCGAGTTGGCATTCCATATGAGAGAGCCGGGATCTGTGTTAGGCAGCTGTCATCGATAATGGGCCACCTCAATCTTATATCAGATGTTTTCCGGGTCTCCTTGGGCCACAGGATGCCCTCTTGCATCTAGTTGGTGCCAACAATATTGATGCAGCAGAGTCCAATTCCTTACCCTTCCATGCCTAAAATGGGAGACAGTCCATTTCATCGTTTGAAACTGACCCAGGGTAGAACAAAAAAAATTACAGCACAGGAACAGGATCCTCTATCTAAAACTGTCGCCTATTTTCTAAGGATCTGTATCGCTCTGCTCCCCGCCCATTCATGTATCTGTCTAGATACATCTTAAATGATGCTATCGTGCCCGCCTCTACCACCTCCGCGGGCAATGCGTTCCAGGCACCCACCACCCTCTGCGTAAAGAACTTTCCACACACATCTCCCTTAAACTTTTCCCCTCTCGCCTTGAACTCGTGACCCCTAGTAATTGAGTCCCCCACTCTGGGAAAAAGCTTCTTGCTATCCACCCTGTCTATACCTCTCATGATTTTGTAGACCTCAATGAGGTTCCCCCTCAACCTCCATCTTTCTAATGAAAATAATCCTAATCTACTCAACCTTTCTTCATAGCTAGCATCCTCAATACCAGGCAACATCCTGGTGAACCTCCTCTGCATCTTCTCCAAAGCATCCACATCCTTTTGGTAATGTGGCAACCAGAACTATATGCAGTATTCCAAATGTGGCCAAACATGACCTGCCAACTCTTGTACTCAATACCCCTTCCGATGAAGGAAAGCATGCCCTATGCCTTCTTGACCACTCTATCGACCTGCGCAGCCACCTTCAGGGTACAATGGACCTGAACACCCAGATCTCTCTGTACATCAATTTTCCCCAGGGCTTTTTCATTTACTGTATAGTTCACTCTTGAATTGGGTCTTCCAAAATGCATCACCTTGCATTTGCCCGGATTGAACTCCATCTGCTGTTTCTCCGCCCAACTCTCCAATCTATCGATATTCTGCTGTAAATTGACTTCTTGGTTTGTGTTGAACAAATATGTGTTGCTGGGTTGCTGTAGATTGATTGCAGCATCATAGTCCTACAGCACAGAAAAAGGCCCTTTGGCCCATCGCGTCTGTGCTAGCTTTCAAGCACCTATCTATTCAAATCTCCTGATCGCAGCATCAGTGGGCCAGAGAAAGGGAATCAAATCACCCTGGGGTCCCATCCTTCATATTAGTGGCCCCAGTTGAAATGTGCATTCATGTGGGTGACATGGTAGCACAGTGGTTAGCATGTTGCTTCACAGCACCAGGGACCCGGGTTCTATTCCCGGTTTAGGACACTGTGCGAAGTATGCACATTCTCCCCGTTTCTGTGTGGGTTTCCTCCGGGTGCTCTAGTTTCCTCCCACAGTCCAAAGATGTGCAGGTTAGGTGGATTAGCCATGCTAAATCGCCCCTTAGTGTTCAAAAGGTTGAGTGGGGTTCCTGAATTATGGGGATAGGGTGCTTTTTCCCAGAGCCGGTACAGACTTGAATGGCCAAATGGCCTCCTTCTGCACTGTAAATTCTATGATTCTATGATATGCCCATCAGATTAGGCCAGGATCAGATTTTGGCTGTAATTCCCTTAAGCACTGAGCATCTACAACCAGAGACAGACTTTCAGTGAACCACAGAGCACTGAAGTGGAGGGATCCAGCTATTGAGGGAGCCCATGCGGAGTGGTGACTGTTTTGGTGGGAACACTAATCAGAGCCTTGGTAGCTCTCTATCTGGTGATAGACTCAATGAACCTATTAGCAGGCAATACAGAACAACTTTTCATAGAATTCACAGTGCAGAAGGAGGCCATTCGGCCCATCGAGTCTGCATCGGCTCTTGGAAAGAGCACCCTACCCAAGGTCAACACCTCCACCCTATCCCCATAACCCAGTAACCCCACCCAACACTAAGGGCAATTTTGGACACGAAGGGCAATTTATCATGGCCAATCCACCTAACCTGCACATCTTTGGACTGTGGGAGGAAACCGGAGCACCCGGAGGAAACCCACGCACACACGGGGAGGATGTGCAGACTCCGCAGAGACAGTGACCCAAGCCGGAATCAAACCTGGGACCCTGGAGCTGTGAAGCAATTGTGCTATCCACAATGCTACCGTGCTGCCCTTCAGGCTCTGATTGATGGACTTCCTTTTAGAGCGGGCAAGCTGTTTACCAGATGTGGAAAGGTGGTGGAGACTTTGAGCAGTTCCGACACGGATCTCCTGAATTGGTGTGAAGTTTCTGAACTTTCATCGAGTAAAGGTGCAAAGCAGCAACCCGGTTTCTGGCAGGCAGCCTGAGGCAAATGTGAGGCCACTGACCTAACATCGGGATGCGAGACTGGAAAGCCTTCACCGAGGTAAGGCAAGGGTACAGCCAGATGGCGATTGAGGAGAGTAGTGGGGTGACTTGTGACTGCCAGGTGAGGCCTGAGGAGGGCAACTATCCAGAAGGAACAGAGCCCACTGGGCCAGATAGCCGGCAGCAGCCAGCCAGGAGCACACGTGGTTGTCAAGGCTCGAGGCCTGACTATCTGAGAGAGGTGAGCAGAGCAGCAGTTGGGAGGTACGGAGAAGGCCAGGCAAACACCGGTGTCGTGTCTCAGGGAACAGTGGCCAGCAGGAGCGGGTGACTTGACCAGAGGCCAGCCAGACAGTGAGTGAGAGGGCTGGGCAGCAACCAACCAACATATTTTTCTTCTTGTTGTTTTCCCATGTTGAATTTACTGGGCTGGATTCTCCATTCCTGCATCTTAGTGCTGATGCCAACGGAGGAATGTTGGTGTTTCACGACGGAAAAATCGGTGCCACTCCCGCACTGACTCCGGTGAGTGGCTACCACCAGCGCCACATAAAACACCTGTGGAACCTGCACAAAACAGTGGGAGAATTGCCGGGTCCATGCTGGATACACGCAGGGCTGACAAGCTACAGCCGCGTATACGCCTACATCCCCCCACATACACACTGATCGTGCCAGAAAAAATGCCGCCGTTTGGGCTGGACCACGTACCCGACCACCCCGACCCCACTGCCCACCTCCTGGCTACCCACCACTACTCCCACCAGCCCTGGCAGAAGCCCACCCTGGCCAACAGCACATCTCTCTGTGGAGTATGGCGCTGCTGGACACTGTGCGTGTGCCTCCTCTCTGTCTCCGCAGCCGCCACACGAGGCTCACGCCTGCCAAGACCACACGTGGCCCACACCATTGGGAACTCGGCCCATCAGAGGCGGAGCATCGCAGGTGGGCCCGATAATGATATTCAAACGGGGTTACGGCTGCGCATGGTACGCATCTCGATTACACCAATTAGGGGGGCTGGAGCATCACAACCCGGCATCCAACCAGTGCCTGCCAAGATTTCGGCGTCGGGAGCCATTCTCCACCCGATCGCCATTCCCGATTTCGGGTTCGGGCAACGGAGAATCCCGCCCCTTGCCTTTAATGGTGCCTGTCATTGTCTAATGGTGTCTTTTATGAGACCGGGCTTGCCTTTCCACCCACTGGCATCACAGCTTTACCAAAAATTATCGCTGGCTCGACGTCATTAGGGAGGGAGCTTGACGTCATTGGGGGGCCTTGCAAAGAGAGAGTGTGGGGCCCACAAATGTAAGTCCGCCTCTGTCTACAAGTCTGGAAATGTAATTGGGCAAACATTTGGGTGCATAGGATATCAGTGTAGTATGTCTTCTGCCCACCAGATGTCACTGGTGAGGAGCCCAATGAATTTCCATAGTCAAGCTTTCTACCATCTCTGGTTGTAAGCATCTTCGGGTTTTCATCACGTGGCCTCCCAACCCCACCCTCAGGAAAATAAATCTTGTACCTCCAGCTCCAAGGTTTGCACAACTGATAAAGCAATCCCAAAAACTTCAATAAAACTCGCAATTCTTTTAATGTCCCGGCGATTCTTTTTTCTCCTGATGGAATTTTGAGGAAATGAAGCATTGATTCCTTAAGTTTCTGGAAAGAATTCTGGAGAAATTGCACTCCTAATTGACTTTCAATACCTTCCAGTGAGCTTCCCATGAGTTTGGGAAATGTGGACAGGCAGTTCACCAATTGGGAGAGTTTGCGAAGTCCACTCGCTCTCCTGAAAAGCAGAATTTAGTTTGAGGGGGCGGGGGCAGACAACCATAGGGAGTCAGATAGGGGGGGCAGGGAGCAAGCGGGATTATTTTTTGTGGTGAAGGTAACAAACACACTCGTACTTCCCCTGGTCACACAAAGAATTGTTACAGGAGCTAACCAGCGGGAGCTTTGGAGCAGCCTGCAGTGGCTTGGCTTATGAGGCTGTATTTGTGTCCAGACCTATGGCCTTGGGGTCCTTTTGATGATTTTCATGGGCTGCTGAGGAAATAGGCCACCTATTTCAAGGAAGCCAGTAAGTGTCACGCTATACCTTTTATAGTGCTACTTCCTAACCTCATAGAACATACAGTGCAGAAGGGGGCCATTCGACCCATCGGGTCTGCACTGACCCACTTAAGCCCTCACTTTCACCCCGTAACCCAATAACCCCTCCTAACCTTTATGGACACTAAGTGCAATTTAGCATGGCTAATCCATGTAACAAGCACGTCTTTGGACTGTGGGAGGAAACCAGAGCACCCGGAGGAACCCACGCAAACCTTCGACCCTGCCGCTGTGAAGCAACAGTGCTAGCTACTTGTGCTACCGTGCTACCTCCTGAGAACAGGAACCAAAATCAGGTCCAATAAATGAAACGCAATGGGAACGACTGCCGCTCCCCTTCCCCCTGGCCTGAAACAGCCAGAATCTCCCCATTCAAATGGCGATAAGCAGAAAACACATTGGGCGGAATTGACAGGGGAGGAGCCGGAAATGTAGGGCAGCACGGTAGCACAATGGTTAGCATTGTGGCTTCACAGCGTCAGGGTCCCTGGTTCTGTGCGGAGTCTGCACGTTCTCCCTGTGTCTGCGTGGGTTTCCCCCGGGTGCTCCGGTTTCCTCTCACAAGTCCCGAAAGATGTGCTGTTAGGTAATTTGGAATTTCTGAATTCTCCCTCTGTGTACCCGAACAGGCGCCGGAATATGGCGACTAGGGACTTTTCACAGTAACTTCATTGCAGCGTTAATGTAAGCCTACTTGCGACAATAAAGATTATTATTATTATGTGGCGAGCCATTCAAAACTCTATTGACTTCGGTGGGACTGGCCAATCCCGTCGACAGGAGGGACCGTAGAATTCAAGCCTCTGTTCCAATAATATTTACATTCTCACCCAATGAGCACTTCCCATAGTGAGAGAAGTGTTCCAAGTTACGAATACATTCAATACTCTTCAGCTGGCAGTATGACCGATATTGTTTCTTCCTGCTTGAGCAGACTTCATCCCTTATCTTTGGACACTGATACGGCAGCTTGCACTCACACCTGCCATTAATGCACCTTTCCCATGGCTGACAGAAGACTTTCTGGCATGATCTGTGGTTGAACCTCTTCTCTCGGCAGCCTTCAACCAGCCTTTGGAGGTGAGGTCTCGATTTGGAAATCTGTGACATATTGGAGGTACAAATTTAGTATGAATACAGTTTGTTTCAATTGACACCTAAAGGTGCTAACATATTACCCTGTGTTACCTTTACCATCTACATATACTAACTGGCAAACTAGAACTGATTTTCTAATCCCCGGCTGTCAAAAAAGCATTTTTTGGACAGTTTATTTGCATTGTGCTTCTGAACAGAGTCATTTTGAGAACATTCCCACACAGAGAGAAATTCCTGGAACCAGGGGCGAAATTCTCCGACCCCACGCAGGGTCGGAGAATCGGCCGGCAGCGGCGTTAATCCCGCTCCCGCAGGGTTTTTAATTCTCTGACCGGCCAAAAACCGGCGCTGTGCAAATCCCGCCGGCAGCCTCTGAAAACAGCTGCCGATTGTTACCGTCGCCCCCCCCCCCTCTGTACGCCGCTGCCCCCTACCCCAACCACCCCCCCCTCACCACTCCTACCTCCCTCCCCACCACCCCTACCCCACTCCCCACCACCCCTACCCCCCTCCAATGCCGCCCCCCCCCATCTCTCGCAACGCCGCAACCCCCCACCCTCAACGCCGCAACCCCCCCTCATCGCCGCAACCCCCCCCTCTCAACGCCGGGTCCCCCCCCCTCTCAACGCCGGGTCCCCCCCCCTCAACGCCGGTACCCACACCCCGTCCCCCTCCCTCTGAAGGCCGGTACCCACACACCCCCCCCTCTCTCTCCTCCTCCCCCCCTTCCTTCCTCCTCCCCCCCTTCCTCCTCCTCCCCCCCTTCCTTCCTCCTCCCCCCTTCCTTCCTCCCCCCCCTCCTTCCTCCTCCCCCCTTCCTTCCTCCTCCCCCCCTTCCTTCCTCCGTTGGGGGGGGGGTGCGGCGTTAGTGGGGGGGGGGTGCGGCGTTGGAGTGGGGTAGGGGTGGTGAAGGGGGTAGGGGTGGTGAGGGGAGGGGGTTGGGGTAGGGGCAGCGGCGTGCAGAGGGGGGGGCGACGGTGCGTTGGCCCCGGGCATCCGTCGCCCCCCTCCTCTGCACGCCGCTGCCCCTACCCCAACCCCCCCCTCACCACCCCTACCCCCTTCACCACCCCTACCCCCCTCCAACGCCGCCCCCCCCCAACGCCGCCCTCCCTCTCTCAACTCAACACCGCAACCCCCCCTCAACTCAACGCCGCAAACCCCCCCTCAACTCAACGCCGCAAACCCCCCCTCAACTCAACGCCGCAAACCCCCCCCTCAACTCAACGCCGCAAACCCCCCCCTCAACTCAATGCCGCAACCCCCCCCCAACTCAACGCCGCAAACCCCCCCCCGCTCTCAACTCAACGCCGCAAACCCCCCCCCCTCTCAACTCAACGCCGCAAACCCCCCAACGCCGGGTCTGTCTCTCTCCTCCTCCCCTCCTCCCCCCCCTCCCCCCCCCCCCCCAAATGCCGGTCTGTCTCTCTCCTCCCCCCCCCCCCCAAAATGCCGGGTCTGTCTCTCCTCCACCCCCCCCCCCCCCAAATGCCGGGTCTGTCTCTCTCCTC
Source organism: Scyliorhinus canicula (assembly GCF_902713615.1). Lineage (NCBI taxonomy): Eukaryota > Metazoa > Chordata > Chondrichthyes > Carcharhiniformes > Scyliorhinidae > Scyliorhinus > Scyliorhinus canicula. The sequence continues at coordinate 205,072,391 of NC_052148.1, read as the reverse complement.
CCCCCCCCCCCCCAAAATGCCGGTCTGTCTCTCTCCTCCTCCCCCCCCCCCCCCAAAATGCCGGTCTGTCTCTCTCCTCCTCCCCCCCTCCCCCCCCTCCCCCCCCTCCCCCCAATGCCGGTCTGTCTCTCTCTCTCCCCCCCCCCCAAACGCCGGGTCAGTCTCTCTCCTCCCCCCCCCCCCCCCACCCCCAAAACGGCGGGTCTCACCACTTCCGCAGCTGGTGGAACTGATGCGTATCGCGTCAGTCAACTGTTGGCCCCTCCGGGAACGGAGAATAGCGGCCTAAAAGAAGGCCCCGACGCCGGAGTCATCTACACCGATTTTTCTCGCCGGAAATCGGCGTTACGACGGTCTGCAGAGAATTTTGCCCCAGCTGTGGAAAGACTCTGTGAGCCTGACGTCGCAACCTTCTCCCATTGCGCCACAATCCCAAGTGCTGTTTTGGACAGTTTATTCAGCATCTAACCAGGGGAGTCCTAGATTTGATACCTGAGTTCGCTGATTGTCCCCAAGACGGGGATTCATTGTGCCCCTATAAATAGGAACAGACTGAAACTGTTTGTTTTTTTTGGGGTGAGGAGGTGCATTTGAGGTTCACCAGATTGATTCCGGGGATGAAAGGGTTAACGTATGAGGAGAGATTAAACGGTTTGGGCTTATACTCACTTGGATTTAGAAGAATGGGAGGGGATCTGATCGAGGTGTATAAAATGCTAAGAGGGATTGATAAAGTAAATGTTCCCCCTTGTGGGGCAATCTGGAACAACAGGTCATAGATATAGGTTGAGAGGCAGTAGATTTAAAACTGAGATGAGGAGGAACTACTTCTCGCAGAGGGTGGTGAACTCGCTGCCCCATAGTGCGGTGGAATATGAGTAATTAAGTGGTTTCCAGAAGGTGACTAATATATTTCTGATTTTAAAAACGGGCTAAAGGGATATGGGGAACAGGTGGGGAGGTGAATTTGAGAGCAGGAAGAGATCAGCCATGATCTGATTGAATGGCGGAGCAGGCTCGAAGGGCTGAATGGCCTACTTCTGCTCCTAATTCCTATGTTCCTCTGTGTCTCTGTACAAAAATGCCTGTAACAGGTTGCAAAGAGTGGTTCCAGTTCTATCCTTCACCACTTGTTTTCTGAAGCAAAACAATCACTGTGCAGTGATATCTTTTGGAAAGTGAAGTATTAGTGCCTGTAGATCGCTCAAAAACAAAGTTAGGCTCAGCAGCAAAAGTCCCACAGTTGAATAATCTACGAGCAGTAACCATCTAGGTTCATGTGGAAAAAAAGCCACTTGGATGAAAGATTGAAAAAGGCTGCTGCTATTACTTCAGCACAAACCTCAAGTACGTTCAGAAACATGGCTAGTAAAAGGCATATCATATTCATAACTTTAAACATGGACAGTGATCGCATGGACGATCACCCGCCATATTCAAATAAGTAATCCATGTTCAATTAGACTTGTTATGGTGCCAATTGGCCCTAATAATTCAGTGGCTAAACGATAAAACGTTTGCCGTTTAACGCACTCTTAGCAGTGTTGGGATTGATCGAGCTGCAAGTCAATTGGATTGGACAGCTGCTCCAGTGGGCAAGACTTCCTTCCCCAGTGAGGGGCAGAAGTCCCAGTTAGCCCTTGTTTAGTTGCCCTGCAGTATGTTGTGGCTATAGCTGGGTCTGCTCCGTACCAATTTTGCTTCATGGGGGGAGGGGGGGGGGGCTAGGGTATGGGGAGAAGGGAGGGGAATGAGCTGTTTCAAACCGAAACTCCCCCCTCCTGCATACTATTCAGGCCAAGAAGTAGAAATGTTTCCCTCTTCACTGGACTCGCAGAGAGATATTAACTGTTATGTATTCTTTTGGTTTGACACTTGTAGAAGTGCACTACCTTTTTTAATTCTATCTTTCTAAAGTGTGCAGTGTGACTGATGTAGCGTTTAGATCTTTTGGGGTGAGTGTGTGAATAAATAATCCTCTTTGTTTAAACCCACAAAGGTCTGCTGCTGTTTCACTTGAACACACACTGTCAGGAGTTTAGAAATAATCTTTTAAAAAATAAACCACATTGGCCATGGACAGAAGGGAATTGGGAGTTTCAGTGTGATTTTGCACCCCACCCTTCCCTTTTATGTCAGAAAGGGCCGACAATATACAAAGATTTACGCTCAGTAATATAATTATACAAATGCTGTTTGGAAATTGAACGTGAAAAACAGAATGAAGTGAGAATTCTGCTAATAACACATTGACAAAGAGGCTCGGTGGATTTCAAGAGTGGTTTGCAATAAACTATTGATTCTGCTAAGTATTTAGATAAGTGTTTAAACATTTATTAAAACCAATTTTTATTGGAGTAGCTCAAAGACCAATGTGACGTGCTTCTCACAGTACCTGAGGTATGACACAGTTTGCAAATTAGTAAAGGTGTGGGCGCACAGAGTGAATAATCAGTACATTTGTCAAAGTTCTCCAAGCAGGTTAACGTAAAAGTGAGATTTCATCCAGACTTTCACTATATTGACATCTGACAACAAGCCCCATGTGCAGCACTTAATATGACATCAATTTTACAGAAACATATATAGGGCAATTGCTGCCAATGATATTTTACAATGTGGCAGCACTTGCCTGAAATGTGGGCTTCGAGATACGAATTAGGACTGTAATGGAATACTCTCCACTTGCTTGGGTGAGAGCAGCTTCAGCAACACTCACAAAGCTCGACACCATTCGGGGCAAAGGAGCCCGCTTGACTGGCACCCCATCAACAAACTTAAACATTCATAAAATCATGCAAAAATTTAATCCCTACAGTGCAGAAGGAGGCCATTCGACCCATCGAGTCTGCACTGACTCTCTGAAAGAGCACCCTACCTAGGCCATATCCCCACAACCCGTCTAACCTGCGCATCTTTGGACACGAAGGGGCAATTTAGCATGGCCAATCACCAAACTGCATATCTTTGCTCCCTCAACCACTGATGCACAGTGACAGCTGTGTGTACCATCTACATGATGCACTGCAGCAACTCACCAAGACTCCTTTGACAGCACCTTCCAAACCCATGGGCCGAGATTCTCCGAAAATGGGGCTATGTCCCCACGCCCCCTCAAAACGTGCGCAAATCACTCCAGACTTTTTTCAAAAAGTCCAGAGTGATTCTCCGGTGTTAAGTGGGCTAGCAGGGCCCCGGCGTGGGTCCCGCAGCTCCTGCTGCCAATATGGGGTCCTGCACTTCCGGCTGTGGGTCCGCACAGGTGAGCGATGGCCGTTTTCACGCCGACCCCCGCGCAACATGGCGGAGCCACACAGCGGGCCGGGGCGGAACCCCCCCCCCCCCCCCCCCCCGGTATCGCGCGCACCTGCCCGCTGATCGGTAGCCCCCGATCGCAGTCCTGGCCATCGTGGAGGCCCCCTCCTGGAGTCTGATCCCCTCGTCCCCCCAACAGGACGGCCCTGCAGCCACAACGCCGAGCTCCCGCTGGGTGAAATCATACGGGAACCACGCCTGTGGAACTCGGCAGGAACTCGGCGGATCAACCACGGAGATCAACCATTCTCCAGTCGCCGGAGAAGCGCGTCCCATTCTCCACCCCCGCGCCGAGCGCGATTGCTGTGCAGGGGCTCGGAGAATCCCGGCCATGATCTTTACCAGCTAGAAGGCTAAGGATCAGGCACTGGGAACACCATCTCCTGCAGCTACACACATCTGGATTTGGAATTATATCGCCAATTCCTTTCTGTCCCTGTATCAAAATTCTGGAACTCTATCCCGAACTGTGGCTATGCCGGTATCTGCTTCTCAAGAAGGCAGCTCACCACCACATTCTCAAAGGCAATGAGGGATGGAGCTTGCTAGGGACACTCAAAATCCGTGAAAGATTAAAAAGAGACACAGTAGTAACTAACTGCATTTTTATCCCTGCAGAGGAGACAGTGCCGGTCAACGTTGGATGAAGCGTCACTTAACCACTGGTGGTGTTGAAGCGATCGGTGATGAAGTTATCTACATACCTCATCCCCTCTCATCCATTTCTCCCTCATTCCTCTGACTCACAAGCGGCAGACGGCGGAAACATGCACCTCTTACTTTCTCCTCTCACTGCATTTTCACAAACTGGAAGCCGCCCAGTCAGTGGAGGAACCTGAAGATCAATCTCAATCGCACAGTTACAGCCACCAACCAAGACAATGATGTACTTTAGAGGATTGATTGAAATGTTACACACAAGTGCACAGGATCCAAGGCAGAGGGGAAGTGCAGGTGCCAGGTTGAGGTCATACACTGGTATCGCTGCAGAACACTCGGATAAGGATTTTGATGGGCAAAAGGAAAAAGCTGATCAGTGCACAAACCCAAATGCTTAGTAAACTGGAAAACCTACCAGAAAATCAGCTCTCAATGACAAATAGCATGGAGGAATCCAGCACCAATATGGTTCAGGCCTTTATGCAGAACCTGGAGCTGCTCCTTTCCAAAATGGCCACCTCCATGAGAATACTTGAGGAATCAGCCACGATGCAGCATCTGATGGTCAATGTCACAACTTCCAATGGAAACTAATCAGCTTCCCTCAAATGTCTGAGTGTTTCTGGAAGCTCAGACAGCTGTCATCATGCCTCCGTGTACCAGTGTTCAAAGGTGTTCAAAAGGCATCATAACGTTCCTGCAATCTGTCCTCCAACAGATTAATAGGATTGTTAAAATGCGGTCCTGGGAAATTGGCAGTGGTTTTCATGAAGTGTCATATGGAAAAACAGAAAGGCACTGGCAGGGAGGAAGCAGTGTGCTGGAGGGCAAGGAGGGGTTAGGGTGCAGGGGTGGGGTCAAACTGTTATTGGGGAGGGGGCAGTCACATGCCAGGGAAAGTCAAATTGAAGGGAATGGGCATTCTAATCACAGGCAGGTTTTCTTTCAGGGACAAGGGTGGGGATTGGGGAAACACTCTTGTTCTATTTGGCCCACAAGCAGTGCAGGGAAAGTACTTACCTGTTTCAGCCAACCATTCCCATGTCTCTTTAGCTGTTGGCTTTCCTTTATATAATCATCCATTTACGGGATGTGGTCATCGTTGGCTTGGCCAGCATTTATTGCCCATCCCTCGTTGCCCTTCAGAAGGTGGTGGTGAGCTGCCTTCTTGAACCGCTGCAGTCCTTGAGGTATAAGTACTGTGCTGTTAGAGAGGGAGTTCCAGGATTTTGTCCCAGCCACAGCGAAGGAACAGCGATGTATTTCCAAGTGAGGGTACTGAGTGACTTGGAGGGGAACCTCCAGGTGATGGGGTTCCCAGGTATCTGCTGCCCTCTGTTTCTAGATGGTAGTGGGAGTAGGTTTGGAAGGTGCTGCCTAAGCAACCTTGGTGAGTTCCTGCAGTGTATCTTGTAGATGGTACACGTGGCTGCCACTGATCGTCGGTGGTGGAGGGTCTGAGTGTTTGTGGAGGCGATGCCAACCAAGCGGGCTGCTTTGCCCTGGATTGTGTCAAGCTTTTTAAAAAAAAATTATTTTATTCCAAACTCAAACCAATCATAGTTAAAGAGAATATCCACACATACCATTAATATATAGTTTGTACAAATATTTTCCCTTTTATACCCGCCCCAATGAAAAACAATTCCTTAAACATGGATAAGAGCGGCTATCATCTTGTTCAGAACCCTTAATCTGACCCCCGTGGGGCAAACGTAATCTTCTCCAGGCTCAGAAATTCCTGTACATCCCCCAACCATGCTGCCAGCCCTGACTGCGCTGCCGATCACCAATTCAGCAGTATCCTCCCCAGGACAATCAAGGAGGTGAAAGTCACCACATCGACAACCCCCCCCCCCCCCCCCCCCTGAAATGGGCCAGTATGAACCATATTCCAGTGGGTCCCTGTGTTTCTTTGGAATCAACGAAATAGAGGCCTCTGCCAAAGTGGCTGCCAGCTCTCCCTCTCAAGTGCCTCATTCACATACTCAGGAGATACAGGGCCAATTCCCCCAAAAACGGTTCATAAAATTTGGCCGGGAAGCCTTCCGGCCCTGGCACCTTCCATGACTACATCGACTCCACCCCCTCAATTATCTCCTTAGTGGCTCCTCCAACGCCTGCTGGCTGTCCTTTCCTGTGAACAGTAACCTGTCCAAGAAACCCCCACATCCAGCTCCTCCACCCGATACAACCCTCTGTAAAAGTCCTCAAAGACTTCTTTGATCTTTTTCGGCTCTGTCTCAAACCCCCCCCACCCCCCCCCCCCCCCCCCCCCCCCCCCACCCCCAACCCTCACCTGAACAACTTCCCGTGCCAACGCTTGCCTCCTCAGCTGGTGTGCCAGCAGCCAAATTGCCTTCTCACCATATATCGTACTGAGACCCCCTGGGTCACTGCCCCACCCCCCTGGGTCTTGCACCTCTCTCAACACTGCAAAGTATCTGATCTTTGACCTGCAAGTGCGTTTCCTGCAGAAAAATGGCATCTGCCATTAAACTCTTTAGGTGCACAAACAGCCTTAACCTTTTAACCGGCTCGTTCAAACCCCGGACATTCCAGGTTGTAATCCTAACCAGGGGCTTTCAACCTTTTCCTCTATTAAGATTCCACATCGTCTCCAACTTCCCTAGACCACCCAATTCTAATTCCCCAACCGACTCGAGTCAACACAAAATGGCTCCCACCTCCAGCTTCTCCCAATTCCAACTTATTAAACAACTGATTACTAACCCAACTCCCGCTCAATCCCCACCCCTCCCTCTCCCTTCCCCCTCTCCCACCTCCCTTTCTCTCTGGGTATCTATTGCAGCCCCCTCACCCACTCTGCTTTCATTTGCCAGCATATCATGGTAGCATGGCGACTCCTACTGGGGGCCCAAACACAGAGCCTGATGCGACCATCAATTCAATCGAGACAGTGCCTGCCTGCGACTGCTCTGCTATGAGAGCCGCCTACAGGGCAGCTGCTCTTTATACCTCCCCTCAAGGGGGCGGAGCCAGGGGCAGAGCCCACAAGGGCACCGACATGATACAATAAGTGTAGTACAGTACAATGGTCCATAGGTGGAGCTCACATGGGCAACAACGTGATACAATATAGTGTAGTGGTGAATGGTTACTGTAATACGTTCACCACATTCACCCCCTGTTTAAAAAATTGAAGTCCGGCGGCGGTGAAGGGCTCACAGGTTTAGTCTGTCCGGCGCCCTGATCGTGCGCTGCGATCGCCAGAGCTCTGGTGTTGCAGCGGGCACGGGTGTCGAACTTGTCGTTATCGGCATGGGTGGTGAATTCGTTGACACGGGCACAGGTATGGACTCCGGGAGCGTGCCTTCAGGAGCTTCATTCCTGTAGGTCGGCGAAGGGGGAGGGAGTATAGGAGGGGATGTGGTGGCCATGTAGGGGTGGGGGAGCTGTTCGGTGTAGGTGGTGTAGGTTGGTGGGGGTAGGTCGGGGTGATGGCCGGGGATCCTGCGGATGCCAGGTCCCAGAGGGAGACCATATCCTGTCAGCCGTCGGGGTACTCTACGTATGCGTACTGGGGGTTGGTGTGAAGGAGCTGGACCCTCTCGACCAGGGGGTCGGACCTATGGCTCCTTACATGTTTGCGGAGTAGTACGGGCCCCGGTGTCTTCAGCCAGGATGGAAGCGAGACCCCGGAGGTGGATTTCCTGGGGAAAACAAATAGGCGGTCATGAGGGGTCTCGTTCGTGGCTGTGCAAAGGAATGACCTAATGGAGTGGAGCATGTCGGGGAGGACCTCCTGCCAGTGGGAAGCTGGGAGGTTCCTAGACCGTAGGGCCAGAAGGATGGCCTTCCATACCGTCGCGTTCTCCCTCTCCACCTGAACGTTTCCCAGGGGGTTGTAACAGGTAGTCCTGCTCGAGGCGATGCCCTTACCGAGCAGGTACTGACACAGATCGTCGCTCATAAACGAGGAGCCCCGGTCACTGTGGATGTAAGTGGGGAAACCGAACAAGGGGAAGATACTATGTAGGGTCTTAATGACGGTGGCCGCGGTCATATCGGATCAGGGGATTGCAAAGGGGAAGCGGGAGAACTCGTCAACGACGTTGAGGAATTACCTGCTGCGGTTGGTAGAGGGGAGGGGCCCTTTGAAGTCGATACTGAGGCGCTCAAAGGGCCGGGATGCCTTCACCAGGTGTGCCTTATCCGGTCGATAGAAGTGCGGCTTACACTCCGCCCAGATTTGGCAGTCCCTGGTCATGGCCCTGACCCCTTCGGTGGAGTAGGGCAGGTTGGGGGCCTTGATGTAGTGGAGAAGCCGGGTGACCCCCGGGTGGCAGAGGTCATCGTGGATGGCCTGGAGTCGGTCATCTTGCGCGCTGGCGCACGTGCCGCGGGACAGGGCATCTGGGGGTTCGTTGAGCTTCCCAGGACGATACACTATATCGGAATTATAGGTGGAGAATTCGATCCTCCACCTCAAGATCTTATCGTTCTTGATCTTGCCCTGCTGTGTGTTGTCGAACATGAAGACTACCGATCGTTGGTCGGTGACGAGAGTAAACCTCCTACCAGAGAGGTAGTGCCTCCAGTGCAGTACAGCTTCCACGATGGCTTGGGCTTCTTTTTCGACTGAACAGTGTCGGATTTCGGAGGTGGTGAGGGTACGGGAGAAAAATGCCCACTGGCCTGCCTGCCTGATTGAGGGTGGCGGCGAGAACGACCTCTGACGCGTCGCTCTCCATCTGGAAGGGGATGGACTCATCCACTGCGTGCATCGCGGCTTTGGCAATATCTGCCTTGATGCAGTTGAAGGCCTGGCGGGCCTCAGCCGCCAGTGGGAAGGTGGTGGCTTTGATCAGTGGCCGGGCTTTGTCCGCATAGTTGGGGACCCACTGGGCATAATATGAAAAGAACCCGAGGCACCTTTTCAGGGCCTTGGGGCAGTGGGGGAGGGGGAGTTGCAAGTGGGGGCGCATACAGTCGGGGTCGGGCCCTGGAACTCCGTTTTCCACGACATAGCCGAGGATGGCTAGTCTGATTGTGCGGAAAATGCATTTCTACTTGTTATAAGTGAGGTTGAGGGCTTTGGCGGTTTGGAGAAACTTCTGGAGGTTGCCGTCGTGGTCCTGCTGGTTGTGGCCGCAGATGGTGATGTTGTCCAGGTACGGAAACGTGGCCCTCAGCCCGTACTGGTCCACCATTCGGTCCATCTTTCTTTGGAAGACCGAGACCCCGTTGGTAACGCCGAATGGGACCTCGGAAGTGGAAGAGGCGGCCGCCTGCCTCAAAGGCCATGTAGCAGCGGTCCTCCAGGTGGATTGGGAGCTGGTGGTATGCGGACTTCAGATCCACCGTGGAGAACACTCGGTAGTGTGCGATCTGATTAACTATATCCGCTATCCGGGGAAGGGGGTACGCATCGAGGTGCGTGTACCAGTTTATGGTTTGGCTGTAATCTACAACCATCCGGTTCTTCTTCCCAGTCCTGACGACCACCACCTGAGCTCTCCAGGGGCTATTACTGGCGTCGATGATTCCTTCCCGCAAGAGTCGCTGGACCTCGGACCTGATAAAAGTCCTGCCTGGATACTGTACCGCCTGCTCCTGGTGGCGACGGGTTTACAGTCGGTGGTGGGATTCGCGAATAGTGGGGGAGGGTTGAGCTTCAGGGTCGCGAGAGGGGGTGAGAGGGGGTAGGGGCCCGCCGAACTTCAGGGTCAGGCTCCTGAGGTTGCACTGGAAGTCCAGTCCCAACAGGAGAGGAGTGCAGAGATCGGGGAGTACATATAGCTTAAAGTTTGCATATTCGACGCCCTGTATTGTGAGGTTTGCAACAGTGTACCCCCAGATCTGCACTGTGTGTGATCCGGAAGCGAGGGAGATTGTTTGAAGTGCGGGGAGATTTGGAACGAACAGAGCCTTACCGTGTCTGGGTGAATGAAGCTCTCCATGCTCCCGGAATCGAATAGGCAAGGCTTTTCATGTCCATTGACCCGGACGATCTTCATGAAGTTTTGGAGGTGCTTCGGGCGTGACTGGTTGAAGTTGACCGCGCCACGTTGCGGGTAGCCGGCGTGGCCAGAGGTGGTGGGGTGGTCCCAAGGTGGCTGGCCCCATCGGTCGCACGTGTCAGGCGGTGTTGCAGATGGCAGCCAAGATGGCGGCCCCCGTTGGTCGCACGTGTCGGGCGGCGAGGAAGATGGCGTCCAAAATAGCGGCCCCCATGAGTCGCACAGGGCTGGCTGCGTGGGAGACGGTGGCCAAGATGGCAGCCCCTGTGAATTGCACGTGTTGTGCGGAGTTGAAGATGGCTTCCCCCATGGACAGCACGAGGCAGATGTCGCATCCAGAGGGGCCGGAGCCGGCAGACACGCAGCTACACTGTGAGGTCTGCGGGCCTGTGAGTCCGAGAGTCGGGCCTGCGATTTGGAGGACTTGGACCTGGCCAAGCAAACTTTGGCAAAGTTTCCTTTCTTGCCGCAGTCGCTGCAGTTTGCGTTGCGAGCCGGGCAGCGATGCCTGGGGTGCTGGTGCTGGCCCAAGAACTAGCAGGGTAGCCCCCTGGGTTGGGCGGGCAGCCACACGGCACAGGCCTGGGGTACTCTCTGGTCGGGGGTCCACGAGGGGATCACGTGATCGGAGTGGAAAGCGTTGAGGCTTTGGAACGCTACTTCTAGGGAGGTGGCTAGTTTTACCGTCTCTTCTAGGTCGAGGGTGCCTTTCTCGAGCAGGCGCTGTCTGGCGTAGTTGGACCGGACTCCAGCCACGTAGGCCTCCCGGACAGCGAGTTCCATATGTTGAGAAGCCGTGACGGCCTGGTATTTGCAGCTTCGCGCGAGGACTTTGAGGTCACGTAGGTACTCCTCCAGCGATTCCCCGGGGTGTTGGCGGCGAGTGGTGAGGAGATGCTGCGCATACACTTCATTCACCAGCCTTACGTTTGGCACTTCAGCATCGCGAGGGTGTCTGCGTATGTGGTCGCTTCCTCGAGCTGTACGGAGATTCGATGGCTCACCCGGGCATGGAGGAGGCTCAGCTTCTGATCGTTGGTGACGGAGGGCGAGGAGGAGGCGGTGAGGTAGGCCTCAAAACATCGGAGCCAGTGTGAAAAAATCCCTTTGGCTGCCGCAGCCTGTGAGTCGAGTTCCAGTCAGTCAGGTTTGAGGGCCGATTCCATTGTGGTGTTGTCGTTGATTAAATTGATGCGACCATCAATTCACACGAGACAGAGTTGAAGTGAACAGAGGCTTTAATCGACTAGAACAGTGCCTGCCTGCGACTGCTCTGCTATGAGAGCCGCCTACAGGGCAGCTGCTCTTATACCTCCCCTCAAGGGGGCGGAGCCAGGGATGGAGCCCACAAGGGCACCAACATGATACGATTGGTGTAGTACAGTACAATGGTCCATAGATGGAGCCCACATGGGCAACAGCGTGATTCAATGTAATACAGTGGTGAATGGTTACTACAATACGTTCACCACAGAGCCTCACCTCCACCATTCCTTCTACTCCACCCACTCCCCTCATCCACCCATCTCGGTCCCCGCGCCCTCGCCTTACAGACAAAAAGTCCCACCATCCCCCAATCTTCAGAAAACTCCCCCCTCCCTTTCCCTCACTAGGTACCGCACGGGCAGGGGAACCCCACCATCCCAACTACAGCAAGACACACAACATCACACTTATGAGAAAAGTCAATAACATATTAATAGTGTAATTTAACAAAACCCTAACAAACCACAAAAGGATACATCCCTAACCCTCCCCCAGCCTATGGTCCCGGAAAAAGTCATTTGCCTCTTCTGATGTATGAAAATAATGCTCCTTCCCCTGGAGGGTCACCCACAGCTCAGCGGGGTACAACACCCTAAACTGAACTTTGTCTTGGCTCTGTTGGAACCTACCCACCTCTTGGCCAGTTCAGCCCTAATGTCCTGGTATACCAGGACCCGATTCTCCTCCCAGCTTGTCTCGAGTCGCCTCGGCCCACCTCAGGAACTTCTCCTTATCCAAGAATTTGTGCATTTGCACAATCACAGCCTGGGTCGGCTACCCCGCCCTCGGCTTCTGTCTCAAGGACCAGTGGGCCTGATCCATTTCAGGGGCCCTCTTGAAGACCTTCTCGTCTACCAGCTTCCTGCACATCTTTGGCACATTGCTGGTGGCACTCGGTGGCACTCGGTCCTCCCACTCTCTCCGGCAGCCCCACAATACACAGGGTCTGCCGCCTTGACCGATTTTCCTGGTCGTTGAACCTCGCCCGCAGCACCTTGGACATCTCCCCCTTAATTGCCATCTCAGTCTCAGAAACGGCCCTAGGGTTGCTGGCGCCCCGGACAAGCTGAACTTCGGCGCCCTTTAGGGGTGGGGGGCTCCGTTCACCGGGGGGGGGGGGGGGGGGGGCGCCGGAGTGACCTGGTACATGATCGGGACCCACCGATCGGCGGGCCGGTCTCTCTGTCGGCAGGCCTCCTTTCTTCCACCGGCAAGCCTGGATCCATCCGCCATGTTTGTGCGGGGCGGCCTGGGGGAGGGCGGCCACCGCGCATGCGCTGGTTGCCACTGGCCCAACTGCGCATGCGCGGGACCCGAGTCTTTTACGCCGTGTCCCTGACGCCGGTCACGCACTCCTTGATGGCGCCCCCTAGCACATGGCGCCCCGGGCGACTGCCCGAGTTGCCAGTACCTTGAGCCGGCCCTGCTCAGCCTCCAACGGGATCATTCAGTCACACTGATCCGATGCTGTCCTCTCCGGCTCCTTGATCATCACCCCCTGCGCCTCCAACCGCTTCTCCACTTGCTCCAGGGGCCCGAGAAGAGAGCCATTGCTCCCTCAAACATCACTGACCATTCCGCCTACATCTCCAAAATGCCCCTTGATGAAACTCTTAAGCTGCTCCATCTGCTAATTGGTTGTTACTAAGCATTACTAAGCATTTGACCCATTCCCCTCCGCCATCTTTCCCACTGCTGCTGTGCCACGTGGGTCTTCAAACTCCTGAGCAAGGGCTCTTACCGACTAAATCGGGTCTGGTAGCCCATCCTCATCCCACACTTGGGGAGAATCTACCCACCCTCTTCTCTTCCCCTCACGCTTTGTCACCAAAAATCACCCATCAAATAGGCCGAAAGTTCCAAAACCTCCACGCAGGAGCCACCCTGTGTGTGACCGATCACAGCATGGCCGCCATCGGAAGTGGTGTTGAGCCTCTTAAGTGGTATTGGAACTGAAGCCATCCAGGCAAGCGGAGAGTAATCCATTACACTCCTGACCTGTACCTTGTAGACGGTGGACAGGCTTTGGGGGTTGGGAGGTGAGTTACTCGCTGTAGGATTCTTCACCTTTGACCTGTTCTGACCTCAGTATTAATATGGCTAGTCCAGTTCAGTTTCTGATCAATGGTAACCCCCTGCATGTTGATTGTGGGGTTTCAGCGATGGTAATGCCATTGAATGTCAAGGGGCGATGGTTAGATCCTCTCTTGTTGAAGGTGGCCATTGCCTGGCACTTGTTTCTTTTAATAAATTTAGAGTACCCAATTCATTTTTCCAATTAAGGAGCAATTTAGCGTGGTCAATCCACCTACCCCGCACATCTTTGGGTTGTGGGGGCAAAACCCACGCAAAGACGGGGAGAATGTGCAAATTCCACACAGACAGTGACCCGGGGCCTGGATTAAACCTGGGACCTCGGCACCGTGAGCCAACAGGCCCGGTACTTGTGTGGCACGAATGTAACTGAAGACCTTCTCGTCTACCAGCTTCCTGAACATCTTCAACACATAGATGGTGGCACTCGATCCTCCACTCCCTCCGGCAGCTCCACAATACGCAGGGTCTGCATAACAGAAACCTGGAACTGAGATAAAGTGTTAGGCATGCAGCCTCACTTTGATATCTCCTGAGAACCGATTAATTATTTCCATACTGTTGTGATGCAATCTCAGCTGTCTGTATACACAGGAAAAGATTACGGGAAAAGTAGTCCACATTCTGGAAAATCTGGCTAATAACAGGTTACATACAACTATCTGGAAAATGATGCATTTAACAGGAATTGAGTTGCACAACAGGCAAGCCGTATAATTTGTTCTTTAAAAAAAACCAACATCAAAGTTCATGAGATTTATTCTGGAGGAGGAGCTGCAATTGTGTAAAAGCAGTTATTATTACCACAGTGTTGTATCTGGAGCTAGCCCTGACTTCTATTGTGAAATGAGTCACGTTAGTTTTTTAAAAATATTTTGTGGGAGGTGAGTGCTGCTGAAAAGGCCAATGTTCCTTGTTCAATCTGATTGCCCTTGCGAAGACTGTGGTGAGTAACCTTCCTGACCATCTCCAGTCCATGTGGTGTAGGGACACCCACAGTGCTGTTAGGATGAGGGGAGGAACAGAGGTTTTCACCTGGCGACAGTGAAGGAACAGGGATATATTTGCACACCAGGATATCTTGTGGCTTGGAGGGGACTTTTAGGTGGTGGTGTTCCCATGATCCAGCTGTCCTTGCCCTGTCAGCTGGTAGAGGTCACAGGTTACGATGGTGCTGTCAAAGAAGGCTTGGTGAGTTGCTTAGTGCATCTTGGGATACGGGGTTTGGGTAGATACATGGGCTTGAGTAGGGTGCTCTTTGTAAGGGCCGGTGCAGACTCGATGGGCCAAATGGCCTCCTTCTGCACTGTAAATTCTATGATCTATGATCTATGGCGTGAATGTTACTTGCCATTCATCAGCCTAAGTCTGAAATTTGTCCAAATCTTGCAGTGTATAGGCACCGGCCACTTCAGTATCTGAGGGGTTATGAATGGTACTGAAAACTGTGCAATCATCAGTGAACACCCCTGTTGTGTTATGCTGCTTCGTGTAGCATAAGCTGCTTCCTTGATCTATGCTTTGACAAAGGAAGCTCCAGATTATGAAATAAATTCAACGTGTTTATTGAACTATTAACACAGTTCTTAAATGAGTTCGACTCTCTGCTAATCTAACTGTAGTAACTCAGTCTATCTTTACCAGCCTGCTCTAAGCCACGTGCTGGATGTGATGCTGCTGATCAATCATGATGTACTCTCGAGATGTCTGTCTGTGGAAAGAGGCAGAGAATGTGTGTCCTGTCCTTTTTTTGGGTTGTGAAGTGCCCCCTTGTGGTAATGCCACCTCTGGGTGCCCTGATTACCCATTGGTTGTGTCCTGTTGTAATGACCCATTGGCTGTATGTCTGCATGTCATGACATCTCTGGTGCTCCCTCTAGTGGTTACTTGGTTGTAGTGTACTTACATTAACCCCTTGTGTGTATATAGTGATGCATATCACCACAACCCCCACTTCTGATATTACAATGGAGGAAGGTCATTGATAAAGGTGACTGGGCCCAGGTCTTGCTATATGCTGGTATGTCTCTAACCAGGGGAGAGTTTTACTCCTGATTCTCACTGACTTCATTTTTCTAGCACATGGTGATGGGACAAAGTTGAATTCCAGAGGTGAAGTGAAAGTAAATGTACTTGACATCAAGGCATGCCAGGAACAGCACCAGACATACCTAAAAATAATACCCCAACCCGGAGAAGCTACAGCACCGGACTACATGCATGCTAAATAGTAAAAACAGCATGTGATGGAGAGAGTAAAGCGATTCCAAAACCAATGGAACAGATCAAATCTTTCAGTCCTGTTAAATCCAGTTGTAAATGGCAGTGGATGATTAAATAACAAATTCAGCTCACCTTTCCATGTCTGGACCAACGTTGAACTGAGGTGGAGCTGAGTACCCCTGATGGAACACAAACTGTGGATCATGGGTCAGGTTATTTATTGCTGAGTAAGTGCCGCTCCATAGCACTTTTGTCACTTTGTTGGTGATCGAGTAGACTGATCGAGTGGTAACTGTCGAATTGGATTTGTCCTGTTTTTTGTGGACAGAATGTACCTGGGCAATTTTTCACATCGCTGGTAGATGTCAGTATTGTAGCTGTACTGGAACAGCTTGGCTAGGTTGTGGCAAGTTCTGAAGCACAGTTCTCCAGTAGTATAGCTGTGATCCTGACAAACTTGGCTCTGCAGTCATTGGGGATGGGGTTCTTTGTGAAGCCTCCTCCCCTGGTTAGTTATTTAATTGTCCACCACCATTCACAACTGGATGTGTCAGGACTGCAGAACTTAGATTTGATCCACTGATTGTGGGATCACTTCACTCTGCTTCCACTGTTTGACATGTAAGTAGACCTGTGTTGTAGCTTCACCATATTAACACTTCTGGTGCTGTGTATTCCAGATCACAACTCGCTATGTAACACCAGTTTTTCACTGGTCACCTCTGGCTCTTTTGCCAATCACTCTAAAGCTGTGTCCTTGGTTGCGAACACTTCTTCCACTGGAAACAGTTTCTCCAGATTTTACTCAAGCAAAAACCCATTATGGTTTGAATGCCTCTACGAAATCTCTTAACCTGCTCATCCTTGTAATGATATATGTATAGGTACGCCAGTGACAGGTCAATTATTACATCTCAGTGTAATTCAAACACTAGAGGGCACCACCAGTTCTTAGTATAAATATCAAACCTCAGGGAATGCTGGGTATTTAGCAAAGGAGGGAGACTGAGAACAGCACGGGGACTAGTTTAGATTAGAGAGAGTTAACACGAGGATATCATTAGTGACTACTAGATTATAGATTATTGCTAGACAGATTCAACATTACTTTGTTACTAGTTGTAGCTCAGCAGCATGTGTGAACTTCATTTAATTAATCGTTATCCAATAAATTAGTTTTGATTCAATCTAATGATTGGTGGTTTCTTTGGCATCAACTCAACAGAACTTTCTGGATCAAAAGGCAAAGAACAACGACATATTACCTCCAAAGGTAATGTAACAATCCTGACTTGGAAATACCCTGTAATTCCTTTCCCAACAGCATCTTGGCCATGACTACACCACATGGACTGCAGCGATTGAAGAAAGTAGCTCATCACCTTCTTTGCAACTGGAACTAAGGATGGGCAACAACTGCTAGCCCAGCCAGCAAAGTTTACATCCCGTGAAATAATGGACTGGATTCCCCAATCCCCAATGCCGAAATCGAATTCGGTGACAGAGCGGAGAATCTCCGAAGACGGCGAAATCGGGGGCAGCGCCGCTTTTGCGATGCTCCGTCCCCTGAAACCGCACACTGTAACCGTGCTCTCCTAAAGTTGGCTGAGGCCCGCGCCCTGATGCTCCATCCCCAACCGTCCGAGTTCCTGGCAGCGTGGGACACATGTGGTCTCACACGTCAGGAACTCAGCGTGGCATTGCAGACTCAGTCCAGCACTGCCACAGTTGTGGAGGGCCAATCCGCGGGTAGGGGGGGCATTAGTCGGGGCTGGGGGCACTGTGGTGGAGCAGTCTGGGGCGCACGAGCCGGCCGAAGGGGGGGACTATTTCCTGGGCCGGGTCCATGGGCTGCATCCGCCATGAAGCACGGCGCGGCCGCTGCAGGTTGCCGCCATGCGCAGGCGTGGCCACAGACCCGCCAATTCTATGGGGCGTATCGCCAGCTAGAGCTGGGAGCTCTATACTGCCATCCTGCTAACCCCCAGCAACACGGGGGATCGGTGGCCTTTTTGCGGCAGTTGTCCTAGATTAACCGCCACCGTTTTCACGTCGGTGTGGGGACTTAGTCTCCCAAATCGGAGAATCCAGCCCAATGTTTTTAAAACCCTGCAGAGTTAGAAATTTGCTATTTGTTGGGAGGTAGGTATTAAATAAGAAAGTGAATTTCTAGGTTGCTCAATGGCATATTATTTTACTTTTAATTTGAACATATATAAAAACTTTTCTCTTTAATTTTGTCCAGTCTATGATGTAAAAATGACACCAATGCATTCTGGGGATTCAAAACTTTCTCATCCATATCCTGATAATTTAATATTTTCTTAATTCCGTGCCTACACCAGGATTTAAATGCTTAACTCCTGGGCTAAGTACAAGAAGGACATTTGTGTTTCTTCCCTTGTCCGAAGAGGTGGCACCTTGGCACAGTGGTTAGCACTGCTGCCTCACAACGCCAGGGACCCGGGTTAGATTGCGCCCTCGGGTGACTGTGTGGAGTTCTCTCTGTGTTGCCGCGGGTTTCCTCCGGGTGCTCCGGCTTCCTCCCACAATCCAAAGATGCGCAGGTTAGGTGGATTGGCCATGCTAAACTGCCCCTTAGTGTCCCAAAGTTTAGGTAGGGTTATGGGGATAGGTGCCTACCTTCTGCACTGTACGGATTCCACGATTCTCCTCCTACAAATCCATTAAAGCCTAATGAAAAGTGTGTGCTGAGCAATGTAATGAGAGCAAAAAATCACGACTGTGCAGTGGCTGAAGATTCGAACCAAAGGAGTCTGGAGTTTTATAAATTCAGCCGTAAACAGTGAAAGCAGTGCAAAAGTAATGCAAAAATAAGGTCAGAAGAAATTGGAGCAGAAGTAAGCCATTCAGACTCTTGAACCTGTTTCCCCAGCCAATCAGATCGTGGTTATACTGATGGACCTTAACTGCTTGTCTCCAATAACGCTTGACTCCCTTGTAGATCAAAAATCTGGATTACTCATTCAGTGAGTGGATATATTCAGTGGCCGAGCCACTCACTGCTCGCTGTGATGATATGCATAAAGCAATGCTGCACATAATGTTATCCACAACCTCTGACCGTTAGGTCGCAGTGTAAACCCACCACATGACCCTGTGGCTGGGAAATTGGTAGATGGGAGTAGGTCGCGTTGGAGGATTGACACATTTTGCAGTAGCTCTGTAATAGTTAATTAGTGTTAGTAGTTTATTATTTTATTTAACCTAGTTATCTTTATCATGCAGTTGTTTCATAATAAATTATTTCAACCAGATGTTCTGTAGTTCATTATTCACTTCAGCCAGTTTACAGAGCATTACACTCGCAGGGAAGAGAATTGCAAACACTAATGACCATCTGTGAGTAGAAACTCCTCCTCATCTCCATCTTAAATGGGAGACCCCTTATTTTGAAACTGGGCCCCCCAATTCCAGATTCCTCCACAGGGGGAAACAACCTCTCAGCATCTACCCTGTCAATCTCTCCCTCATAATTGTATGTATCAGGAAAATCATCTGTCGTATTTCTAAACTCCAATGAGTACAGGCGCAAACTTCTCAATTTTTCCTCATAAGACAACTCCTTCATCCCAGGAATCAGCCTCGTGAACCTTCCCTAAACTGCCTCCTTCGCAAGTATATCCCTCCTGATGTCAGGTGTGCTGTAGAAATGGGTTTACCAATTCCCTATACAGCAAGACTTTCCTATTTTTAGACTTCAGTCCCCTTCCAATAAAGGCCATGTTGGTCTTAATTACTTGAGGGACTTGCTTGCTGACTTGTGATTCATGAGCAAGAACACTCAGATCCCTCTGTACAGCAGCCTTTCTCTATTTAAATCATATATTGCTTTTCTATTCTACCTGGCAAAGTGGACAACTTCATATTTTCCCACATTAAACTCCAATAATGCAGAAACTGTTGCTGTGGAGAATCAGGCGATAGATTCTAACTGCTGCACTCGGCAGCAGGGCCGGCTCAAGGTACCGGCAACTTGGGCAGTCGCCCGGGGCGCCATGTGCTAGGGGGCGCCATGAAGGAGTGCGTGACCGGCGTCAGAGACCCGGCGCCGCCTAAAAGACTCGGGTCCCGCGCATGCGCAGTTGGGCCAATGCCAACCAGCGCATGCGCGGTGGCCGCCCTCTCCCAGGCCGCCCCGCACAAACATGGCGGATGTCCACATGGCCACAGGCATAGAAGCTACAATTTCAGAGGCTTGAATTCGTCCGTGCTCCTTTAGCGAAAAATATTAGACAGGTAATGTTAATATATATCCAGAGCATAGATACAGCAACTAAAATTCATGTACCACTACCAGACAGGTCGCAGCAGCTCAGGATCAATGTCAACCCGACCCGACCCCCCCCCCGACCCGGCCCCCCCCCCCCCCCCCCCCCCCCCCCGACCCCCCCTCCCCCCTGTCACATACATGGAGTGAAGAAGCCGGAAAAGGCATTGGTTTAAGAATACCTACATTCCATTAGGATTTCTAAAGTGGCCCACTTGTGATCTCAGTGCTCTCTCCAAAGAATGTTTAGGTGATGGAAGTCTGAACTGCAGTAATACCAGAGCTGGAGATTAGCTGCCAGGTTCTGATGTGTTGGGCAGGCTGGGTCTTTGTGGATTGCGTTTGATGCAGTGTAGCGAGAGACAGACTTCCAACACTTGACGAGATGCAACACGATTTTATTTAACAGCTAACTATTTACATATCCGACTGTGGGTTGACACTATGTTGACTTGACTGGAGACCGGATGCTAGCCTGACCAGACTTACTGACTACCACATGGTGTTTCCATTGACTATGTTCATGAGCTCTGACTGTCACAGAGGCTGGATCCCGAAAGAGCAGGAAAGCTGGTGCCCTCTGGCTTTATAGTGGTCGTGTCCCGTCTGGTGATTGGCTGCTGTGTTCTGTGTATTTACTGGTCATCCTGTGTGTCAATCACTGCCTGTCTGCACTCCATTATATGCATAGATGTATATTATGACAGGTTCCACAATGCACGTGTGCGGAATACCTGAGTGCAGCATGAAAGAATCAGCTCTGCGACTGTAGAGCAACAGTGTTGTATAATTTGGCATTTTCTGACTTTAGAGGAAGCAGGAGAAGAAAAGTGGAAGGAGCACAGCCCACAGTGATATCAGTAAAACTGAAAGACATGTCAATGTTAAACTTTAAAGCTCCGTTTGTAACAGCCTTTTATCCTTGTACAAAACTGGACAGCAGTAAGCACAGATTTAAAAACATCACTTACTGTTTGAGTACTGTTTGATGTCTCTGTCTCATTGCTCCCTCTCGATGGCAGCACCTGGAGAAGATGGATATAGTTACTGCTGAGGTAAATTTGGGGACATCATTGCTATAACTCGCATTGAAATCGAAACTTTAACAGGAGGAAGTATCTCAGAAAGCACTTCACAAATAGGAAGCAAAAACAGATATCCAGGAAGGGAAGAGTAGTGGGGAGAAACGAGGACATTTTGGACCTTTGCCAGCGTGTGGTTTTCTGTCAACTCCATTACCATCTCCCTGTCCTTTCTCATTTTTCAGTTTCTTTTTGATTAATATTTTAATCTCTGTGTCAGTCGTTACTTGTGGTCAAGCATTCCATGTGCAAAGATTCTTCTCCCACATCTTCAATTATCTCTGCTCTCTTACTCAATTATCAATCATTGGCCATGGGCATTTGAGGCTCTGGAATGTGTGCCACCATCAGGGCCGGATCAGGAATTCCCAGACATTCAGTTCTCCCACCTTATCAACATAGTGATTACTCAATAAACCCACATGTGCGTGATTAAGCATTGGCCATCAGCTGTGTGTGTGTGCTGCCTGTTGTGTTTTGCTTCTTCGTGTAGCATAAGCTGCTTCCTTGATGTACACTGACAAAAGAAGGTTCAGACTTGGAGATAGCTATAACACATTTATTAAACTGTTAACAAATCTCCTACTTGAGTTTGACTCTCCTGCTAATCTTACCATAGTAACTCAGTCTAACTAACCAGTCTACTCTAATCCATGCGGTGAGTGTGGTGCTTCTGATCTGCCCCTGACTCTCTGAGTGTCGCCTGTGGAAAGAGAAAGAGCATGTGTGCCCTGTCCTTTTATATGGGTAACCCCCTGGTAGTAGTGTCACCTCTGGGTGTCTTGACTTCCCATTGGCCAT
This sequence comes from Scyliorhinus canicula, assembly GCF_902713615.1. Taxonomy (NCBI): domain Eukaryota; kingdom Metazoa; phylum Chordata; class Chondrichthyes; order Carcharhiniformes; family Scyliorhinidae; genus Scyliorhinus; species Scyliorhinus canicula. The sequence continues at coordinate 205,050,675 of NC_052148.1, read as the reverse complement.
GTCCTATTCTGTGTGTTCATTAGCTGTATGTCTGTGTGTTATGATGTCTCTGGTGCTCCCTCTAGTGTTTACTTAGTCTTAGTGTATTTACATTAACCCCTTGTGTATTTACAGTGATGCATATCACCACACTGCCTGGCCATGCACCATCAAACTCCTACAGTACAGATGGAGGCCATTCAGCCCATTGAGTCTGTACCAACCCTCTGAAACAGACCCCTACAGAGGCCCACCCCCCACTCTATCCCTGTAACATAACCCCACCTAACCTACAAATCCCTGGACACTAAGGGGTAATTTAACATGGCCAATGCACCTAACCTCCGCATCTTTGGACGCTAAGCAGCATTTTAACATGGTCAATCCACCTAACCTGAGCATCTTTGGACACTAAGCAGCATTTTAACATGGCCAATGCACCTAACCTCCGCATCTTTGGACACTAAGCGGCATTTTAACATGGCCAATCCACTTAACCTGTGCATCTTTGGACTGTGGGAGGAAACCGGGGCACCCGGAGGAAACCCACGCACACACGGGGAGAATCTGCAAACACCGCACATAGAATCACCCAAGTTCGGAATCGAATCCGGGTCCCTAGTGCTGCGAAGCAGCAGTTCTAACCATTGTGCCACTGTGTCGCCAACCATGCAAGCCACTACTTGCAGCTCAATGATGGATCGCGGTCTCACACTACCTCTGGCCATCTAGGACTGTGACCTCTCTACAGTTGGAGGGTCTGGAGTGGTTGCACCTCAGCAACCCATTGTGCAGGTGAACTGACTGCAAAGTTAACTCGTAACCTCACGGCATGATAAAGATGTCAAGAGATATGTGTTTATGATACGTGAGTAACGACTGGGGGGACTAGAACATGACCTTCTCTGATCCATCTGCATTGAGGAGCGGTTTGAACAGCCAAATGGTGTTCTCATACTGATTCCCCCCTGTGGATCCACCTTTCTGATTCCTCCTGAAAGAGCTCTCTGCCAGGTCAACCCCACCCCCTCTCTCCAACTCACTTTGGAAGCAGGTTGTGTTGTTCCTTGTGTCTGAATAAAGCTCGTAGTCTTACAGTTGAAGTAGATGCTTTATTTTGAGTTTGTGCTCTCTCCAGCACTTAAACTACGTTACATCTGTGCTGCTTTCTGTGTCCTGTTCCCAGCTACCGTTCCTGTCTATCTCTATTTATACCTCTCCCATGCTCCTTCTAGTACTTGCTCAGTTGTATTGCATCTACATTGACCCCTTGCATATATAACAGATATACAGATCACTACACAGGTGTGAGGTTGACGCGAGTGCATCGCTGAAGACTTTTGCCTGGTAATAGCTTCCAAGCCGTATGCATATGGCCTCTGTGAGGGGACGGAGAAAATGACTTCTTTACAGCTTCTGAACGTTGCAGCAGGATATGCTGTGCAACCTCTGATTCAAAGTGGGCTGTTAGCGGCGTGTGCAGCAGCATGGCTGCCTTGCCATCTGCGGCAATGGTTTTCCATGCCCATCCACCCCAACCCCATAGCCCACCTCCTGGCCACCCTCCGCTACTATTAAACTCCAATAATGCAGAAACTGTTGCTGTGGAGAATCAGGCGATAGATTCTAACTGCTGCACTCGACAGTCCCAGCTTTAAGAATTCAATCGCGTTAATGAACAGCGTGGAGTGTTGGAGGAGCCTGTCACATACATGGAGTACCACAGGAGTGACGAAGCCGGAAAAGGCATCGGTTTAAGAATACCTACATTCCATTAGGATTTCTAAAGTGGCCCACTTGTGATCTCAGTGCTCACTCCAAAGAATGTTTAGCTGATGGAAGTCCGAACTGCAGTAATACCAGAGCTGGAGATTATCTGCCATGTTCTGATGTGTTAGGCAGGCTGGGTCTATGTGGACTGTGTTTGATGCAGTGTAGCGAGAGACAGACTTCCAACACTTGATAAGATGCAACACGATTTTATTTAACAGCTAACTATTTACATATCCGACTGTGGGTTGACACTATGTTGACTTGACTGGAGACCGGATGCTAGCCTGACCAGGCTTACTGACTACCACATGGTGTTTGCATTGACTATGTTCACGAGCTCTGACTGTCCCAGAGGCTGGATCCCGAAAGAGCAGGAAAGCTGGTGCCCTCTGGCTTTATAGTGGTCGTGTCCCGTCTGGTGATTGGCTGCTGTGTTCTGTGTATTTACTGGTCATCCTGTGTGTCAATGACTGCCTATCTGCACTCCATTATATGCATAGATGTATATTATGACAGGTTCCACAATGCACATGTGCGGAATACCTGAGTGCAGCATGAAAGAATCAGCTCTGCGACTGTAGAGCAACAGTGTTGTATAATTTGGCATTTTCTGACTTTAGAGGAAGCAGGAGAAGAAAAGTGGAAGGAGCACAGCCCACAGTGATATCAGTAAAACTGAAAGACACGTCAATGTTAAACTTTAAAGCTCCGTTTGTAACAGCCTTTTATCCTTGTACAAAACTGGACAGCAGTAAGCACAGATTTAAAAACATCACTTACTGTTTGAGTACTGTTTGATGTCTCTGTCTCATTGCTCCCTCTCGATGGCAGCACCTGGAGAAGATGGATATAGTTACTGCTGAGGTAACTTTGGGGACATCATTGCTATAACTCGCATTGAAATGGAAATTTTAACAGGAGGAAGTATCTCAGAAAGCACTTCACAAATAGGAAGCAAAAACAGATATCCAGGAAGGGAAGAGTAGTGGGTAGAAAAGAGGACATTTTGGACCTTTGCCAGCGTGTGGTTTTCTGACAACTCCATTACCATCTCCCTGTCCTTTCTCTTTGCCCATTTATATTTGTCTCCGCAACATTTATTCCGTTTCTTTTTGATTAATATTTTAATCTCTGTGTCAGTCGCTACTTGTGGTCAAGCATTCCATGTGCAAAGATTCTTCTCCCACATCTTCAATTATCTCTGCTCTCTTACTCAATTATCAATCATTGGCCATGGGCATTTGAGGCTCTGGAATGTGTGCCACCATCAGGGCCGGATCAGGAATTCCCAGACATTCAGTTCTCCCACCTTATCAACATAGTGATTACTCAATAAACCCACATGTGCGTGATTAAGCATTGGCCATCAGCTGTGTGTGTGTGCTGCCTGTTGTGTTTTGCTTCTTCGTGTAGCATAAGCTGCTTCCTTGATGTACACTCTGACAAAGGAAGGTTCAGACTTGGAGATAGCTTTAACACATTTATTAAACTGTTAACAATTCTCCTACTTGAGTTCGACTCTCCTGCTAATCTTACCACAGTAACTCAGTCTAACTAACCAGTCTGCTTTTATCCATGCGGTGGGTGTGATGCTTCTGATCGGCCCCTGTCTCTCTGAGTGCCACCTATGGAAAAAGAAAGAGCATGTGTGCCCTGTCCTTTTATATGGGTTGCCCCCTTGTGGTAGTGTCACCTCTGGGTGTCTTGACTGCCCATTGGTCGTGTCCTATTCTATGTGTTCATTAGCTGTATGTCTGCATGTCATGATGTCTCTGGTGCTCCCTCTAGTGTTTACTTAGTCTTAGTGTATTTACATTAACCCCTTGTGTATTTACAGTGATGCACATCACCACACTGCCTGGCCACGCGCCATCAAACTCCTACAGTGCAGAAGGAGGCCATTCAGCCCATTGAGTCTGTACCAACCCTCTGAAACAGACCCCTACATAGGCCCACCCCCCATTCTATCCCTGTAACATAACCCCACCTAACCTGCAAATCCCTGGACACTAAGGGGTAATTTAACATGGCCAATGCACCTAACCTCCGCATCTTTGGACACTAAGTGGCATTTTCACATGGTCAATCCACCTAACCTGTGCATCTTTGGACTGTGGGAGGAAACTGGGGCACCCGGAGGAAACATGTCTCCGAAACTCAATTCATCTACCAATAAAAGCTAACACACCGTACGCCTTCTTAACAACCCTCTCAACCTGGGTGGCAACTTTCAGGGATCTATGGACATGGACACCGAGATCTCTCTGCTCGTCCACACTACCAAGAATCTTACCATTAGCCCAGTACTCTGTCTTCCTGTTATTCCTTCCAAAATGAATCACCTCACACTTTTCTGCATTAAACTCCATTTGCCACCTGTCAGCCCAGCTCTGCAGCTTATCACCTGGGGCGATAGGTGCGGGAAAGTCGATATCTGCCTCCGCACAAAGTCCCTCACTTGCACGTATCGAAACCCATTCTCACCAGGCCGCTCAAACTCCTCCTCCAGCTCTTCCAAGCACAGAAAGCCCCCGCCTATAAACAAATCCCCAAACCGCTCGATCCCCGCCGACTGCCAGCCCTGAAACCCCCCCATCCAGATTCCCCGGAGCAAACCGGTGGTTGCCACATATCAGTGTCCACACCGACGCCGCCTCCAGCCCCATGTGCTTTTGTCACTGTCCCCACACCCTCAGGGCTGCCACCAATACCGAGCTTGTGGATTACCGAGCCGGCGAGAACAGCAGAAGTGCCGTTACCAATGCCCCGAAACCTGTTCCCCTACGTGAGGCCGCCTCCACCCACTCCCACACCAACCCGTCCCTACCACCCATTTCCTGACCATCGCTATATTCGCAGTTCAGTAGTAATTTATGAAGTTCGGTCCCCCACCTCCCCAACCCCACTCCAGCAGCACCTTCTTCACCCACGGGGTTTTACCCGCCCACACAAACCCTGAGATCACCACATTCACTTTCCTGAAAAACGCCTTGGGAATGAAGATTGGGAGACTCTGAAATACAAACAAGAACCTCGGGAGAACCGTCATCTTCACCGTCTGAACCCTCCCCGTCAGTGACATCGGGAGCAAATCTCACTTTCTAAAGTCCTCCCTCATCTGCTCCACCAACTGCGCCAGATTTAACTTATGCGGCTGCACCCATCCCCATGCCACCTGAACCCCCAAATATCGACCCCCTCCCCCAGCCCTAAGACCCCATAATCCCCCCAATACCACCCAATGGGTCTGAAATATTTAGTAACAAATGATCCGCGTAAAGCGAGACCCTGTGCTCCCCCCTTCACTCATTCCCCCCCTCCACCCCCGTACTATCCCCTGCCGGTTCCTCGAGCTCTCAGCACCATCGCCAACAGCTCTATAGCCAGGGCAAAGAGCAGTGGGTAGAATGGTCACCCCTGTCTCATCCCCCCGGTGCAGCCTAAAGTAGTCTGAGTTCACACAGTTCGTCCGCACACTCGCCGCCGGTGCCTGGTACAGCAGCCGGATCCAGTCTGCAACACCCTGCCCCAACCCACACCACCTCAAAACCTCCCATAAATCGTCCCACCCCACCCAATCGAAGGCCTTCTCCGTGTCTATGGCGACCACCACATCCACCTCTCGTCCCTCAGGGGTATCATTATCACATTCAGCAACCTCCTGATATTAGCCGCTAGATGTGGCCCCTTCACAAACCCCATGTGGTCCTCCGCTATCACCCCTGGCCCACTGTCCTCAATTTTCGAGGCCAAGATCTTGGCCAATAACTTGGCATCCACATTTAACAGTGAGATCGACCTATATGACACATACTGCTCCGGATCCTTATCCCGCTTCAAAATCAAGGAGATCGAGGCCTGCAACAGTGTTAGGGGGAGCAACCCTGCTCCCTCACCTCATTAAACGCCCTCACCAACAAGGGCCCCAGGACCCCCAAGAACGTTTTGCAAAACCCCACTGGCTATCCGTCTGGGCCCAGGGCCTTGCCCGACTGCATCACCTCCAGCCCCTCCACCACTTCTATCATCCAATGGGGTCACCCAGCCCCTCCACCAGTTCCTCTTTCACCCTCGGGAACTCCAACCCCTCCAAAAACCGCCTCATCCCCTCTACTTCGGCCGGGGGTTCCGACTCATACAGCCAACTGTAGAAATCCCTAAACACCCCATTCACCCCCACCAGGTCCAAAACCATGTTCCTCGCCCTGTCCTTCACTTTCCCGATCTCCCTCGCTGCCTCCCGCTTCTTCAATCAGCATCCTGCTCGCCTTCTCCCCATATTCATAAACTGCCCCTCCCACCCTCCTCAGCTGCCTGACCCCCTTCCCCCTGGATAACAACCCGAACTCCATCTGCAGCTTCTGCCGCTCCTTCAACAGCTCCATCTCCGGGGCTTCTGAATACCTCCTGTCTACGTGCCGAACCTCCTCCACTAGACTTTCCATCTCCACCTGCTCCGCCTTCTCCCTGAGTCCCCGTATCGAAATAAACTCCCCTCTCACCACTGCCTTCAATGCTTCCCACAACGTGGCCAATGAAACCTCCCCTGTGTCGTTTAGTTCCACGTACCCCCGAGTGGCCTCCCTCACCCTCTCACACACCTCCTCATAGGACAAAAGCCCCACATCCAGCCTCCATTGTGGGTGCTGGCTCCCCTTCCTTACTCATCCGCAAGTCCACAGAATACGGAGGCCCCTGCCATAGCCCCTCCTGGGCCAGTCCATGTCCTGCACCAGCCCATGTCCTGCACCTCCTCAGGCCCGCCCTCGGGCACCCACCGTCATCGATCCTCCCCAAACCACATTTCAGAAACCTGTCCCATGTCAGCGGTACCCACCCCCCCCCCCACAAAATAGTAACCCCGACCTCCATCAACAAACAAACCACCTGCTCGCCCCCCACTGTGCTTCTGTGAACTAGCCCACCCAGGTACCCTGCTAGCCCCCGCTGATACCCCCCCACCCCCTCCCCCCACCGCTCAAACACTATCGCGGTGCAAACTTTACAACACTCACCCAACACAAAGTCACCCACAGGTGCGCCGGGTACAGCATGCCAAGCTTCACCCCCTTCTTAAAGAGGGCAGTCTTCACGTTGTTGAATCCCGCTCTCCTCTTAGCCAATTCCGCACCCAGGTCCTGGTATATATGCAGCTCGTTACCCTCTCAGGTACAGCACCTCGTCTGCCTGGCCCACCTCAGAATTCGCTTCTTGCCCAGGAACCAGTGCAGGCGCACCACCATCTCTCTCGGCAGCTCGTTCCTCTGTGGCTTCCACATCAGCGCCTTGTGTGCCTGGTCCACTTCCAAGGGCCATGCAAATCCCCCCTCTCACAGCAGCCTCTCAGACATTCGAGTAATATACACGCTGGTGTCCGTTCCCTCCCTGCCCTCCAGTAGGCCGACGATCCTCAGATTTTGCCTGCGAGATCAATTCTCCAGGTGCTCCACTTTCTCCTGCAGCTACCCCTTGATCCCGCATCATCCCCATCTCAGCTGACATCGAGGTAAGCTGCTCCTTGTGCTCCCCCACCATCTTCTCCACCTTCTGGACAGCCTGGCTCTGGGCCTCCAACCTCATCTCCAGGCAGTCGATCTCCGCTTTTATCGGGTCCACCACCCTAGCCAGGTCCTCCAGATTCTCCTTCCTCTGCTGGGTAAACATCTCATTAAGGAAGCCCACCAGTTGCTCCGTCGACCATTGAGAGGGTCGGGTTGGTCACTGCCCCTCCCCCATCTTCACCTGTGTCGCAGGAACAACTCCAGCTATCTCCAACTGTTCCCTTCTTTTTCGACCACTTCTGGTCCATGAATCCATCCACCAGTGGGACACTCTCCCCTACCACCCCTCCTGCACCTTTTTTAATCAACAAATCCACCCGTTAGCCGGGGAAAAGGTCTGAAAATTCCACCACGAGTGGGAGCCACCAAATGTGCGACCACTCACACCATGGCTGCCACCGGAAGTCTTGGTTTCACGATTTTTAAAAGCAGAAGTGAACCTTGTCGTCGGGAACTCGGCCCATCAGAAGCGGAGAATCGCGGAGGCCCTGGAGAGTACTTGGGTTGGGCATGCTAATGATATGCAAATGGTGCCTACTATACGTGTGGAGTGAAACGCATTGACGCCATTTTCGAGGTGACAGAGAATCGTGATTTGGCGTCAAATCGGTGCCTGGCGCGATATTCTCCGCCAAATGGCATTTCCCGATTTCGGCGAAGGCTAACGGAGAATCCCGCCCATGCTCTCAGGCTCAATAAAACAAAATGCCAAATTGGGGTGGATACCATCACCTTTTTAGGGGACAGGCTCTCGGCACAAGGTCTGCAGTCGGATGACGCAAAGATAAAGGCCATTTTAACGATGCCACACCCCACAGACAAAAAAGGCATCTTATGCATACTATGGATGATCAACTTTGTGGGCAAGTTTATTCCCAACCTGGCCTCCAAAAGGTCCCAACTCCAAGACTCGACAAAAGAAGACGTGTTTGGAAGGTCTCTCAAACACGAGCAGGAATGGCAAGCATTGCGTATCTCATTCACGACAGCGCCAGTCCTTGCCTTCTTTGACCTGGCGAGAAAGACAAAGATTTCGACTGATGCGTCCCAGGATGTCCTTGGAGCGGTAATACTGCAGCAGGGTGCAGATGACAACTGGCTGCCGGTGGCAGACACGTCGAGAGCAATGTCCGAAACATAGTGCAGGTATGTGCAGATCGAAAAGGATGGGTTAGTCACGGGTTGAGGAAAATTCCATGATTATGTGTACGGTCTGCCGACATTTCTGGTGGAGACTGACCACAGGCCACTTGTTTCCATTGTGCAAAAGAATTTATGTCAAATGTCCCCAAGAATACAACGCCTAATGATGAAGCTCCAGCACTACGACTTTGAACTCATCTATACGCCACGCAAGTACTTTCAGTCACTGACAGGTTTTCTTGAGCCACAGGCAACAAAGAGGTAGGCCTGGTTGATGAGGATGTGCAACTACATGTCAATCTCGTCGCTGCGTCACTTCCAGTCTCTGGTGAGAAGTCGCGCCTAATAAAGGGCAGGAACAGCCAAGGACATGACCCCGCAAAAGTTAATCAAATGTCTCCAAGAAGGATGGCCTGAGTGTTCCTGCTCTGGGTACCACAATGCGCGCTCTGAATTGAGTGAGGTAAATGACAGCACGGGATTGTGATTCCGCATTCCTCGCGGCCGCTCATGCTTAAGAAGCTCCATGAAGGGCACCTGGCCATTGAGAAGGGCAAGCGCAGGGCCAGGGATACAATCTGTTGGCCAGGCATCACCCAAGACATTGCAGTCATGGTCGATCACTGTGACACGGGTCAGAAATTCCACTGCAAGCAAAACAAAGAGCTGATGCATGTGGGTGACCATCATTGTAAATCCGTGGTAGAAGGTGGGCATGGATCTGTTCCACTTTAATGAGAGCTTACCCTGTAGTTATGGACTACTTCTCGAACTACCTGGAGGTTGCACAGTTGGCGAACTTGACTGCTCGGTGTGTCATACAACATGCCAAAACAATTTTTGCCCGGCATGGTATACCAACTATTGTTAGGTTGGACAATGGGCCTTGTTGCAAAAATAATGAATGGTCACTATGATTTTAGGCACATCACCTCTAGTCCCCTATATCCCCAGTCGAATGGGAAGGCAGAAAAGGGTGTGCACATCGTAAAACAGCTGCTAAAGAAGGCCATTGATAGCAAGGAAGACATCTATGTGGCACTTCTAAGGTATCATTCGGCACCACTGGTCAATGGACTGTCACTGGCACATGAATACACAGTTACGGATGACCCTGCCTTCCATGGTCGCTTCCCTTGTAGATTGACAATTGGAGCAGAAATTTCTCTTTCAAAAGAGGAGCCATAAAGAGGTTTATGATGGATCCACATGGAAGCTCCAGCCACTGCATCCAGGTGGTACCGTCAGACTCGAGGATGCCAATGGCAATGGATAGTTAAAACTGACAAAGGTTTTGCAACAGGCAGGTCCATAGTCTTTTATGGTGCTTTCTGAGGATGGTTCAGTCTTGAGAAGGAATCGAAGAGCACTGTTGAAAGTGCAATGGCCTTTCGTGCTGGATCCAGCAGAAGAGCTAGTGTGCAATCCCAAACTTGAAGAGGACACAGACCACACATCAGAGCCAGCGACCAGAGAAGCATCCGCAGCAGTGAATACGGAACGAGCAGGAACACCAACTACAAATGAAGGTGGAACATGATCGCCGACTCAGCCAACACTCAGGAGATCAGCCAGATTATGTCGCAAGCCTGTCAGACTGAACTTGTAATAAAATGTGTACAGTGCATGTTTAAAGTTATCATGCATGTCAGGCCGTTTAAAGACCAGTCACATCTGTAAATATTAATGCCTCCAAATGAAGGGGGATATGGTGATATTCATGCACACGTAAATGTATATAGTATATATCAGTGCACATCGGTACGACCTCTGACCAGCAGGTGGCATCAGACACCTATCACATGACTTGAGATATTCGCCAGTTGGTAGTGGGAAGTAGGAGAGGGTAGTCACATTCAGAGTAGTTCTAGGAGAATTCACTGAATTCATTTAGTGGCCGTTGTCTGTATTATAGTTCCTGTGTTATCTTTGCACGTGCTTGTTAATAAATCATCTTTCTAGTTAAACTACTAGATTCTATGTGTACATCATTACAATGGTTGGCTCACAGAGCAACACAGTGAGCCTAGTTGGAACGGTCAATCGTCCTGGGGGCCCTGCGCAGTGCCATCCTCCAACACACACACACACACCCTACACCACCAACCTCACTGCCCCCACCCCCACCCCCACACAGCACACCCTCTACAACCAGCCCAGCCCATCCCTCACACCCATCTCATAGAGGATTGAGGCAGGCCAGAATGTTGGTGGAAAGGTGTTTATTCGTGACTATGTACAATTGTTGTGCCCTGACCCCAACCTTTAACCTGTGTGCTGTACCCGTGCCAACTTAACTGGTGTCTAACTTCCTTAATTCATGTGCTCTACCCCTCCATCTTGGTGTGACCACAGACAGCACATCAAACGTGGAGGCGCCCTGCCGTGCTTCTCGCCCTGTGACCTGTAGTTCCTTTGGCGGCATTTCTCTGGAGGGCCTGGGCCTGGATTGGCCCGGCCATCTTTCGGGTGGCATAGGTGGCGATGTGCTACCCTGTGCTGTTCGCTGCCCATCAGATCCACCAGTGTCAGGTGGGGGGTGGGGGGATTCAGAAGCATTGAGGGGTATCAGCCCCTCCTCTGTAGGAGGCACTGGCACAGACCCCGTCACTTCCTTCTCCTTCGGAAGGCTTGGTGGCCCCCAGGCTACTCCATGGGTCGAAGGTGAGGCTGGAGTGAGCTCCGGAGGCTCCGCTGTCACCTGGCACTGCCAGTCCTGGAGTCCTGCTCACGTCTCAATTAGGATCTTGATGCCAACAACCATGGAGCACAGAGACTGGGACACGTCCCTCAGCGAGTGTGACATGTCTCCCAGCACCTCGGTCATGCCCCTCAGCACCTCGGTCATGCCCCTCAGCACCTCGGTCATGCCCCTCAGCACCTCGGTCATGCCCCTCAGCACCTCGGTCATGCCTCTCAGCACCTCGGTCATGCCCCTTAGCACCTCGGTCATGCCCCTCAGCACCTCGGTCATGCCTCTCAGCACCTCGGTCATGCCTCTCAGCACCTCGGTCATGCCCCTTAGCACCTCGGTCATGCCCCTTAGCACCTCGGTCATACCCTTCAGCACCTCGGTCATGCCTCTCAGCACCTCGGTCATGCCCCTCAGCACCTCGGTCATGCCCCTTAGCACCTCGGTCATGCCCCTTAGCACCTCGGTCATACCCTTCAGCACCTCGGTCATGCCCCTCAGCACCTCGGTCATGCCCCTTAGCACCTCGGTCATGCCCCTTAGCACCTCGGTCATACCCTTCAGCACCTCGGTCATGCCCCTCAGCACCTCGGTCATGCCCCTCAGCACCTTGGCCAATTCCCTCTGTGACTCCGTCCTGTCCCTCTGTGATTGGCCCAGGTCAGCCAGTTTCTGGCCAATGCTCTCAGCGTCCTCAGCTATGACCCTTCGTGACTGGGCCACACTCTGGAGCACCACAGAAATGTCCATGTGGGCCGGTACATGGCTGCCTATGACTGGGTTTCCCTGTCCTGGGCCTCAGCCATTGACCACACAGTCTGCTCCAGGCTTTGGACACCTTGACCCATGGCTGCGATTTTCTGTCCAAGGCTTCCATAGCAAATGCCACCTGTTCAGTGTTGGCCTGGGTACCACACTTTGTTGGCATGATATCCTGCAGCTGAAGGTGATTGGACTCCTCCAACTGCACAGGAAGGCGCTGGTCAGTTGCTGACATCCCCTCCTGTAGACCCTGGCTCTGCATCTGCATCTTCTTTCCAGAAGCACAAAACCTGTCCAGGGAACAGCTTATTTGTGGGATCGGGCAGCTCTCCAACCAACCGCTCCCTCGGGGGTTCCTACCTCCACCTGATGTGCCACAGTAGGCATGACGTGCGCACCAGATGATAACCCAGGAGCCTCTTTGTTAAAATGCCCCACCGAGGTGATGGTATCTGGGATGGTGGAGGGTGCAGTTGACAGCAGTGATGAAACTGTGTCATCCCCGGACAGGTCCACTGGCGCGTTCTGGGGTCGCGGCCAGGGGCTGGTACCCAGGACGGACCAGAGTCATCAGATAGTGATCCTGCAAGACAACAGGCAAGACACATGGTAAGGTCTCAGAGTCACTTGCTACAGGGACATCTCTATGCATTCGGGTCTCACTTGGTTGAACCATGTCGACTTCTGCCTGGGAGATAGGCCTCTCTCCCACCTCCCTGGCTAACTCCATTGCCCTCTGCTCGGCGACACTTCATATTCTCAGGTCTGGCTCGCCCCCTCCGGTCTTCTCCCGCTCTCGGCAGTTATGGGCCATCTTTTCCTGAGGGACAGAAAATGGGCATTGTGAGACACCTGGATGCAGGTTACACTGGGGGGGTCTGTAGCTGGTTGTCCGTGTGTGCAAGGCACCTGGCCATTGGGAATGGTACAGGTGTTGGGGGGTGGTGAAGGGCGGGATGTCAGGGCATTGCTGGCAGATGGCTTCTGAAGAGGGTGAGGGACGTGGGTGGTGCCAGGGACACAGAGCTGGTCACTCACCCGGGCTGACCTAAGGAGTGTGTGGGGATTGCAGTGCGTATAAGAAGCTCCAGCTTGTCAAACACTCCAGTGCCAAACCTAACCCCACCGAATCTGATGATGGCAGGAATTGGGATTGCCCAAGTTCCACATGAGCAGAGTGTTGGCCTATTAGCAAGTCCGGAATAGCTTCGGAAACTAGCGCTTCCAACGGTTATGGGAAACTTTCCCAATTAAGTCCCAGCATCAACACTTGAGGGGAGATTATCCATTTGAGAGATGGGCGGGATTCCCCGCTTGCTGACGGCGAAATTGCAAAACACGATCGGGTGGAGAAGAACTTCCGACGCCAAATTTGGGGTCGGCGCCGGTTTGAGGCCAAATCGGAATGCTCCGGCACTCCGAAAATTTGTCGCTCGTCGCACGGGGTTAAAGTACAGTAGGCGTATCATTAACGGGCCTGACACCCTATTCTCCGGGTCTTCCGAGATTACCCACCTCCGATGGGCGAGTTCTCGATGGCGTGGTTCACTTATGGTCTCAAACATCAGGAACCTGGTGTCGTAGCTGCTGGGCGAGAGAGAAGAGGAAGGAAATGGCGTAGATTGTCTGCGGGCTGCATGCCTGGACACCCACCATGCTCACCGAGGTGCGGGGGGGGGGGGGGGGGGGGGGGGGGGGGGTTGCTGCCAGGGCCGGGGAGGGAGTGGGGGGGGGAACAGGCCGGAAAGCCGGTATGCCCCCCAATGGACTGTGGCGGTGCCAAGGCACCGACCGCCATTACGGTGGCCATCTTGCTGCGCATCCACTGACCACCCACCTTGGCCCCCAGTTCTACAGTGACACTGGTCGTATGGGTGCGCCCAACTCCGTACTCCACTGCCACAGTGCGCCCCCCCCAAACACCCTGCCCAACCAGCCGCCACACACCGGCAGACCACCCAGGGCCACACCCACGGTGGCCCCAAGTGAGGGCAGCCAAAGGCACCCCTGGCAGCAGAGACGATGTCACCGATAGTGCCGGATACCGATGGCGCAGGGATGCGGGGTTCTTGGAAGGACATGTGTGAGCAGAGCCCGCAGTGTCAACCGGGGCCACCGTGTAGCCCATGGAACCTGGTTGGACACGGGAGTATGCGCCATGCTAAAATGTTGGCCTTCCACCCATGCAGACAATGGCGTTCAACCAGAAATGCTGGCCAACGTGGCGATGGTTGCAGCCCTGCGAGATGCCCTGTGGCCACTTGAGCGGGGGCTGCTCAGAGAGGAGGGGGAAGCTACAGCAGCGGAGCAGGCAGCAGAGGACCAGGCTGCAGAGGACCAGGCAGCAGAGGACCAGGCTGCAGAGGGACGGGCTGCAGAGGGACGGGCTGCAGAGGACCAGGCAGCAGAGGACCAGGCTGCAGAGGACCAGGCTGCAGAGGGAAGGGCTGCAGAGGACCAGGCAGCAGAGGACCAGGCAGCAGAGGACCAGGCAGCAGCGGAGCAGGCAGCAGAGGACCAGGCTGCAGAGGGACGGGCTGCAGAGGACCAGGCTGCAGAGGACCAGGCTGCAGAGGACCAGGCTGCAGAGGGACGGGCTGCAGAGGACCAGGCTGCAGAGGGACGGGCTGCAGAGGACCAGGCAGCAGAGGACTAGGCAGCAGAGGACCAGGCTGCAGAGGGACGGGCTGCAGAGGGACGGGCTGCAGAGGACCAGGCAGCAGAGGACCAGGCTGCAGAGGACCAGGCAGCAGCGGAGCAGGCAGCAGAGGGACGGGCTGCAGAGGGATGGGCTGCAGAGGACCAGGCTGCAGAGGACCAGGCTGCAGAGGACCAGGCAGCAGAGGACCAGGCAGCAGAGGACCAGGCTGCAGAGGGACGGGCTGCAGAGGACCAGGCTGCAGAGGGACGGGCTGCAGAGGACCAGGCTGCAGAGGACCAGGCTGCAGAGGACCAGGCAGCAGAGGACCAGGCAGCAGCGGAGCAGGCAGCAGAGGACCAGGCAGCAGAGGACCAGGCAGCAGAGGACCAGGCTGCAGAGGGACGGGCTGCAGAGGACCAGGCTGCAGAGGACCAGGCTGCAGAGGACCAGGCAGCAGAGGACCAGGCAGCAGAGGACCAGGCAGCAGCGGAGCAGGCAGCAGAGGACCAGGCTGCAGAGGACCAGGCTGCAGAGGACCAGGCAGCAGAGGACCAGGCAGCAGAGGGACGGGCTGCAGAGGGACGGGCTGCAGAGGGATAAGTGACGGCCACACAGGCTGGAGGGCCGGCTGCCCAACACGTCGTGGAGGAGGAGGTGCCAAGGAGGGGCCACATGAGGCCTCATGTGTACCGGCACCGCCAGTTATTCGAGGAACTCCCGGACCGGGCATGCCGTCGGAAACTCCGGCTGAGCAGAGAGACAGTGCGACACATCTGCCAGTTGATGGCATACCTGGCACAGTGGGGGTATAGGGGAGGACACCCGCTCCCAGTGACCGTCAAGGAGACGGTCTCCCTGAACCTCTACACGATGGGGTCCTTCCAGTTGCTGAGTGGGGACCTGTCCAGGATATCACAGACCTCGGCGCAGAGGTGCATCTGCGCCATCACAGAGGCCCTATATGCCCAGGCGATCATTACATCCAGTTCCATGTGAACCGAGCCCACCAGGATGCCTGGGCAGCGGCATTCGCTGCCATCGCCGGGATGTCCCAGGTCCAGGAGATGACAGACAGGATGCATGTTGCCCTATAGGCACCTGCGGATAACAGGCCGCTCCACACTAACCAAAGGGGGTAGCACGGAAGCATAGTGGTTAGCACAATTGCTTCACAGCACCAGGGTCCCAGTGGGTCACTGTCTGTGCGGAGTCTGCACGTTCTTCCCGTGTGTGTGTGGGTTTCCTCCGATGCTCCGGTTTCCTCCCACAGTCCAAAGATGTGCAGGTTAGGTGGATTGGACATGATAAATTGCCCTTAGTGTCCAAAATTGCCCTTAGTGTTGGGTGGGGTTACTGGGTTATGGGGATAGGGTAGAGGTGTTGACCTTGGGTCGGGTGCTCTTTCAAAAAGAGCCGGTGCAGACTCGATGCACCGAATGGCCTCCTTCTGCACTGTAAATTCTTTGAACTACTCAATGAATATCCAGCTAGTCTATGACCATCAGCTGTGCATCGTGCACCTCTGCGCCCGATACCCAGGCAGCGTGCACGATTCCTTCATCCTGGCACACTCGGTGATTCCTGACATGTTCGAGGGGCATCCCCCCACCCTGGCTCCTGGGCGACAGGGGTTACCCGCTGCGGCCGTGGTTGATGACACCTATCCGGAGTCCACAGATGCACAGAGCGACGTGGACACCCGCTACATCGACGCCCGCTAGAGTGATTAGGAGTGTGATGGAGCAGTGCTTAGGCATCCTGAAGATGTACTTCAGGTGGACCATGCCTGGACTGCTCTGGGGGGAGCCTCCAGCATGATGCTGTGAGGGTCGCCCACTGAGTGGTGGCCTGCTGCTTCCTCCACAACATCACGCGGCAGACAGGCGATGCGCTGGAGGAGGAGGATGAGGAGGAAGGGCAGGCCTTGTCTAATGAGGAGGATACAGGGGCGGGGGATGATGAGCAGGACATGGGGCCCATGTAGGCACAGGAGGTGGCACGGCATCATCGCCAGGGCCAATGCCCACGGGACGCTCTGATCGCCTCCAGGTTCACCAACTAGGAGGGAGGGGGTGGAGAGGCGGGGGGGGGGGGGGGGGGGGGGCTGCTGGCCAGGGGCACAGACATCACATCCCAGACCCAGATTCACTCACCTCCCACACTGCCAAACAGCCCGCATGCACGCCCCTCCGCCATACATGCCTGCGGCACTACAAGCTGGGGCCCTGGCTTGGCAGTGACAGCGGGTCCGCTCCATGGGATGGAGGATGATGACAGCCTGCTCTGCAATGAGAAAAAATGTTCCCAATGGTGGGGGTGTCCAGAACTAGGGGTCATAGTTTGAGGAGAAGGGGTAAACATTTTCTTTACCAGAGAGTGGTGAATCTGTGGAATTCACGACCACAGAAAGTAGTCGAGGCCAATGTTGTGTAATTTCAAGAAGGAATTACATATAGCTTTTGGGGCTAAAAGGATTACGGAAATGGGGGGAAGGCGGGGTCAGGGTATTGAACTTGATAATCAGCCATTATTATAATGAAAAGCGTAAAAGGCTTGAAGGGCCGAATGGCCTCCTCCTGTTTCTGTTTTCTATGTATCTCCTTGTTTATTTTCTGCCCCACTTCTTGACTACTGCTCGGGGGTCTGTACATAACTCCCATCGTGGTCTCTACTGCTTTGTGATTCCCTAAGCTCTACCCACACAGATTCAAGACCTTCTGACACGATATCGCTTCTTGCTATCGATTTAATCTAATTTCTTATCAATAAGGCAACTCTTCCCCCTCTGCCCATCTGACTGTCCTTTCAATCGGACACATATCCTTGGATATTTAGATCCCAGCCCTGATCCCCTTGCAGCCACGTCTCTGTGATGCCCACAACATCGTACCCTCACTAAATGTCTCCACTGGAAAGAAGAAGATCGTGTGTGCTGTGTCCTTTTATATGGGTTGGTGTAATGGCCCCCCTGTGGTAGTGTCACCTCTGGGTGTGTCGTGAATGCCCATTGGTCGTGTCCTATCTTACTGACCTATTGGTTGACTGTCTGTGTGTCATGTCTCTGGTGCTCCCTCTAGTGTCTAGCTCGGTCTAGTGTGTTCACATTAACCCCTTGTGTATTGACAGTGATGTATATCACCATACTCACAACATCGTACCAGCCAATTTCAATATGCACTACAAGGACATTTACCTTGTTCTATATACTGCGCGCATTTAGATACAACACCCTCAGACCTGCATTGACCGTCCCCCTTCTCATAATTGTCCCCTTATCTGCTGTCCTGAAGATGCCAGAGCTTGAGATTAGCTGCCACATTACACAATGCACGTGTGCAGAATATGTGAGTGCACCATGAATCAGCTCTTTGATTTCAACACTCTGCGACTGTAGAGCAACAGTGTTGTGTAATTTGGCATTTTCTGACTTTAGAGGAAGCAGGAGAAGAAAAGTGGAAGCAGCACAGCCCACAGTGATATCAGTAAAACTGAAAGACACGTCAATGTTAAACTTTAAAGCTCCATTTGTGACAGCCTTTTATCCTGGTACAAAACTGGACAGCAGTAAGCACAGATTTAAAAACATCACAGTACTTACTGGTATTGTGCTGTTTGATCTTTCATTGCTCCTTCTTGGTGGTGGCACCTGGAGAAGATGGATATAGTTACTGCTGAGGTAACTTTGGGGACATCATTGAACAAAGAACAAAGAAAGTACAGCACAGGAATAGGCCCTTTGGCCCTCCAAGTCTGCCCCGACCATGCTGCCCATTGATGCCTATCAATGACGACGAGACGAGAGTAGAGAGTAATCGAGGCTTTATTACGCAGAAATGGCTGCAGCTCGGAGAGCCCACACATTTATACTCCGCCTACTGGGCGGAGCCAGCAGACAGGGAACTACCCCGTACCTGTAATACAGGAGCCTTCCTGTAATACACCTCATATGCGATATATATACAACAGTGGTAACTACCACATTCACCCCCTGTTAAAAAAAGAGTCCAGCAGGGATGGTGGAAGACTATGTACATGTATATGTTAACAGTTTAGGAAAAGTTTACAAATTCAGACGATCGGGCGTCTTGATCCTCCGTTGCGAGCGCCGTCGTCACGGTGGCGATGCAGGCATTGGTTCTGTCGCTGGTGACTCCGGGAGCGTGTCGACCTTGTCTTCATCCCCGGGTGGGACCAAGGGGAGGATGAATCATCCTAGAGCGGGGGCTGTGGTGAGGTGCACTGGGGGGAGGAAGGGTGACGCCGGGGCAGGGTGGGGGGGGCGGTGTGGGGACCCAGCTGGCGCCAGGTCCCTGAGGGAGACTGTGTCTTGGCGGCTACGTAGGCGTACTGTGGGTTCTCATGGAGTAGCTGTACCCTCTCAACCAACGGGTCCGCCTTGTGGAGCCGCACGTGTTTGCGGAGGAGGACAGGTCCTGGAGCTGCCAGTCATGTTGGGAGCGAAACCCTGGAGGTGGACTTCCTGGGGAAGGCAAAGAGACGTTCATGGGGGGTTTCATTAGTCACAGTGTAAAGGAGCGACCAAATGGAGTGAAGGGCGTCGGGAAGGACCTCCTGCCAGTAGGAGACCGGGAGATTCCTGGACTGTAGGGCCAGCTGGACGGCCTTCCAGACCGTCCCATTCTCCTGCTCCACCTGCCCGTTTCCCCTGGGGTTGTAGCTGGTCGTCCTGCGCGAGGCGATGCCCTTGCTGAGCAGGTACTGACGCAGCTCATCACTCATAAATGAGGATCCCCGGTCGCTGTGAACGTAGGCGGGGAAACCAAACAGAGCGAAGATGGTGTTGAGGGCTTTGATGACGGTGGCAGACGTCATATCGGGGCATGGGACGACGAAGGGGAACCTAGAGTATTCATCAACCACGTTAAAAAAGTATGTGTTTCGGTCGGTGGAGTGGAGGGGCCCTTTGAAATCCACGCTGAGGCGTTCAAAGGGGCGGGAGGCCTTCACCAGGCGCGCATGGTCTGGCCGGTAGAAGTGCGGCTTACACTCCGCGCAGATGTGGCAGTCTCTGGTGATAGCCCTGACTTCCTCGATGGAGTAGGGCAGATTGCGGGCCTTTATGAAGTGAAAGAACCGGGTGACCCTTGGGTGACAGAGAGCGTCGTGTAGTGTCCGGAGTCAGTCCACTTGTGCGCTGGCACATGTACCTCGGGATAGGGCATCGGGGGGCTCGTTGAGCTTATGGGGTGATACAAAATCTCGTAATTGTAGGTGGAGAGCTCGATCCTACACCTCAAGATCTTATCATTTTTGATCTTGCCCCGCTGTGTGTTGTTGAACATGAAAGTAACTGACCGTTGGTCAGTGAGGAGAGTGAATCTCCTGCTGGCCAGGTAATGCCTCCAATGCCGCACAGCTTCAACGATAGCTTGGACCTCCTTCTCGACGGAGGAATGGCGAATTTCAGAGGCATGGAGGGTGCGGGAAAAGAATGCCACGGGCCTGCCTGCCTGGTTGAGGGTGGCGGCTAGAGCGATGTCTGATGCATCGCTCTCGACTTGGAAGGGGAGCGTCTCGTTGACCGCGTGCATCGCGGCCTTGGTGATGTCGGCCTTGATACGGTTGAAGGCCTGGTGAGCCTCTGCCGTCAGTGGGAAAACGGTGGTGTGAATGAGTGGGCGGGCCTTGTCCGCATAGTTAGGGACCCACTGGGCGTAGTACGAGAAGAACCCCAGGCATCGTTTGAGGGCCTTGGGGTAGTGGGGAAGGGGGAATTCCATGAGGGGGCGCATGCAATCGGGTTCGGGCCCTAGAACTCCATTTTGAACCACATAGCCAAGGATAGCTAATTAGTTTGTGCTGAACACATACTTCTCCTTGTTATAGGTTAGGTTGAGTAGTTTGGCGGTGTGGAGGAATTTGGAAAGGTTAGCGTCGTGGTCCTGCTGGTCGTGGCCGCAGATGGTGATGTTATCCAGGTACGGGAAGGTGGCCCGCAGTCCGTACCGGTCAACCATTCGGTCCATCTCCCGTTGGAAGACTGAGACCCCATTAGTGACGCCGAAGGGAACCCTAAGGAAGTGGTAAAGGCGGCCGTCTGCTTCAAACACAGTGTACGGGCGGTCCGCCTTGCGAATGGGGAGCTGGTGGTCGGCAGATTTCAGGTCCACTGTCGAGAAGACCCGGTATTGTGCAATCTGATTGACCATATCAGATATGCGTGGGAGGGGGTACGCGTCGAGCTGCATGTACCGATTGATGGTCTGACTGTAGTCAACGACCATCCTGTTTTTCTCCCCAGTTTTAACGACTACCACTTGGGCTCTGCAGGGGCTGTTGCTGGCCTCAATAATACATTCCCGCAGCAGCCGCTGGACCTCAGACCTGATGAAGGTCCTGTCCTGGGCACTGTACCGTCTGCCCCTGGTGGCGATGGGTTTGCAATCCGGGGTGAGGTTTGCAAACAGAAAACGGGTCGACCTTAAGGGTTGTGAGACCGCAGACAGTAAGGGGTGGTAGGGGCCCGCCAAATTTCAGGGTTAGGCTCTGGAGGTTGCACTGGAAGTCCAGGCCGAGTAGCAAGGCAGCGCAGAGGTTGGGGAGGACGTAGAGCCGGAAGCCGCTGAACTCTACGCCCTGGATGGTGAGGGTGGCGATGCAGTACCCCCGGATCACCACGGAGTGGGATCCAGAGGCCAGGGAGATTCTATGGTTAATGGGGTGTACCGTGAAGGAGCAGCGCCTTTCTGTATTGGGGTGTATGAAGCTCTCAGTGCTCCTGGAGTCCAGAGGGCATGATGTCTTGTGCCCATCGATCTTCACTGTCATCGACACGGAAGGCCCCTGGCTGGTCGGCGGCAGTTGCAGGCGATGAGTGGCCCAATGAGGTGCCCGACGAGCAGGGGTCCTGGGGCGGGGAAGATGGTGGCGCCCACAGGCCGCACGAGGTCTGAGGCGAGGAAGATGGCGGAGCCCACGGGTCACACGTTGGGGGTGCAGAGACAATAGCGGTGATCGAGCGGGCCTGGCACACAGCAGCGAAATGTCCTTTATTCCTGCAGGCCTTGCAGAGCATATTCCGCGCCGGGCAGCGCTGCGATTGCCAGGCCGTTTTGGCCATTGAACATCCTGAACTCCTGATTAGAGACAATTTTGTTAGGGTCGGTCTACATCCACCAGTGCCTCTTAGAAGGGTCTACCCTTGACCTCGCGGCAACCAAGAAACTCGAGATCTCACTCACAGTCGCCTCTCGCAATGTCTCGCCGTATGCCCCTGACTGCACGGGGGTGTGGCGCAGGCTTGGGGTTGGCTGGGGGCGGTCACTGGTGGGGGTCCACGATGGGGTGTTCGCTGGCGGGGTCCATGATGTCCAGGAGGGGGGGGGGCCGTGCGGTCAGGCGCATACGCCGAGACATTGCGACGGGCGACTGTGAGTGAGATCTCGAGTTTCTTGGTTGCCGCGAGGTCAAGGGTAGACCCTTCTAAGAGGCAGTGGTGGATGTAGACCGACCCTATGCCTGTCACAAAATTGTCTCTAATCAGGAGTTCAGGATGTTCAATAGCCGAAACGGCCTGGCAATCGCAGTCCCTCGCCAGGGCGAGCAGGGCACGCCAGAAATCTTCCACAGACTCACTGGGGAGTTGATGCCGCGTGGACAGGAGGTGCCTGGCATAGATCTTGTTGATCTGCTGAATGTAGTTCTCCTTCAGTAGCGCCATGGCCTCAGCGTAGGTTGGTGCCTCCCGGATGAGGGGAAAGATATCGGAGCTCAGCCGTGTATACAGGATCTGGAGCTTCTGTGCCTCTGAGGGTGGTTCTGTCTTAGATCAGATGTAGGCTTCGAAGCAAGCTAGCCAATGGGCGAAGGCCGACTTGGCATTGTCTGCTTGAGGGTGCAGCTGCAGAGATCCATCGCTGTAAAATCTCTGCGTAATAAATTGATGTACTATCAATTACGACGAGACGAGAGTAGAGAGTAATCGAGGCTTTATTACGCAGAGATATATAGCCTCCTGCAGTTGCTGCCGAAATGGCTGCAGCTCGGAGAGCCCACACATTTATACTCGGCCTACTGGGCGGAGTCAGCAGGCAGGGTTCTACCCCGTACCTGTAGTACAGGGGCCTTACCGTAATACACCTCATATACGATATATATACAACAGTGGTGACTACCACACCCATCTAAACTAAAATCTTCTACACTTCCGGGGTCCGTATCCCTCTATTCCCATCCTATTCATGTATTTGTCAAGATGCCCCTTAAACGTCACTATCGTCCCTGCTTCCAGCACCTCCTCTGGCAGCGTGTTCCAGGCACCCACTACCCTCTGTGTAAAAACCTTGCCTCGTACATCTCCTCTAAACCTTGCCCCTCGCACCTTAAATCTATACCCCCTAGTAATTGACTCTTCTACCCTGAGAAAAAGTCTCTGGCTATCCACTCTATCTATGCCCCTCATAATTTTGTAGACCTCTATCAGGTCGCACCTCAACCTCCTTCATAGAATTTACAGTGCAGAAGTAGGCCATTCGGCCCATTGAGTCTGCACCAGCTCTTGGAAAGAGCACCCTACCCAACCCGACACCTCCACCCTATCCCCATAACCCAGTAACCCCACCCAACACTAAGGGCAATTTTGGACACTAAGGGCAATTTAGCATGAGCAATTGATACCAATCAGTCCAGTCGAAACGGTAGTTAACAAGAACTGTGGTTTTAATCAGCTAGAATGTGGCTACCAGTAGCTCCTCCCGCACTGAGAGGCTGTCCCGGATCGATGGGTTATATACCTTCTCAGAGGGGCGGAGCCACAGGCGGAGCCAACAACAACATCAGCACAACAACAGTAACAGTGAGTAAATACAATAATATATACAACAGCCATACGTGGCTCACCACACCAATCCACCTAACCTGCACATCTTTGGACTGTGGGAGGAAACCGGAGCACCCGGAGGAAACCCACGCACACACGGTGAGAACATGCAGACTCCACACAGACAGTGACCCAAGCCAGGAATCGAACCTGGGACCCCGGAGCTGTGAAGCAATTGTGCTAACCACTGTGCTACCGTGCTGAGAACTCACAGTTCCAGCGAGCTACCACTCACATTGAAATCGAAACTTTAACAGGATGTTCAAACACTTCACAAATTGGAGACAATGAAGTAAAAGTCCAGGAAGGAAAGAGGAGTGAACGAGAGATTGGTCAGGCATACTGAAAAAAATACTACATTAGAATCAGAGGAATTTCAGCGCGGAAAGAGGGCATTTTGGACCTCTGCTTGTGCGAGGTTTGCAATTAGAACTGTGGACTCGAAAACAATCTTTGCTTATTTACATTTTTCTTCTCAATAGTTATCCAGTTTCCTTTTAACTAATATTTTAATCTGTGTATCATTAGCCACTTCTGATCAAATTTTTCAGTGTACAGATAGCCTTCTCCCACAACCTCCAACAATCAGAGCCTATGCTGTGTTGTCATTCATTTGTCAATCATTGGAAACAATCTTTCATGATTTACCCACTCGAATGTACCATTTCAATTTTCACTGTTCTTGTGACAGAAAAGCTGGGAATCCATGGAAGCCACTAATTTCAATCTCATAAACGAGCTGGAAGTTGAATGCAGCAGCCTCCCGAAAATTACCCGACTCTCCAGGCGAGCCATTTGGTATTCCTTTTCATAAACTTGAAGCAAGTGCGATGGCGCCTGAGGGGAAATGAGGAAGTGAGCAGCCATTTCAATTTGCTGGCAAGCAGCTCAAAGGCACCGGAGCTGCTGCCCCAGCGCTCGATTGGGTTGCGGGGGTATGGGGTGAGGAACTTTGTGTCTGTGAGGCCTTCAATCCATCTTTAAATATTGTGGAGGTCCATAACCGGGGCAACCACAGCTTCAGTTTGTCTGTCCTACCAGGACAAAGACATGCTGAAGCTTCTCTCCTGAAAGTCAACTTCACCTGCTTTGACTGTGAGCAGCCTCCAGCTTCACAGATAATCCAAATGGGGAATTAGCCTTGTTAGTTGTGGGAGGTCTTTACGCTCCAGAACTCTCAAGTGATTCCTCGAAGGCACAGCCCCTGACCAACCCACCAGTTAACCGATTGAACCGACTCCCTGCACAACTGGCTCCTAAGATCCATTCAGTGCTGAAGAGTCTGGCTTCTCCTCTCCAAACTACAAAACCTGGGAATGCAGGGTCCTGGCAAGAAGGCTGATTCAACATTGCGTCTTCTACTTAAAGGCACATCCCAATTATGAGACCATGGACCAAAATAATAAAATACAATAAAATAAATTGGAACAAAGGAAATAAATAGGAAGGAAATTTTCAAAACAGAACATACAAGAAACCCTGTGGCATAGTTGATTTGAGGATGACACTCTTTGATACTTTATTCTTCAATACAAGCCCAGCCGGATAAGCATAAATAGGCTTGCTGACAGTGAGAGTACTGCCGTTGTCTACATTTAGCCAAGTGTACATAACAGCGGAATTCACTGCTCCCCTCACCTGAGGCCTTTATCTGCAGCTTCATCTCTAACAGTGCAACACTGAGATCAATTGTACCCCCTCCAACTTATTACACCTGCTAACTCAGCAAAGCCCTTGAATAGAACTGGGATCAATGTATCACTCAATCCCACACGGAGCAGCACATCAACTCAGATTCCCCAGGCAGTGCACATTACAGAAAAATCCACCAAGTGTTTGATCATGCAGTTATCGGTGTTATTGTTTCTGAACGCTACTCTCGCTGTGGGATTAATTAAAGCTGTTACCTTTCGTTCATCTGCCACAATCGAGAAGCACATCAAAAACAGCAGAGGCACTGAGAGAATCATGGTAAAACTCATTCTCCTGAATGCTCCTCAATCACTATTGGGAAATAATAGCTCCCACTCTGCCCAGGCATATCAATGTTTGAGGATTAATTTTCAACCAAACATTGCATAAGTCAGTCATCGATTAGATCAGATCCTTATGAGGTGAAACTGTGGCTGACAGCTCCTGTGTTTTGAGCGCTATAAGAGCCATTAGGGGTCCAAACTGGTGTTCACAGCACGCACACCAAATACCATCTGGATGAGCACACCAGAATGCACACATTTAACTTCCAGCAGAGATACAGGGCAGGGTGATTATGATGTTAGCCAGTGTGCACTGTAGATTTGACATCAGCCCTGTCATTTTGCTCTGCTGCTGGCCTCACTTAACCTCACACAACTCAATTGACATTGAACAACTAGAAGGATCCATCCACCTACCACCACCTCCTCCCAGTCCCCGACCAACCACTCCTGCTGCTTGAAGGGATCAGCAACTACTTACAGATAGTTGCAGAGTATTTTATTTTATTATTCTTTTTACATTTAGAGTACCCAATTCATTTTTTTTCCAATTAAGTGGCAATTTAGCGTAGCCAATCCACCTACCCTGCACATCTTTGGGTTGTGGGGGTGAAGCCCATGCAGACACGGGGAGAATGTGCAAACTCCACACGGACAGTGACCCAGGGCCGGGATCGGACCCGGGACCTTGGCGCCGTGAGGCAGCTGTGCTAACCACTAGGCCACCGTGCTGCCCTCAGAGTATTTCATTTTGGCTGTCGCTTTCTGAAATTGTTTCAAACGTCTATGGAAAATGGCATGGTAAGTACTTTTTGCTCAATTCTTCTGTATAGATCACTTTCTCCCAGACAAGGCTGCAACGAAGAGGTCTTGCAATTGAACATGGCAGGAAGAATGGGCAGAGGGGACACAGGGTTGGATAAGCTGCTGGAAGAGGTGGGTAGAGGAAAGGGGGAGACGGTTTGTCAGAAGGAGGCGATATCAAGCCATGGTGTTCAGAGAACAATTTCACAGCCGATATTTGAGATGTCCAAGTTTCACCAAGGAGATTATCACTGAAATCCGTCAATTGCCACAGCCATAACTCTACTCTGAGGCAGGGTCAAGGGTGGCATTGCCAGTGGCTGTGAAGGTGACTGTAGCTGTGAATCTTTTTGTGTCTGGATCTTTTCAGGCTGGTGTTAGAAATATTAGCAACAGGGGACAGTTTGCAGTCCATTCATGCATAAAGGGGATCTTTGAAGTTCTCTGTTGAAAGGGAGGTAATTATGTTTTGTTATTTCTCACCAGTGAACAGCAGACCAAGTGAGCATGAGGGTTTTCCAGGGTTACAGCCTTTGTCAAGGTGTCGGCTGCTATCGACTGTACACACATTGTTTTGCATGCATCTCATATCAACCCTGTCATCCAGCCTGAACTTAATGGGATTCCACTCCTTCAATGTACAGCAGATGTGTAACCACAGACAGGGTAACATTGCTCTTCACAGTTCCAGGTCCCAGGTTCGATTCCCGGCTTGGGCCACTATCTTTGTGGAGTCTGCACATTCTCCCCGTGTCTGCGTGCGTTTCCTCCGGGTGCTCCGGTTTCCTCCCGCAAGTCCCGAAAGACGTGCTGTTGGGTGAATTGGATATTCTGAACTCTCCCTCTGTGTACCCGAAGAGGTGCCGGAATGTGGCGACTAGGGGCTTTTCACAGTAACTTCATTGCAGTGTTAATGTAAGCCTACTTGTGACAATAAAGATTATTATTACTATTATAGCATTTATGCAGGTCAGTGCCTGGAATCCTGGCACAATGGTTCCTTCATTTAGTAGTTTAATCATTACAGCAAACTAAAGGATGGCTACTGGCGAGAAGAGGTGGCCACTAATGACATGACTCATGACACCAACTCACACTCATATACAACATGCAAACAACGAGAGCTGTGGAGCGAAAAGAAATGTGATAGCGCTGACCTCTGGCGATTCCATTGCTCTGCAGAACCCCTGTGGTACTTGGCTGAGCAGCTGTGAGAGCTCAGCTTGGCCTGCTGCACAACCTCACCATCATGAGGAGGCTGGCCTCATCACCAACTATATATTGAGCGGCTGAGGAACAGGAAGAGGAGGAGAGAGCAACAAATGAAGAAAGCCTGCAATTTAATAGCCCTTTTGTGCCTGGTGGAACTTGATGAAATAATTTATGGATAATATCCGCTACCACACCTCCCCCTTCACTAACAATCCACAGGAACTTCATTGCAGTGTTCATGTAACACTGTTACAATAATAACAAATTGTGACAATAATACTATGACAATTATTGTTATCCCACACTCCCTTCCATTATCATTGCCCTCTTTCTCACGACACAAAAGTCAATCTCAAAGTAAGATATGCATTCAAATCCAAGTGCGTTATGTAAATCAGTTCATAATGCAAAAACAAAATAAACTGGCCACCCTGTGCGTTCCCTTAACCCTCTTCTTTTATTTGCTTTTGCCTGGCCTGGTGCGCCTACACAGTGTTAGCCCAGTGCTACCCCAGTGGCTGCAGCCTGGGTGGTAAAAAGCCACTGTTGTTCAAGGAAGAAGATTTCAGATGGCCTTGCAACACAACATTAAGCAGTCCAGGGCCTAAATCCAGCCGAAGACTGCACCACCTTGGCATGGGTAACAGAAGTCTGGATTGGCAGGCAATTATAAGGACACTGGCAAAGTGGCAGAGGTGAGGGGTTAAATACTTTTGTATTGAGAAAGGGCAGCAGGTTGGAATCTCTGGAGTCAACATCACTGAGCTGAGTTGGTACCTCAGCAATCCTACTGATCTATTGGAGAGCGCATTATTGCTGCTGTGATAACCTGGAAATCAATTGAACATTGGTATCCAGGGCCATGAGTGAGGCAGCTGAATCGAAGACACAGGGGACAGGAAGTTGCCTGAAAAAAAGCTCCATTGCAGACAGAGTTTGAAGAGCAGAGGGAAAATCCACTATGCAGCTAAAGGACTCCACCAGAGCACGTGGAAGTCCATTGTGAATCCCCATCGATTGTAGAGTCAAAGGACCCAGCAAAAATTTACTTCTAAGGCTGAACCAGCTTTTGAAAGTTTTCAGCCAGCGAAGTCTGTTTTAGAACATAGAACAGTACAGCACAGAACAGGCCCTTCGGCCCGCGATGTTGTGCCGTGCAATGATCACCCTACTCACGTATCCACCCTATACCCGTAACCCAACAATCCCCCCATTAACCTTACACTACGGGCAATTTATCATGGCCAATCCACCTAACCCGCACATCTTTGGACTGTGGGAGGAAACCGGAGCACCCGGAAGAAACCCACGCACACACGGGGAGGACGTGCAGACTCCACACAGTGACCCAGCCGGGAATCGAACCTGGGACCCTGGAGCTGTGAAGCATTTATGCTAACCACCATGCTACCGTGCTGCCCTTATTAATCACTGCAGCCAGTCCAGGTTCAGAGTTGGTGCCACAACACATGGCCAAGCTCCTTGGAAACAAATGATGAAAAAAACAATGTTTTAGGAACTCAACCATAGCTGTGAATTGCCTTTTAAGGGGCTTTAAGGGGCTGTTTAGCTCACTGGGCTAAATCGCTGGTTTTGAAAGCAGACCAAGGCAAGCCAGCAGCACGGTTCGATTCCCGTACCAGCCTCCCTGAACAGGCGCCGGAATGTGGTGACTAGGGGCTTTTCACAGTAACTTCATTTGAAGCCTACTCGTGACAATAAGTGATTTTCATTTCATTTCATTTCATAATTGTCCCTAACATACTGCAGAAACATCTGCTCCTATGTCTCATGGTCTTATTTGGGTCCTAAAGTGCCAAATCTTTAAATCAGGTATTCACTGCAAATAATAGATCCCTTTGAGGTTGGGTCTGCGATCACTGGAGGAACTTAGCAAAGGAGGCAAATATGTGGGTCTGGTGACTGGGTGCAGAACACGATAAACAGCAGGTATCCAAGGGGAGGGAGAAGGGAGTGGGACCAGGAGAGGACAGGAAAGGAAGTCCCAGGTAAGGACCAAGAGGCAGGGGACTGGAACAAGTCCCAGTGAAGTACAGTTAAAATAGAAAAGACTCCAACTGGAGAAAAGAGTTACAAGGAGTGGGCTTTAAATGGTGGGCTAAAGAAAAGCCCTGGTAATCAAGTGGGCTCAGAAGAAGCCCGAAAGATCCAAGATGGCAGTGGAATATTGATGTCTCTGTGCTGTGGACCATTAAGGCAAAGGTACCCTTTTGGAGAAGCAGTAACAGAGCTGAAGGGCTGAAATTGTGCTTGGAAGTTGATGTTTGAACGTACTCGGGAAACAGAATCTCAGAAGGTGAGATTGAAACCCTGCAAGTCGGGCCGTCATTGATTTCCAAGGCAAGATCTTCAAAGGTGAAGATGGGAAACCCTTGTGAGAGAGATGGAATTTCAGTGCGATTGGTTGGCTCATGGTGTTTACTAATCTCTGGGTGTGCGCATTCGACACTGTTTGTCTATTGATTCACATGTACCTTATATTTACCCTGAATGTTAGAGCATAAGATGGATATTGCAAACTGTTTTTCCTTTCTGACTTTTTATCATAAAGGTTATTTTTGTTTGTGCAAAAATGATGGGACCTTGTGACTTCACTCTATCAGCAAGTGTCTTGAATTTACAATTTACCCACTCGAAACAAAACGTTTTTGGTCTCTAATCGATCTTACCAACAACTTAGGATCTGGCCTAGGAACATCTGGCCTTGAACCGATTGGCTTAATTTTATTGATCGATTCAACCCTTTTTGGCATGTGGATTTTGGGTAACATCAGGTATTGCAAAGAAACATTGCCAATGATTAACTCATTTCTATTTCAGTATTTGCTTTGCTAGATTTGTCCACATTTGTCAAGGACATGGGTACATTGGATAAATAAAGCAACGTAAATGCAAAATTTATAACAATGTACTTCGGTTTCACATCCTAGTTTGTATAGGCGATGGGTTTACGGACACGACCTATAAACAAAACGCAAATAAGCACAAGCATTATTCCCGTATGAACAAAATTCTTCTACAAATGTGGTTGCTCATGCCAATGTCACTGATCAGTAAATTTTGGGATTCTAAAGTCCATTCTTTTTATAAAGCTTGCAACAAAGTATTTCTGAGTTTTCTTTCAGGATTATGGGCCTCTTATCATAACATAGAAGATTTCTTCTGCTTTCTTTCAGAAATTCCAAAGTTTGGAAGCACAAAGTTACTGGGGGGTCACGGTGACCAAAGAAATCTATAAAAATCAAGTAAAGTAGATCAAGAGGTTAGTGAGTGGAGATAAAATCTAAAATGAGGTTAAAGTAGCTAGGAAAAGGACTTCCGGGTGTGGGATGAGAGAGCAGTCGCACACGGGGTGGCTCCTGCCAAAGTACTTTGATTTTGGCCCTTTTTGCCTTGTTTTTGGGGGCGAGTTGGGGTGGATCTTTATTAGTTTGATGGAATAAGGTTCCCTCACAAAAGGGATGCCCCAGAAAGTACAAGACCAGGTAGCAGACAAGCAGAGAATTGTCATCAAATTTGGAAGCCTCTCAAGACTCATCTGCTGAGAAAATGGCGGAGGTTCCTGCTGCGACTTTGGCTACTCCCTAATGACTGAGATACTCACAGTCATCTTGGTGGTAGAATGTAAGAGGTTACAGCAGGCTGTCTCTGAGAACCTCATCAGGGCAATAGAAGGGGCCCTGGTGCCAATTCATGCAACCTTGGCAAAACGGATCAGACGGTGAAGGCACAAGACGCGCTGATACTGACTGACCAGATTTCCTTCCTGGAAGTGGAGTTGGCACAGGTGGCCATGGATAATAAGGCGCTCAGGGCCAAGGTGGATGATCTGGAGAATTGTCCTAGAAAACAGGACCTGAGAATCGTGGGGTGCCGAAGGGTCTCGAGGGCCCGAATCCTGCGGAATACATGTGGCAGATGTTTGGGAAGATGGTGGGGGAGGGTGGAATGGCATCCCCTCCCGAGCCTGATCGGACTCACCGCTCGCTCAGGCAAAAACCTCGTTCTGGTGAACCACCGCAGGCGGTCATTGCCTGGTTCCGTAGCTACCAGGAGAAGGAACAGGTCTTGTGGGGGGCGAAGGACCATTGGGACTATAAATGGGTGGGCCATGCCCTTAGGGAGCGGAGCTGGCCAACAGGGCATGCAGCGTTTAGCAAGGCCAATGGTGCATAGTACAGAAACGGTGTTTAATTTGATGTGGTATATCTGCACCCCTTCGAGTGACTTACTATTATTTTGATGCGCCAGAGGAGGCAGATGCATTTTTGAACAAGCATGGTCTGGGGATGAGCTAATTGTTAATTGTGTTTATTGCAAGATCTCTGTATGGGGGGGAAGGTTTGTGACTTTTTGGATTTGCTGGGATTTTCTCTGAGATGGTTTGGAATTTGCATTTGTATTTTTACTTGTTGATTTATGGGATGGGTATTGTTCTACATTCGGTGACTATTAAAGTTGGGCATGAAGGGGGAGACTTAGGAATCTTCATGGATCCAAAGGATTTGAATCTCAATATTAAAAGGGAACACTATCCTATACCAAAAAGAGAGGCGATAACATGTTAAAGCATCCTGTTTCAGCAAATTGGATGCGGCACAAGGTTTCTGGCAATTGTAGCTGGATAAAGAAAGCACCACATTGTACACATTCAGCACACCCTTTGAGAGGTATTGCATTTTACCAACGCCATGTGGCATCATCTCGGCTTCCGAGATATTTCATCGTGCCATGCAGAATATAATTGAAGGAACCCCGGGGGTCCGCGTGGATGTGGATGACATTATTATTTGGGGGTCGACCCCGGAAGAACATGATTAACGTCTACTAAGGGTCCTAAAGAGTATCAGAAAAAATGGTCTGAAGTTAAACAGGGCGAAATGTCAAGTCAGAGTGCATAGATAGTATCACGGGCGCGATTCTCCGATGTCGCGCCGCATCGAGAAAGCCGTTGTGAACTCAGTTGAGTTCAACGACGGCGCGAAACGGCCCCGATCGCGATTGATTCTGGCCCCAGGAATGGGCTAGCATCGGAGCCACGAGGAACATGGGGGGGGGGGCGTGACGCCGAATGCGCGTCATCAGCGCGTGACGCCCGAATGACGCCGCTCCGTGTCATCAAAGGGTGCGATCCACGCACGGAAAGGAGGGAGGGAAATGTCGGAGCCACGGAGGGCCGCCCCGAGGTTCCATGATACGGACCTGGAGACCCTCCTCGATGAGGTGGAGCAGCGGAGAGGCATCCTCTGCCCATGATGAGGGCATCGCCACCCTTCCAGCGTTGTGCGACGGGCCTGGCGTGAGGTGGGCACGGCAGTCAGTGCTGTGAGGCAGACCCCTCGGTCTGGGGAACAGTGCCGCAAGAAGCTCCACAACCTCACCAGGGCTGCCAGGGTAAGTGCCACCAGGGTGCCCCCAGGTCACAACCATCCCCCCCCCCCCAAGTCCCTCATCACCCACCTCCCCCCCCGGGCACAAGGGGGAGGGGCGGGCGAGAGTGAGTGGAGGGTGGTTAACAAAGTTGTCACAGACCCACATGAGCGCTGCGACCCCCTGGAGAGATGCCATGGTGTAGCTGCAACTTTCCCCCCAACCTGTGCCAATATCTGAATGCCCTGATGATACCTGCCTAATTGTGATGATCTATCTATGCCCCCCCCCCCCCCCCCCCCCCCAAACAGGACAAGACTGCTCACAACAGCCGGGAGTGGAACAGGACCAGAGGGGGTACACCCATTCCGCACCCCCTGACAGTGTTCGAGCAGAGGGCACTGGACCTTGCTGGGGGATCTGCCACCCGGGAGGTCGCGCAATGCGAGGTTCGAGGTGCAGAACCAAGTGAGACAACCCTGCATGACAACCCCCCCCCCCAGCCCTTCCTCTCTCCCCTCACACTCCGCCCACTGGACCCCCCCCCCCCATCCTCTGTCCCCTTACACTCTACCCACTGGACCCCCCCATCCTCTGTCCCCTCACACTCTGCCCACTGGACCCCCCCATCCTCTGTCCCTTCACACTCTACCCACTGGACCCCCCATCCTCTGTCCCCTCACACTCTATCCACTGGACCACCCATCCTCTGTCCCCTCACACTCTACCCAATGGACCCCCCATCCTCTGTCCCCTCACACTCTACCCATTGGACCCCCCATCCTCTCTCCCCTCACACTCTACCCACTGGACCCCCCATCCTCTGTCCCCTCACACTCTACCCATTGGCCCCCCCATCCTCTCTCCCCTCACACTAGAACATAGAACAGTACAGCACAGAACAGGCCCTTCGGCCCTCAATGTTGTGCCGAGCCATGATCACCCTACTCAAACCCACGTATCCACCCTATACCTGTAACCCAACAACCCCCCCCTTAACCTTACTTTTTTTATTAGGACACTACGGGCAATTTAGCATGGCCAATCCACCTAACCCGCACATCTTTGGACTGTGGGAGGAAACCGGAGCACCCGGAGGAAACCCACGCACACAGGGGGAGGACGTGCAGACTCCACACAGACAGTGACCCAGCCGGGAATCGAACCTGGGACCCTGGAGCTGTGAAGCATTTATGCTAACCACCATGCTACCCTGCTGCCCCTGGGGACCCAGTGGGTAGAGTGTGAGGGGACAGAGGATGGGGGGTCCATTGGGTAGAGTGTGAGGGGACAGAGGATGGGTGGTCCAGTGGATAGAGTGTGAGGAGACAGAGGATGGGGGGTCCAGTGGGTAGAGTGTGAAGGGACAGAGGATGGGGGGGTCCAGTGGGCCCTCTACCCACTGGACCCCCCAACCTCTGTCCCCTCACACTCTACCCACTGGACCACCCATCCTCTCTCCCCTCACACTCTACCCACTGGGCCGCCCATCCTCTATCCCCTCACACTCTCCCCACTGGACCCCACATCCTCTGTCCCCTCACACTCTACCCACTGGGCCCCCCATCCTCTGTCCCCTCACACTCTCCCCACTGGACCCCACATCCTCTGTCCCCTCACACTCTACCCACTGGGCCCCCCATCCTCTGTCCCCTCACACTCTCCCCACTGGACCCCACATCCTCTGTCCCCTCACACTCTACCCACTGGACCCCCCATCCTCTGTCCCCTCACACTCTACCCACTGGACCCCCCATCCTCTGTCCCCTCACATTCTACCCACTGGACCCCCCAACCTCTGTCCCCTCACACTCTACCCACTGGACCACCCATCCTCTCTCCCCTCACACTCTACCCACTGGACCCCCCATCCTCTGTCCCCTCACACTCTACCCACTGGACCCCCCATCCTCTGTCCCCTCACACTCTACCCACTGGACCACCCATCCTCTCTCCCCTCACACTCTGCCCACTGGATCCCCCATCCTCTGTCCCCTCACACTCTACCCACTGGACCCCCCATCCTCTGTCCCCTCACACTCTACCCACTGGACCACCCATCCTCTCTCCCCTCACAGTCTACCCACTGGATCCCCCATCCTCTGTCCCCTCACACTCTACCCACTGGACCCCCCATCCTCTGACCCCTCACACTCTACCCACTGGACCCCCCCCCCCCATCCTCTGTCCCCTCACACTCTCCCCACTGGACCCCACATCCTCTGTCCCCTCACACTCTACCAACTGGACCACCCATTCTCTGTCCCCTCACACTCTGCCCACTGGACCCCCCATCCTCTCTCCCCTCACACTCTACCCACTGGACCCCCCATCCTCACTCCCCTCACACTCTACCCACTGGACCCGCATCCTCTCTCCCCTCACACTCTACCCACTGGACCACCCATCCTCTGTCCCTTCACACTCTACTCACTGGACCACCCATCCTCTATCCCCTCACACTCTGCCCACTGGACCATCCTACGCCTGGCCGAGCGTATCTAACTAACCCTGTGTGGTGAATCACAGTAGCGTAATTCACACTGTATTACTATGTCTCTGTAAACTCGGCACACGAGCAGTTGCGTCTCTCTGCCACTAGGGGGAGATGCACTGGGAGTGTACAGGAGTTTGTACTGGGCTCCACCCTTGGCTCCACCCACGGCTCCTCCCCCCTAACCAGAAGTATAAAGGTTGATGCTGAGAGCCTGCCTACCAATTCATCTGGAGTTCATCATGTTTCCTAGTTTCGGGAGCCGTTCAGAGGAGGAGGAGCAGTCTCTGGGTGAGTATAAAAACTCACTTTAACCCGGGGATCGAGGCCTAGTTTCGGGAGCCGTTCAGAGGAGGAGGAGCAGTCTCTGGGTGAGTATAAAAACTCACTTTAACCCGGGGATCGAGGCCTAGTTTCGGGAGCCGTTCAGAGGAGGAGGAGCAGTCTCTGGGTGAGAATAAAAATTCA
Source organism: Scyliorhinus canicula (assembly GCF_902713615.1). NCBI lineage: Eukaryota > Metazoa > Chordata > Chondrichthyes > Carcharhiniformes > Scyliorhinidae > Scyliorhinus > Scyliorhinus canicula. Next base: position 205,014,940 of record NC_052148.1, on the reverse strand, counting down.
CTTTAACCCGGGGATCGAGGCCTAGTTTCGGGAGCCGTTCAGAGGAGGAGGAGCAGTCTCTGGGTGAGTATAAAAACTCACTTTAACCCGGGGATCGAGGCCTAGTTTCGGGAGCCGTTCAGAGGAGGAGGAGCAGTCTCTGGGTGAGTATAAAAACTCACTTTAACCCGGGGATCGAGGCCTAGTTTCGGGAGCCGTTCAGAGGAGGAGGAGCAGTCTCTGGGTGAGTATACAGACCTAACGGTAACTTCCTGTTTTCCACTTTTTTTTCAAAAGTGACGTCAGAGGGAAGCTGTGATCTGATTGGTTGATAACCAATCTTCCCCCAATTTAAAACTCGTAAACTTAAATTAAACAAATTAATTAATTAGAGATGGCTGGTCAGGTGATGTGCTTAAGCTGCTTGATGTGGGAGCTGGCAGATCCCATTGCGAGCTGCAGCGAGGGCAGCAGAGCAGAGCTTCTGATTGGCTGTTCCGGGGAGATTTGCATACGTGCAGTGCGGTCAGCATAAGTTGAAGGTGCACCTGCATCAGTGACACGAGGAGTTTGAGTGAAGGCAATCATCCAGCAGAGGGCAGCAGAGCAGAGCTTCTGATTGGCTGTTCCGGGGAGATTTGCATACGTGCAGTGCGGTCAGCGTAAGTTGAAGGTGCACCTGCATCAGTGACCCGAGGAGTTTGAGTGAAGGCAATCATCCAGCAGAGGGCAGCAGAGCAGAGCTTCTGATTGGCTGTTCCGGGGAGATTTGCATACGTGCAGTGCGGTCAGCGTAAGTTGAAGGTGCACCTGCATCAGTGACCCGAGGAGTTTGAGTGAAGGCAATCATCCAGCAGAGGGCAGCAGAGCAGAGCTTCTGATTGGCTGTTCCGGGGAGATTTGCATACGTGCAGTGCGGTCAGCGTAAGTTGAAGGTGCACCTGCATCAGTGACCCGAGGAGTTTGAGTGAAGGCAATCATCCAGCAGAGGGCAGCAGAGCAGAGCTTCTGATTGGCTGTTCCGGGGAGATTTGCATACGTGCAGTGCGGTCAGCGTAAGTTGAAGGTGCACCTGCATCAGTGACCCGAGGAGTTTGAGTGAAGGCAATCATCCAGCAGAGGGCAGCAGAGCAGAGCTTCTGATTGGCTGTTCCGGGGAGATTTGCATACGTGCAGTGCGGTCAGCGTAAGTTGAAGGTGCACCTGCATCAGTGACCCGAGGAGTTTGAGTGAAGGCAATCATCCAGCAGAGGGCAGCAGAGCAGAGCTTCTGATTGGCTGTTCCGGGGAGATTTGCATACGTGCAGTGCGGTCAGCGTAAGTTGAAGGTGCACCTGCATCAGTGACCCGAGGAGTTTGAGTGAAGGCAATCATCCAGCAGAGGGCAGCAGAGCAGAGCTTCTGATTGGCTGTTCCGGGGAGATTTGCATACGTGCAGTGCGGTCAGCGTAAGTTGAAGGTGCACCTGCATCAGTGACCCGAGGAGTTTGAGTGAAGGCAATCATCCAGCAGAGGGCAGCAGAGCAGAGCTTCTGATTGGCTGTTCCGGGGAGATTTGCATACGTGCAGTGCGGTCAGCGTAAGTTGAAGGTGCACCTGCATCAGTGACCCGAGGAGTTTGAGTGAAGGCAATCATCCAGCAGAGGGCAGCAGAGCAGAGCTTCTGATTGGCTGTTCCGGGGAGATTTGCATACGTGCAGTGCGGTCAGCGTAAGTTGAAGGTGCACCTGCATCAGTGACCCGAGGAGTTTGAGTGAAGGCAATCATCCAGCAGAGGGCAGCAGAGCAGAGCTTCTGATTGGCTGTTCCGGGGAGATTTGCATACGTGCAGTGCAGTCAGCGTAAGTTGAAGGTGCACCTGCATCAGTGACCCGAGGAGTTTGAGTGAAGGCAATCATCCAGCAGAGGGCAGCAGAGCAGAGCTTCTGATTGGCTGTTCCGGGGAGATTTGCATACGTGCAGTGCGGTCAGCGTAAGTTGAAAGTGGTTTGTGAAGGGGCTGTTCTCGAGTGACAGCTTTACCCGAAACACTACTTATGTAGTGTCTCCCACCCATCCTCCTCTTCTAACCAAAAAAAAAGCTCTGTCCGTTGGATTGCTAAACTAATAAGTTTTTTATTTTTTTTATTTTTCAGTAGTTGGGAAGTTAGTTCAGTGGGAATGGAGGCTAGGGCAGTTGAATGTTCCTCCTGCAGAATGTGGGAGGAAAGGGTCACCTCTCGTGTCCCTTCTGACTACATCTGCGGGAAGTGCACCCAACTCCAGCTCCTCGAGAGCCGCATTAGGGACCTGGAGCTGGATGAACTTCGGATCATTCGGGAGGCGGAGGAGGTTATTGAGAGGAGTTATAGGGAGGTAGTCACACCTCAGGTAAAAGAAGAAAGTAGATGGGTTACCGTCAGGGGAGGCAGAGGGAACCGGCAGGCAGTGCAGGGATCCCCTGTGGTCGTTCCCCTCTATAACAAGTATACCGTTTTGGATACTGTTGCGGGGGACGACTTACCAGGGGTAAGCAATAGGGCGCAGGTCTCTGGCACAGAGTCTGTCCCTGTTGCTCAGAAGGGAAGGGAGAAGAGGAACAGAGCACTTGTCATTGGGGACTCCATAGTTAGAGGAACAGACAGGAGGTTCTGTGGGAACGAAAGAGACTCACGGTTGGTGTGTTGCCTCCCAGGTGCCAGGATTCGTGATGTCTCTGATCGTGTTTTTGGGATCCTTAAGGGGGAGGGGGAGCAGCCCCAAGTCGTGGTCCACATAGGTACCAACGACATAGGTAGGAAGAGAGATGGGGATTTGAGACAGAAATTCAGGGAGCTAGGGTGGAAGCTGAGAGCTAGAACAAACAGAGTTGTTATCTCTGGGTTGTTACCCGTGCCACATGCTAGCGAAGTAAGAAATAAGGAGAGAGAGGAGTTGAACACGTGGCTACAGGGATGGTGCAGGAGGGAGGGTTTTGGTTTCCTGGATAATTGGGGCTCATTCTGGGGTAGGTGGGACCTCTACAAACAGGATGGTCTTCACCTGAACCAGAGGGGTACCAATATCCTGGGAGGGAGATTTGCTGGTGCTCTTCGGGGGGGTTTAAACTAATTCAGCAGGGGGATGGGAACCTAAATTGTAGTCCCAGTGTACAGGATGTTGAGAGTAGTGAGGTCAGGGATAGGGTTAAAAGTTCGAAAGAGGGCACCGGCAAGCAGGACGCTGGTTTGAAGTGTGTCTACTTCAACGCCAGGAGCATCCGGAATAAGGTGGGTGAGCTTGCAGCATGGGTTGGTACCTGGGATCTCGATGTTGTGGCGATTTCGGAGACATGGGTAGAGCAGGGACAGGAATGGTTGTTGCAGGTTCCAGGATTTAGATGTTTCTGTAAGAACAGAGAAGATGGTAAAAGAGGGGGGGGGTGTGGCATTGTTAATCAAGGAAAGTATTACGGCGGTAGAAAGGACGCTTGAGGACTCGTCTACTGAGGCAGTATGGGCCGAGGTTAGGAACAGTAGAGGAGAGGTCACCCTGTTGGGAGTTGTCTATAGACCTCCGAATAGTCCCAGAGATGTAGAGGAAAGGATTGCAAAGATGATTCTTGACAGGAGCGAGAGTAACAGGGTAGTTGTTATGGGGGACTTTAACTTTCCAAATATTGACTGGAAATACTATAGTTCGAGTACTATAGATGGGTCAGTTTTTGTGCAGTGTGTGCAGGAGGGTTTTCTGACACAGTATGTAGACAGGCCAACAAGGGGCGAGGCCACATTGGATTTGGTACTGGGTAATGAACCCGGCCAGGTGTTAGATTTAGATGTAGGTGAGCACTTTGGTGATAGTGATCACAACTCGGTCATGTTTACTTTAGCAATGGGCAGGGATAGGTATATACCGCAAGGCAAGAATTATAGCTGGGGGAAAGGCAATTATGATGCTATTCGGCAAGATTTAGGAGGTATAGGATGGGGAAGGAAACTGCAGGGGATGGGTACAATCGAAATGTGGAGCTTTTTCAAGGAACAGCTACTGCGTGTCCTTGATAAGTATGTACCTGTCAGGCAGGGAGGAAGTTGTCGAGCAAGGGAGCCGTGGTTTACTAAGGAAGTTGAAGCACTTGTCAAGAGGAAGAAGAAGGCTTATGTTAGGATGAGACATGAAGGCTCAGTTAGGGCACTTGAGAGTTACAAGTTAGCCAGGAAGGACCTAAAGGGAGAGTTAAGAAGAGCGAGGAGAGGACACGAAAAGTCGTTGGCGGATAGGATCAAGGAAAACCCTAAGGCTTTCTATAGGTATATCAGGAACAAAAGAATGACTCGAGTAAGATTAGGGCCAATCAAGGATAGTAGTGGAAAGTTGTGTATGGAATCAGAGGAGATAGGGGAAGCTTTAAATGGATATTTTTCGTCAGTGTTTACACTGGAGAAAGACAATGTTGTCGAGGAGAACACTCAGGTTCAGTCGACCAGGCTAGATGGAATTGAGGTTCAAAAGGAGGAGGTGTTAGCAATTTTAGAAAATGTCAAAATAGATAAGTCCCCTGGGCCAGATGGGATTTATCCTAGGATTCTCTGGGAAGCCAGGGAGGAGATTGCTGAGCCTTTGTCCTTGATCTTTATGTCGTCTTTGTCGACAGGAATAGTGCCGGAAGACTGGAGGATAGCAAATGTTGTCCCCTTGTTCAAGAAGGGGAGTAGAGACAACCCTGGTAATTATAGACCTGTGAGCCTTACTTCGGTTGTGGGTAAAATGTTGGAAAAGGTTATAAGAGATAGGGTTTATAATCATCTTGAAAAGAACAAGTTGATTAGCGATACTCAACACGGTTTTGTGAAGGGTAGGTCATGTCTCACAAACCTTATTGAGTTTTTTGAGAAGGTGACCAAACAGGTGGATCAGGGTAAAGCTGTTGATGTGGTGTATATGGATTTCAGTAAGGCGTTTGATAAGGTTCCCCACGGTAGGCTATTGCAGAAAATAAGGAAGTATGGAATTGAAGGTGATTTAGCGGTTTGGATCAGTAATTGGCTAGCTGAAAGAAGACAGAGGGTGGTGGTTGATGGCAAATGTTCATCCTGGAGTTCAGTTACTAGTGGTGTACCGCAAGGATCTGTTTTGGGGCCACTGCTGTTTGTCATTTTATAAATGACCTGGAAGAGGGTGTAGAAGGATGGGTTAGTAAATTTGCAGATGACACGAAGGTCGGTGGAGTTGTGGATAGTGCTGAAGGATGTTATAGGATACAGAGGGACATAGATAAGCTGCAGAGCTGGGCTGAGAGGTGGCAGATGGAGTTTAATGCGGAAAAGTGTGAGGTGGTTCACTTTGGAAGGAGTAACAGGAATGCAGAGTACTGGGCTAATGGCAAGATTCTTGGTAGTGTAGATGAACAGAGAGATCTCGGCATCCAGGTACATAAATCCCTGAAAGTTGCCACCCAGGTTAATAGGGCTGTTAAGAAGGCATATGGTGTACTAGCCTTTATCAGCAGGGGGATTGAGTTTCGGAGCCACAAGGTCATGCTGCAGCTGTACATAACTCTGGTGCGGCCACACCTGGAGTACTGCGTGCAGTTCTGGTCACCACATTATAGGAAGGATGTGGAAGCTTTGGAAAGGGTTCAGAGGAGATTTACTAGGATGTTGCCTGGTATGGAGGGAAGGTCTTACGAGGAAAGGCTCAGGGAATTGAGGTTGTTTTCGTTAGAGAGGAGAAGGCTGAGAGGTGACTTAATAGAGACATATAAGATAGTCAGAGGGTTAGATAGGGTGGACAGTGAGAGTCTTTTTCCTCGGATGGTGATGACCAACACGAGGGGACATAGCTTTAAATTGAGGGGTGAGAGATATAGGACAGATGTCAGAGGCAGTTTCTTTACTCAGAGAGTAGTAGGGGTGTGGAACGCCCTGCCTGCAATAGTAGTAGACTCGCCAACTTTAAGGGTATTTAAGTGGTCACTGGATAGACATATGGATGAAAATGGAATAGTGTAGGTCAGATAGGCTTCAGATGGTTTCACAGGTCGGCGCAACATCGAGGGCCGAAGGGCCCGTACTGCGCTGTAGTGTTCTATGTTCTATGTTCTATCTGCAGTGTTGGCTGCTCGAAGAACTCTGGCTCAGAGTTGATGAGCTGGAGTCTGAGCTTCACACACTGAGGCACATCCGGGAGGGGGAGGCTTACCTGGACACTTTGTTTCAGGAGGCAGTCACACCTGTCAGAGTAAATAGTTTAAATCCTGCCAGTGGCCAGGAACAGCAGGGTGTGACTGCAAGTCAGGCAGGTAAAGGGAACCAGCAGTCAGGAACTCAGGAGCCTCAGCCCTTGACCCTGCCCAACAGGTACGAGGCACTTGCTCCCTGTGTGGATGGCGAACAGGGCTGAAGGAAGGATGAGTCAGCTGACCAAGGCACCATGGTTCAGCAGGCCATTCAAGGGGAGGAAGTAAATAGGCAAGTTGTAGTTGTAGGGGACTCTATTATCAGAGGGATAGATAGTATCCTTTGTGAGCAGGATAGAGGGTCCCGCATGGTATGTTGCCTGCCCGGTGCTAGGGTGCGGGACATCTCTGACCGGCTTGAAAGGATATTGGAGAGGGAGGGGGAGGATCCAGTTGTTGTGGTCCATGTCGGTACCAACAACATAGGCAAGTCTAGGAAAGAGGACCTGTTTAGAGATTATAAAGAGCTAGGATTCAAATTAAAAAACAGGTCCTCAAGGGTCATAATCTCCGGATTACTGCCCGAGCCACGTGCAAATTGGCATAGGGAGGCAAGAATAAGGGAAGTTAACACGTGGCTGAAAGAGTGGTGTGGGAAAGAGGGGTTCCTTTTCATGGGACACTGGCATCAGTTTTGGGACAGGGGGGACCTATACCGTTGGGATGGTCTCCACCTGAACCGAGCTGGGACCAGTGTTCTGGCGAAAAGAGTAAATAGGGTGGTCAATAGGACTTTAAACTAGAGATTGGGGGGGGGGGAAGGGAAAGTCAGGGAACCAAGAGGTGAAGGAATCAGTGAGAAGCGTAGCTGCTTAGGATTACAAAAAATCACGAAAAGACAGAGCTCAGGAGAGGTTACGATAGTCCCCATCTCACAAAATATGACACAGTGTATGGAAAGGCTCAGTAAACCAAGGTCCACCACACTAAGAAAACAAAAAGGGACAGTCAATAGGGAATTAAAGGTGCTATATTTAAATACCCGCAGTGTACGGAACAAGGTAGATGAGCTTGTGGCCCAGATTGTGACTGGCAGGTATGATGTGGTAGGCATCACAGAGACGTGGTTGCAGGGGGTTCAAGACTGGCAGTTAAACATCCAGGGATTTACAACCTATCGAAAAGACAGAGAGGTGGGTAGAGGGGGCGGGGTTGCCTTGTTAATTAGAAATGAAATTAAATCAATAGCACTAAACGACATAGGGTCAGACGATGTGGAGTCTGTGTGGGTAGAGTTGAGGAACCACAAAGGCAAAAAAACCATAATGGGAGTTATGTACAGGCCTCCTGACAGTGGTCAGGACCAGGGGCACAAAATGCACCACGAAATAGAAAGGGCATGTCAGAAAGGCAAGGTCACAGTGATCATGGGGGACTTCAATATGCAGGTGGACTGGGTAAATAATGTTGCCAGTGGACCCAAAGAAAGGGAATTCATTGAATGTTTACAGGATGGCTTGTGATGGAGCCCACGAGGGAACAGGCTATTCTGGACTTAGTGTTATGTAATGAGCCAGAATTGATAAAAGATCTTAAAGTAAGGGAACACTTAGGAAGCAGTGATCATAATATGATAGAATTCAGTCTGCAATTTGAAAGAAGGAAGGTAGAATCAGATGTAAAGGTTTTACAGTTAAATAAAGGTAATTACAGGCGCATGAGGGAGGAACTGACGAAAATCGACTGGAAGCAGAGCCTAGTGGGAAAGACAGTAGAACAGCAATGGCAGGAGTTTCTGGGAGTAATTGAGGACACAGTGCAGAGGTTCATCCCAAAGAAAAGAAAGGTTATCAGAGGGAGGATTAGGCAGCCATGGCTGACAAAGGAAGTCAGGGAATGCATCAAGGCAAAAGAGAGAGCCTATAATGTGGCAAAGAGTAGTGGGAAGTCAGAAGATTGGGAAGGCTACAAAAACAAACAGAGGATAACAAAGAGAGAAATAAGGAAGGAGAGGATCAAATATGAAGGTAGGCTAGCCAGTAACATTAGGAATGATAGTAAAAGTTTCTTTAAATACATTAAAAACAAACGGGAGGCAAAAGTAGACATTGGGCCGCTCCAAAATGACGCTGGTAATCTAGTGATGGGAGACAAGGAAATAGCTGAGGAACTTAATAAGTACTTTGCGTCAGTCTTCACAGTAGAAGACATGAGTAATATCCCAACAATTCAGGAAAGTCAGGGGGCAGAGTTGAATATGGTTGCCATCACAAAGGAGAAAGTGCTAGAGAAACTAAAAGGTCTGAAAATTGATAAATCTCCGGGCCCAGATGGGCTACATCCTAGAGTTCTAAAGGAGATAGCTGAAGAAATAGTGGAGGCGTTAGTTATGATCTTTCAAAAGTCACTGGAATCAGGGAAAGTCCCAGAGGATTGGAAAATCGCTGTTGTAACCCCCCTGTTCAAGAAGGGAACAAGAAAAAAGATGGAAAATTATAGGCCAATTAGCCTAACCTCGGTTGTTGGCAAAATTCTAGAATCCATCGTTAAGGATGAGATTTCTAAATTCTTGGAAGTGCAGGGTCGGATTAGGACAAGTCAGCATGGATTTAGTAAGGGGAGGTCGTGCCTGACAAACCTGTTAGAGTTCTTTGAAGAGATAACAAATAGGTTAGACCAAGGAGAGCCAATGGATGTTATCTATCTTGACTTCCAAAAGGCCTTTGACAAGGTGCCTCACGGGAGACTGCTGAGTAAAATAAGGGCCCATGGTATTCGAGGCAAGGTACTAACATGGATTGACGATTGGCTGTCAGACAGAAGGCAGAGAGTTGGGATAAAAGGTTCTTTTTCGGAATGGCAACCGGTGACAAGTGGTGTCCCGCAGGGTTCAGTGTTGGGGCCACAGCTGTTCTCTTTATATATTAACGATCTAGATGACGGGACTGGGGGCATTCTGGCCAAGTTTGCCGATGATACAAAGATAGGTGGAGGGGCAGGTAGTATTGAGGAGGAGGGGAGGCTGCAGAAAGATTTAGACAGTTTAGGAGAATGGTCCAAGAAGTGGCTGATGAAATTCAACGTGGGCAAGTGCGAGGTCTTGCACTTTGGAAAAAAGAATAGAGGCATAGACTATTTTCTAAACGGTGACAAAATTCATAATGCTAAAGTGCAAAGGGACTTGGGAGTCCTAGTCCAGGATTCTCTAAAGGTAAACTTGCAGGTTGAGTCCGTAATTAAGAAAGCAAATGTAATGTTGTCATTTATCTCAAGAGGCTTGGAATATAAAAGCAGGGATGTACTTCTGAGGCTTTATAAAGCACTAGTTAGGCCCCATTTAGAATACTGTGAGCAATTTTGGGCCCCACACCTCAGGAAGGACATACTGGCACTGGAGCGGGTCCAGCGGAGATTCACACGGATGGTCCCAGGAATGGTAGGCCTAACATACGATGAACGTCTGAGGATCGTGGGATTATATTCATTGGAGTTTAGGAGGTTGAGGGGAGATCTAATAGAAACTTACAAGATAATGAATGGCTTGGATAGGATGGACGTAGGGAAGTTGTTTCCATTAGCAGGGGAGACTAGGACGCGGGGGCACAGCCTTAGAATAAAAGGGAGTCACTTTAGAACAGAGATGAGGAGAAATTTCTTCAGCCAGAGAGTGGTAGGTCTGTGGAATTCATTGCCACAGAGGGCGGTGGAGGCCGGGACGTTGAGTGTCTTTAAGACAGAAATTGATAAATTCTTGATTTCTTGAGGAATTAAGGGCTATGGGGAGAGAGTGGGTAAATGGAGTTGAAATCAACCATGATTGAATGGTGGAGTGGACTCGATGGGCCGAATGGCCTTACTTCCGCTCCTATGTCTTATGGTCTTATGTCACAGGCAGGCTCTGTTGTAAGACGATTAAAACCACTGTTCACTTCTAACCACGTGTCACGTGAATTGATGGTCTTATCAATTTAATCATCTTAAGAAACAATAAGGAATGACCATGGAATCAGCCCTCAAGCCTAACCGACTGGAACTCGACCCGTAGGATGCAGAGGCGAAATAAATCTTTTCGCATTGGCTCCGATGTTTTAAGGCCTACCTGGCTGAAGCAAGCACCCCAGAAATGACGGAGGAGCAGAAACTCAGTCTAATGCATGCGAGGGTGAGCCATCGTATATCTACTCAGCTAAACTGTACCGACTCATATACAGAGGCCCTGGCCCTACTCGATAGAATGTACATGAGGCCCGTCAATGAGGTCCACGCGCGTCATGTTTTTACTACTCGCCGCCAGCACCCTACAGAATCGCTAGAAGAATTCCTCAGAGACTTAAAAGCCTTATCCCGGGACTGTAACTATCAGGCTGTAACTGCTACAGAGCATAGAGAACTTGCTGTCCGCGATGTCTTTGTTGCAGGCCTTAGATCAAAATACGTGCGCCAGCGACTGCTGAAGAAGGGGGCCCTAAATTTAGAAGTTACTGTTGAACTCGTTACAACTATGGAGGTCTCATTTCGTAGCCTCACCTCGTTTCCTGCCAACTGCGCGACCCCGTCATGGGCCCCCGACCAGCGACTCCCGCCTGCACCACGTGGCCACCCAGCCACCATGCTGCCCCAGCCTGCCACTTTTGTGGCCAGCCCCAGCACCCGCGGCAGCACTGCCCGGCCCGCAACGTGACCTGCAGCAGCTGCGGGCAAAAAGGCCACTACGCCAGAGTGTGCCTGGCGAGGAAGGCCCCAGCCCCAAAAACTCCAGCGGCACAAAGTATCGCTCTCTCCACTCGTAGGCCCCGGAACGCAGTGGCCTATGCCCCGACTCCGCCCCCACCCGCCACGTGCGATCCATGGGGCCGCCACGCGGTCCACCACGGATGACTCATGGGGCCGCCATCTTGGACACCATCTTCCTCGCCGCCCACCACGTGCGATCCACGGGGGCGGCCATCTTGGGCCCCATCCTCTCCACACTCAGGAAACTCGATTGAAGACTGCGACCTCAGCGGGCACTCATCGCGGGGCCATCCCAGCGCAGCCGACCGAGCCGCCGACTACCCGCAACTCAACGCAGTCACACTGGACCAATCCCGCCCAAAGCACCTCAACAACTCTATGACGACGGTCCAAATCAACGGGTACAGTACACCGTGCCTTTTCGACTCCGGGAGCACTGAGAGCTGTACACTGTACACCCAGATCTGGTAAGACGCTGTTCGCTCCCCGTTTTCCCTGCATGGCAAACTATCTCCCTCGCTTCGGGTTCCCACTCTGTCCATATCCAAGGACGCACCGTCGCAACTCTAACAATCCAAGGCTCTAGCTATTCTAAATTCCAACTCCACGTCCTGCCCGAACTCTGTGCCCCACTCTTATTGGGACTCGACTTTCAATGCAATCTCAAGAGTCTCACCCTCAGCTTCGGCGGACCCCTACCCCCACTCACTATCTGCAGCCTAGCCATGCTGCGAATCCCCCCTCCCTCCTCTCTTTGGCAACCTCACTCCGGACGGTAAACCCGTAGCCACTCGCAGCAGCGGTACAGCCTACAGGACAGGGTGTTCATTTGATCCGAGGTTCGGAGGCTTTTACGTGAGGGGATCATAGAGGCCAGTAACAGCCCCTGGAGAGCTCAGGTGGTGGTCGTCAAGACCGGGGAAAAATTCCACATGGTCATAGACTATAGTCAGATTATTAATCGGTTTACGCTCCTCGACGCGTACCCCCTCCCCAGGATTGCAGACATGGTGAGTCAGATCGGCCAGTATCGGATTCTTTCCACGGTGGATCTGACGTCTGCATACCACCAACTCCCAGTCCACCCGGAGGGCCGCCACTTTACGGCGTTTGAGGCCGATGGCCGCCTCTTCCACTTCCTCTGGGTCCCCTTTGGCGTCACGAATGGGGTTTCAGTGTTACAACGAGCAGTGGACCGAATGGTGGACCAGTACGGGCTGCGGGCCACGTTTCCATACTTGGATAACGTCACCATCTGCGGCTATGATCAGCAAGACCACGATGCCAACCTCAACCGATTTCTCCATACCGATAACCTCACATACAACAAGGAGAAATGCGTTTTCTGCAGACCAGACTAGCCATCCTCGGCTATGTCGTGGAAAACGGAGTCCTGGGTCCTGACCCGGACTGTATGCTGTTAGAACTCCCCCTCCCTCACTGTCCCAAGGCCTCAAACGGTGCTTGGGATTCTTTTCATATTATGCCCAGTGGGTCCCTCAAAGCCCGCCCACTATTTAGGGCCACACTATTTCCCCTGTCAGCTGAGGCTCGCCAGGCCTTCAGCTGCATCAAGGAGGACATCGCCAAGGCTGCCATGCGGGCGGTGGATGAATCCACCCCATTTCAGGTAGAGAGCGATGCCTCAGAGGTAGCTCTTGCAGCCACATTAAATCAGGCAGGGAGACCAGTCGCATTTTTCTCCCGAACCCTATCCGCTTCAGAACTCCGACACTCCTCAGTCGAGAAGGAAGCACAAGCCATCGTGGAGGCTATCCGTCACTGGAGGCACTACCTCGCAGGTAGAAAGTTCACCCTCATCACCGACCAAAGATTGGTTGCCTTCATGTTTGACAACTCGCAAAGGGGCAAAATTAAAAATGACAAAATTCTGAGGTGGAGGATCGAACTCTCCACCTACAATTACGATATTATGTATCGACCGGGGAAGCTCAACGAGCCCCCAGATGCCCTGTCCCGCGAGACGTGCGCCAGCGCACAGAGCGACCGCTTAAAAACCATCCACAATGACCTCTGCCACCCGGGGGTCACCCGGCTCGCCCACTACATGAAAGCCTGAAATCTGCCTTTCTCCACCGAGGAGGTAAAAGCCATCACCAGGGATTGCCCGATCTGCGCGGAGTGCAAACCGCAATTCTACAGACCAGACAGGGCCCACCTGGTCAAGGCTTCTAGGCCCTTTGAACGCCTCGCTATCGATTTCAAAGGGCCACTCCCCTCGACTAACAGGAATGTGTACTTCCTGAAAGTCATAGACGAGTTCTCCAGTTTTCCCTTTGCTATCCCGTGCCCCGATATGACCTCCCATACAGTCATTAGGGCCCTGCATAGTATCTTCACCCTGTTTGGTTTCCCCAGCTATGTACACAGCGACCGGGGTTCGTCCTTTATGAGCGACGAGCTGCGTCAGTACCTGCTCGGCAAGGGCATCGCCTCGAGCAGGACTACCAGCTATAACCCCAGGGGGAACGGGCAGGTGGAGAGGGAGAATGCGACGGTCTGAAAGACCGTCCTACTGACCCTCCGGTCCAGGAATCTCCCGATCTCCCATTGGCAAGAAGTCCTCCCCGAAGTGCTCCACGCTATTAGGTCCCTCCGATGTACCGCCACCAATCAGACCCCTCACGAGCGGCTCTTTATTTTTTCCAGGGGCACTACCATGGGGGTTTCTCTCCCGGCATGGTTGAAGACACCGGGCCCAGTACTCCTCCGGAAGCACGTCAGGGTGTACAAAACTGACCCACTCGTAGAGAAAGTGCTCCTACTGCATTCAAACCCCCAGTACGCCTTCGTAGAGTTCCCTGACGGCTGTCAGGACACTGTATCCCTCCGGGACCTAGCACCTGCAGGATCCAACCCCCCCCCACTACCACCGCCGAGGTACCCCTCACTTTACATCCCACCCAACTCGCCCCCCACGCCCCCGCACCTACCAGTTCGCTACATTTTTCTCGCTACCTGGGCCAGCTAGCTCCCAGCGCCCCCAGTCCCCAGTCGAACCAGACGGGTACGAAGCTCGGGCGGAATCGCCGCCGGAGTCCGCCATCGTACCCCAACCGACGGTGCTCATCCAGCCGCCAGAAGGGACTGCGACCCCCGTGCTCCGCCGATCACAGTGGACAACTCAGCCACCGGACAGACTCAATCTGTAAGCCACCACCCCCGCCGGACTTGATTTTTTTACAGGGGGTGAATGTGGTGAATCACAGTAGCGTAATTCACACTGTATTACTATGTCTCTGTAAGCTCGGCACACGAGCAGTTGCGCTGCTCCGCCACTAGGAGGAGATGCACTGGGAGTGTACGGGAGTTTGTACTGGGCTCCACCCTTGGCTCCACCCACGGCTCCTCCCCCCTAACCGGAAGTATAAAGGTTGATGCTGAGAGCCTGCCTGCCAGTTCATCTGGAGTTCATCGTGTCACAGGCGATGTTGTAAGACGATTAAAACCACTGTTCACTTCTAACCACGTGTCGTGTGAATTGATGGTCTCATCACCCTGTATCATTCTGTTCCCCAGGGCCAGCCGACGAACGTCCAGGACTGTCTGGTGCCACACACAGGTGACCATCCACAATGGCCACCGCACCCAGGGTCGCACGCCAGAGGGTGGCAGGAGGTCGGCCAGGAGTGCCATCCTCCAAATCCGGGACTATCGAGCAGGACGTACAGAGGAAGGACAGTGACGACTTTCATGGCTGTGCGTTGCCCGAAGGTCGGGCTGTGAGACAGGACAGGACGGGGTCAGTGGACCCAGACGCACAGAGGACGGCGACGCAGTCAACGGACTCACCTGGCGCTGAACCATACATGGGCCGCGTGCGCCCTGCGCTGGGACATGACTGGGACCAGGACACTCCTGAATTTCTGATGGACGAGAATCATCCTTATCTTTTCTTGATTGGGCTGAAACTCTTGTGCAGACAGTTTTGCGATTCTCCGACGTCACGCCGGTTGGGAGAATAGCGGGCTGCGCCAGTTTTTCATGCGACGCCGGTCCGATGCGCTCCCGCGATTCTCTGAAACGGCGAAATCGGTCCTGTCGTGTTCCGCGTGCCAAAACCCGGAGAATCGCCCGAGGCACCCAAAATGCCGATTCTCCGGGTTTTGGCACGCGGAACACGACAGGACCGATTTCGCCGTTTCAGAGAATCGCGGGAGCGCATCGGACCGGCGCCGCATGAAAAACTGGTGCGGCCCGCTATTCTCCCAACCGGCGTGACGTCGGAGATTCGCAAAACTGTCTGCACAAGAGTTTCAGCCCAATCAAGAAAAGATAAGGATGATTCTACAGATGCCACGTCTTACGGATAATAAAGGCATTTTAAGAATGCTGGGCATGATAGATTTTGTGGGCAAGTTCATCCCCAACTTGGTAGCCAAAACAGCACATCTGAGGGAGACCACAAAGAAGGATGTAGTATTCCAGTGATCCAGCAAGCTCGAACCAGAGTGGCAGGCACTGCAGCTTTCGCTTACCACGGCACCAGTACTCACGTTTTTTGACCCAACCAAGAACACAAAAATCTCACCTGATGCATCACAGGATGGCTTAGGGATGGTCCTGCTCCAGGAGGATCTGGAAGGAGAGTGGCTGCCAATGGCGTATGCATCCAGAGCAATGTCCGACACTGAAGGACGATATGCACAAATCGAGAAAGGGTGCCTCGGGCTCATTATTGGGCTGATGATGTTCCATGATTATGTGTATGGGCTTCCAGCCTTCATTGTGGAGGCTGACCACAGGCCACTGGCCGCCATCATAAAAACAAATCAAAGTGAGATGTCGCTGAGAGTGCAACAAATGTTTATGAAGTTGCAGCGGTATGATTTTGAGTTGTTGTATACACTGAGTAAACACTTTATCATGGCTGACACACGTTCCAGAGGTATCGGCAATGAGGAACCACTCCAGTTGGATGAGGATGTACAGGTCCACATAAACATAGTGACAGAGACTCTGCCAGTCTCTGACAACAAGTCAAAGGTCATTCGAGAAGAAACTAAGAAGGACCCAATGTTGCAGAAAGTGATAAAGTACATTCATGAAGGATGGTCCAAAGGATCATGTTTGGGTTCCTACAATATTTGAGCAGAATTAAGTGACGTTAATGGATTTCTGTTACGGAATCAGCGGATTGCGATTCCACAGGCATCGCGGTCAATGATCCTCGTCAAGTTGTATGAAGGGCACTTAGGGATGGAAAAGTGCGAGAGCAGAGCCAGGAAGGCAGTCTATTGGCCTGGGATCAACCAGGACAATGAGGTGATGGTGGAGAACTGTGAAACATGCCAAAGGTTTCAGCGCAAGCAGAGCAAGGAACCCATGCAGATGGATGAGACAGTCACTACTGCATGGCAGAAGGTTGGCATGGACCTTTTCCATTTCAATGGAAAGGAGTTCCTTCTGGTCATAGACTATTTCTTGAGCTACCTACCCGAGATAGAGCAGTTGTCGAATTCAACAGCAAGATGTGTTATTAAAAATGTCAAAGAAATGTTTGGGTGATACGGCATTCCGGATGTCACCATGAGCAATAATAGTCCTTGTTTTGATTGCTATGAGTGGACGGATTTTGCATGCTAGTATGATTTCCAACATGTTACATCCAGCCCACAATGCCCTCAGATGAATAGTAAGGCTGAAAAGGGAGTGCATATTGTCAAACAGATCCTAAAGAACGCACTCGACAGTCATGAGGATACATATTTTGCGCTCCTCAGCTATCGTTCGACCCTGCTGGTCATTGGCCTCTCGCCTGCTTGAATGTTAATGAATAGGCAATTACGTACGACTCTACCTCGCTTTCCAAATGAGCCTGTGAACCACTCATTAGTGAGACAATTTACCTCTCAGAGGAGGCAGAAGGGGGTCTGCCAAAAGACTTTAACCTCTGCAGCCAGAGGTTATGGTGGGAGTAGAAGACTGCAAAGGCAATGGATTGTCTAAACAGGAAAAGGTTCAGCGACCAGCAGGTCCATAGTTGTATCTTGTTATGACGGATGAAGCTGTTGTCTTGAGAAGGAATAGAAGAGCTTTGCTCAAAGTACGGCAGCCATTTGTGACGCAACCACCAAAAGAAGCAAGCAATAGTCCTCAAGCATCTGAAGAACATATGGAACCAACGCAGCAAGAGGAGGAACCAACACAACAAGAGGATGGTACGCCAACACATGAACAATATCAAAAGCAAACAACAAATATTAAAGAGCATGAAGAGCCTGTGCCAGTTCAGCAAACGCTAAGAAGATCCACAAGAATAAGGTGCAAGCCAGAAAGACTGAACTTGTAACTTATAAAGTAAAACAAAAGAGATCTGAACATGCATGCAGTTATGCATATCATGATGAAATGTAAAAAGTAATTTAATGCTTGGAAATAATTTTCTTTTATAAAGGAAAGGGGATATGATGATATGCATAAGGCAAGCTTGTACATAATGTCATGCATGACCTCCAACCACTAGGTGACCCTGTGATCAGGGAGTAGGTTGTGCTGGAAGATAGATGTATTTGCAGTAGTTCCACAATAATTGTTTAGTGTTAGTCGTTCATTATTTAATTTATCATAGTTATCCTATCACGCAGTTAGGGCAGCATGTGGCTCAGTGGTTAGCACTGGGACTGCGGCACTGAAGACCTGGGTTTGAATCCTGGCTCTGGGTCATTGTCCATGTGGAGTTTGCACATTCTCCCCGTGTCTGCGTGGGTTTCGCCCCCATGACCCAAAGATGTGCTGGTTAGGTGGATTGGCCACGCTAAATTTCCCCTTAATTGGAAAAAGAAAAATAATTGGCTACTCTAAATTTAAAAAACAATCTTATCACGCAGCTGTTCTACAATAAATTATTTTAAACTACATGTTCTGTAGTTCATCATTCACTTCGGCCAGTCCACAGAACATGACAGTTGACAGGTATTCTGGCGGTCTTAGTTAATTTTTATGCACCAAATTGGGACAATATAGCTTTTATCAACAAATTGCCGGCTTCGGTTCCCGATCTGGACTCATACCGGTTAATTCTGGGGGGGGGGGGGGGGGCTTTAATTGTGTATTGGATCCTCATTTGGATAGATCGAGCCCTAAGTCTTTGATTCCATCAGGAGTGACAACGGCATTATTCGCTTTTATGAAACAGATTGGGGTGGTTTAGACCTGTGGTGATTTTTACATCTGAGACATCTCTCATGTCCATCAGGTCTATTCTCGGATTGAATTTTTTCTGGTGGGTAGCTCGCCCCTTCCTAGGGTGGAGGGGGCAGGATACTCGGAAATAGTTATTTTGGATCCTGCTCCAGATTTTGTGGATTTGGTGTTGGCGCCGATCCCCTCCCAGCTTCCCTTGTGGAGATTGGATACAACGTTTCTGGCAGATAAAGAATTCTGTGAGAGAGGTTGTTCCGCCATTGGGGTGTACATTGATTTTAATAGGAGTGAGGCCATCTTGCCTTCCACATTGTGGGAAGCCCTGAAGGCAGTCATTGGGGAGAGGGGGGGGGGGGGGGGGGAGGGGAGGGGGGGGGGGGGGGGGAGATAATCTCCTATCAGGCACATAAGGAGAAGAGTGCAAGGGTGGAGAGGCACAGCTTGGTGGACTCCATCCATGAGGTGGACATCAGTACTTGCTTGCCTTGACACCGTACTTGGTGGTCAGTAGTGGGCAAGGCAGTGGACCAGCTATGATGCTCGAGGGTGGCAATATATGAATATGGGTAGAAGGCCAGTCTCCATTTAGCGCACCAGCTGAGACAGCAGGCTGCCTCCCGGGATGTAGCAGATGAGGGACTCGATTGATGGGTTGGTGTCCATCCCAGTGAAGGTCAATGCTGCTTTTGTGCCCCTTCACCGAAACCTCTATAAATCTAAGTATGCCATATTGAAACAGTGACAAACAGCACCTTATCCTAAAACCTACACAACTAAATACAAGCTCTAAGTTCCCTCTTTAAAACTATTGTAATGAGCTGCAGAAAACCCTTGACCGCCACTCCCACTAACTAACCCAACTGGAAAATGAAACCTTATTTAGATTACAACACCACACTAGTGCTGAATTATCGCTACCAACGACTATGATGAAAAGAGAAAGGGAACAATAAATTGATATAAAAAAAACAAATAGCAGAGATTCCGCAAATTTAACCAAAGGCATTCTGGACACACCCAACACTGAACATGAAAATGCAAAAAATACAAAGTGACGGTTTGCAGAGCCATAAACCAGATTAAACAGCGCCCAACTTGAGCCTTCGAACAAAGGACTCCGCATCTCCCGACATGTCATAGATCATAGAATTTACAGTGCAGAAGGAGGCCATTCGGCCCATCGAGTCTGCACCGGCTCTTGGAAAGAGCACCCTACCCAAGGTCAACACCTCCACCCTATCCCCATAACCCAGTAACCCCACCCAACACTAAGGGCAATTTTGGACACCAAGGGCAAATTATCATGGCCAATCCACCTAACCTGCACATCTTTGGATTGTGGGAGGAAACGGGAGAACATGGAGGAAACCCACGCACACACGGGGAGGATGTGCAGACTCCGCACAGACAGTGACCCAAGCCGGAATCGAACCTGGGACCCTGGAGCTGTGAAGCCATTGTGCTATCCACAATGTTACCGTGCTGCCCTAAAACATGTTGAGGTCCCACGGAACATGGGTAGGTATGTTTTGGCACCAAGTTGGCGAATGAGCTGTGAAGTACCATGCGGATGTGTGTTGGGGGGAGGAGTCATGGGTTGACAGAGATGTCAAAGTGGATTTTCCTCAACAGTCACTTGAAGGCGAGCTGGTTAGACCATTCTAAACCTGACTCTATTCTTATACAAGATGGAATTCACTCCTTTAAAAGCAGCACTTCAGAGTGGGGGGAAGAGGAGGGAATAAGGGGGTAAGAATTGGAAAGGCGACATGTGGTAAGGTGTTGGTATCTATTTGGTGCTATTTGGAATCGGGTCCACTGCCCCCTGAAACAATGTGTAAGCAGTCACGGCGATGGCCAAATGCTGCGGGAGAATGCCCAAATGGCCCGCATTGCTACTCTGTGACTTTATTCAAGTTAGAATAAAAACAGTAAATCCTCATGCCCCATCCATGCCAAATCATGCCACCTACCCCCATCTACCACATACCCTCTATGCCAACCTAAACCCTTCTACCCACCCATGTCCCTTGATACACTCCATGCCAACCCATGACTCCTCCCCCCAACACACATCCGCATGGTACTTCACAGCTCCTTCGCCAACTTGGTGCCAAAACATACCTACCCATGTTCCCCACCCACAGGCCTCAGTCACTACGCTTTCCATGTCAACTGGCCCAGTATCCCAGTGGATACTGGGTGAGTTGACATGGAAACCGTAGTGACAGAGGGAACATGGATAGGTATGATTTGGTACCACATTGGTGAAGGAGCTATGAAGTACCATGCAGATATATGAAACCTCAGGAGCCATGCTGAGATGAAAGAAAATAAAGTTCAACATATCTATAACAAACTTCACTGTTAAAAAAACACTCTAACTATTACATTTAATTCCCTTCAAGTATTTAATCCATTAGAAAACAAACATAGACCCATATCAAAGACAGCTAATCCCTTGATACCCACTTGTAGCTGACAAACAAACTGTGAATGTAAGGATCTCCACTGTGATAATGACATGTTGTAACAGCAATCAAGCAGTACCAATACTATTCATGTCGACTGTTAAGTTACCCAAAGGGGTACCTGACCTCACCAAAGAACTACAGAAGGTTTAGGCCTTTCCTTCAAATTCATTATCCCCATGAGTCGTGTTTCAGAAACCTGGGTGATGAAAATTGCTCCTATGTGAAGGCAGCTGCACTTTGCAATGTGCCGCTGCCTCTGTGAACTGCATGTGCATGAAATATGCCTTGTCTCCCAGCCGTGTCCCGCAACCTGACACAAATAGTGGGTGCCAGGGGGCTTGCAGATTCAGGGCTCCAGCAGCTTTTTGGCTGAGTCACGGAGCCCTTCAATCTCTGCAAAAGTTCTGCCCATATGCTCAAGAAATGAAATGGATTGGATTTATTGTCACGTGTACCGAGGTACAGTGAAAAGTATCTATTCTGCGCGCAGTCCAGACAGATTGTTCCATACATGAAAAATATAGGACATACAATAAATACACAATGTAAATACATAGACACGGCCATCGGGTGAGCATACAGAGCGTAGCACTACTTAGTAGAGAAGATATGTGAAGAGATCACGTCAGTCCGTAAGAGGGTCACACAGGAGTCTGGTAACAGTGGTGAAGAAGCTGTTTTTGAATCTATCAGTGCGCGCTCTCAGACTTTCGTATCTCCTGCCCATTGGAAGATGTTGGAAGAGTGAATAACCCGGGTGGACGGGGTCTTTGATTTTGCTGCCTGCTTTCCCAAGGCAGCTGGAGGTGTAAACAGAGTCAATGGATGGGGGGGCAGGTTTGCGTGATGGACTGTGTTCACGACTCTCTGTAGTTTCTTAAGGTCTTGGTTGTCATACCACGCTGTGATGCAGCCAGATAGGATGCTTTCTATGGTGTACTTGTAAAAATTGGTAAGAGTTAATGTGGATATGCTGAATTCCCTTAGTTTCCTTAGTTTCCTGAGGAAGTATAGGTGCTGTTGTGCTTTCTTGGTCGTAGTGTCGACGTGGGTGGACCAGGATAGATTGTTGGTGATGTGCACATCTAGGAATTTGATGATGTCAACTATCTCGGCACCATTGATGCAGAGAGGGGTGTGAAAAATGAACAATGAAGCCAATGACCAGCTCCTTAGTTTTGCTGGCATTGAGGGAGAGATTGTTGTCGTTACATCACGCCACTAGGTTCTCTAACTCCCTCCTGTACTCTGATTCATCGTTGTTCGAGATCCGACCTATTAAGGTCGTGTCATCAGCAAACTTGTAGATGAAGTTGGAGCCAAATTTTGCCAGACAGTCGTGTGTATAGGGAGTATAGTAGGGGGCTAAGTACGCAGCCTTGCGGTGCCCCGATTGAGGTATAGAGGAGGTGTTGTTGTTTATGATTACTGATTGTGGTCTCTGGGTCAGGAAGTTGAGGCTCCAGTTGCAGAGGGAGGAGCCAAGTCCTAGGTTTTGGAGTTTTGCTATATGCTTGGCTGGAGTTATGGTGTTGAAGGTGGATCTATAGTCAATGAATAGAATTCTGAGATAGGAGTCCTTGTTGTCGAGATGCTCCACAGATGAGTGTAGGGCCCGGGAGATAGCGTTTGCTGTGGACCAGTTGTGGGGGTGTGCAAATTGCAGTGGGTCAAGGCATTCTGGGAGTATGTAGTTGATGTGTGTCATGACCAACTTCTCGAAGCTGATAGCTATCAAGGCCACCGGATGTTAGTTGTTGAGGCACGTTGCCTGGTTGTTCTTTGGCACCTGTATGATGGTTTTCTTGAATCAGGAACTTCGGAATGGATTAGGGAGAGGTTGAAGATGTGCGCGAACACACCCGCCAGTTGGCCTAGGCAGGATCAGAGTGAACGACCAGGGACTCCGTCAGGATCAATTGTTTTCTGAGTGTTCACTTTCAAGAAGGCCGATCTGACATCAGAGGCTGTGACAGTAGGTATGGGTGTATCCGAGTTGATAACGGTTTGATGGTTTACTGCTTGAACCGAGCATAGAAGCATTGAGTTCATCAGGGCGGGGTGTGCTGCTGTCAGAGATTCTACTCGGCTTTGTTTTGTAGCCCATTATGTTGTTTAAGCTTTGCCACAACCGACAAGAGTCCGTGTCAGTCTGTGGCTCTAGCTTGGTCTGATATTGTCTCTTGCCTTCCTTGATGTCTTTGCGGAGGTTGTATCTGGATTTCTTGTATAGGTCAGGGTCAGCTGTCTTGAACGTCTGAGACCTGGCCTTCAATAGGGAGTGAATTTGCCGGTTAAACCATGATTTCTGGTTGGAGAACGCACGTACTACGTTCTTTGGCAGGCAATCTTCTGCACACTTGCAGATGAAGACTGTGACAGTTGTGGCATAATCAGTTAGGTTGGCCGCTGAGTTCTTGAATATGGACCAGTCCACTTACTCCAAGCAGTCACATAGGAGCTCTTCTGTTGCCTCGGACCAGCATTGCACAAACGTTTTAACCGGATTGTCCCGCTTATGTTTCTGCTTGCATGCCAGGAGGAGGAGTATGGGTCCGATTTTCCAAAGTTTGGTCAAGGGATGGATCGGTAAGCGCCCTTGATGTTTTGTGTAGCAGTGGTCAAGGATGTTGGGGCCCCTGGTGGGACAAGAGATGTGTTGGTGGAATTTTGACAGTACACTCTTGAGATGGGCCTGGTTGAAGTCCCCGGCCATGATGAACAAGGCTTCCGGGTATTCCGTTTCATTGTTATTTTTAGTGGTGTACAATTCATCAAGCAAATTCTTCACTTCCATCTGGGGTGGGCTGTAGACTGCCACCATGATGGCAGAAGTGAACCCCCATGAAAGATGGAAGGTAGTATTGGTGTATGGGTGGTGCTTCCCAGTCAGGAGAGCCACGTCCGAACACCAGGAGAAGTTGATGAAGAGGCAAACCCTTCCACCCTTTGCTTTGCCTGATGACGCCGTGCAGTCCACCTGGTGTATTGAGAAGCCGTCAGGTTGTATGGTACAGTCTGGTGAGGCAGGGGTCAGCCATGTCTCTGTGAACCCTCCATCTTGTGATATAAAATGAGTACCTGACACCTTTAAAACTAATTTCTTCACCTCAGTGAAAAATGTAACTTCTCTAATGTTTTCTGTTGTTTAAACCCTTACTTTGGACATTAAAAATTTGGGGTACTGATGAAAAATGGTAGATGTAAAGCTTCATTTGGATTTGCTAAAATTATAATATTGCACCATCTAGTGGCCAGTTTGTGCACATACAGCAAGATGAGTTTACAGATGTAAAAATGCACAGAAGTCTCCAATGCTCTCTCTCTTTCTCTCCATGAAGGTTCTCTCTAGCCCTAGCACCCTCCAGGAGTCCACTACATTGCTCCCAGTGAAACTTTCCGAATAACTCTCCTGTCTGACTTCCCTCTCCCCCTACGTATAATGTTGAAACTTTAGACACGTGTGAGAAAAAGAAGGAACTTTCAGACGAAGATCAATCTCCTCTAATAACAGTGGTGGCTCCCATACAAGGATGAAGAACTACATAATTAAACGTCAATATTTCAATAAAATGGTTACTTAATTACCCCTGTATAATGCACCTTTCCCTGGCACAATTTACATTTGTCCTCCATCTCCGGGGAGAACCTGCTCATTCGGGTTCTTGTCAGGTGTGCTCTGTGCACCACCCTCAGCTTGCCTTGTGCAAGAGGAAGTGGAGATGGCCCTACACAGTAATTCGCTCCCGAGTCCCCACCCTATTTCCATCCCTAGCTCTCCCTCCCATTTTTCCTGTGTCTTGTTCAGTGGGGAACCCATCCTTTCTAAGAGTCGTCCGTACAGGTCCCCACAGTTTCCCCTCCCCAGTCTGTCCATGTCCAGTAACTCCTCTCACATTGTGCTTTTCGGGGTTCGTAGATATACTGTCGTCTCCTTGTGGAGAACGTTTATGACCCGTAGATGTCGCAGTTCGTTCCCGTTTAGTAGGTCCACTCCCTCCGTCAGCTCTCCTGAGGTTGCTAGTCTGTCAACCGTGTAAAAGTCCCTCACCATCAGTGTACCCCTGTCCTGTCTCCACCTCTTGAAGGTGGCGTCGAGCATGGCTGGTGCGAACCTATGGTTGCCGCAGATGGGGGCCATGATGGACATTTCGGTCAGATATGCTGCCTCATCTGGTTCCATGTTCTCAGGGTAGCTACCATCACTCGGCTTGTTGAGTGTTTTGCCGGCGGGAGTGGGATCGCTGCCTTGGTGAGGGCCTAGAGGGTCATTCCTGTACAGGAGGTCTCCTCCATCCTCACCCATTCCATGCCTGGCTCCTTACCCATCCCCTCACTCTTTCTACCATGGCTGCCCAGTGGTAAAATAGCAAGTTCGGGAGGGCCAGGCCTCCCATGTTTCTTCTCGTTGTAGTACTGTTTTGGGGATTCTTCGATTCTTCTCCCCCCCCCCCCCCCCAACACACACACACACACACACACATACATACACAAACGCCACAATCACCTATTGAATTGAAAAAGGTCTTGGGGATGAAGATCTGTATGGATCTAAACAGGAAGAGGATCCTGGGCAGTACGTTCATCTGCACCTTCCCCGCCAGGGAAAGCGTGCGTGTATCCCATCTCAGTAGGTCCTTTTTAACTTCCTCCGCCAGACTGGTCAGGTTCCACTTGTGGATCCGTGTCCAGTCGTGGGCAATCTAGATCCCCAGGTAGTGGAATTTGTTTTGGCTATTTAGAATGGGAGTCCCTCCAGCTCAGCCCCGACACCCCCCCCCCCCCCCCCCCCCCCCCCCCCACCTCGGGTTCACCGGGAATATTTTGCTTTTGCCCAGGTTGAGTTTGTAGCCTGAGAAGGCCCCAAACTCTCTCAGGAGCTTCATGATTCCTATCAAACTTTGAGGGTCCGAGATGTAGAGGAGCAGGTCATCCACATAGAGTGAGACTCTGTGCCCTCTGCCCCCTCTTTGGATTCCCTTACAGTTTCTCGCCGCTCTCAAGGCGATTGCCAGCGGCTCAATTGCCAAGGTGAACATGAGTGGGAACTGCGGGCATCCCTGCCTTGTCCCTCTGTGCAGCTGGAAGAATTCAGAGCTGGTGGTGTTGGTCCATATGCTCACCTTGGGGGCATTGGACAGGAACTTCAACCTTGAGATGAACCTTGTCCCCAACCCAAACTGCTCTTGTACCTCAATGATCACCTCTGGTGTTCTCTCCCCAGGTGGGGTCATTATCATGTTCAGCAGGCTTCTGATGTTCGCAGTTAGCTGTCTACCTTTAACAAAGCCCATCTGCGGGCAGCACGGTGGCACAGTGGTTAGCACTGCAATCTCACATCGCCGAGGTCCCAGGTTCGATCCCGGCTCTGGATCACTGTCTGTGTGGATTTTTCACATTCTCCCCGTGTTTGCGTGGGTTTCACCCCCACAACACAAAGATGTACAAGGTAGGTGGATTGCACACACCAAATTGCCCCTTAATTGGAAAAAATGATTTGGGTACTCTAAATTTATGAAAACAAACAAAGCCCTTCAGGTCTTCTGCAACCACCTCTGGCACACAGTTCTCCAGCCGATCAGACAGGATTTACGAGTATTTTTGCGTCCACATTAAGCAGCGAAATGGGTCTGTATGATCTGCACTCCGTTGGGTCTTTGTGCTTTTTGGGTATCAGCGATATGGTGACCTGTGTTAGTGTTGGAGGCAGGGTGCCCCTCGCTAAAGAGTCTATGAATATCTCCCGCGTGTGCGGAGCCAGTGCCGTCGCAAACTTTGTGTAGAGGTCCGCTGGGATCCTGTTTGGTCCTGGAGCCTTCCCCGCCTCCGTGGAATTGTTGCTCTCCGTGACATCTCACACTCCTAGTAGTGCTTCCAGCTCCCGTTGTCTGTCGTCCCCCACGACTGGCATGTCCAGTCCGTCGAGCAACCGTTTCATCCCCGACTCCCCATCGGGGGGTTCGGAGCTGTACGATCCCTAGTACAAGGCCTCAAATGCATCGTTAACATTTTTTGGTTTGGCTACCAGTCTGCCTCTGCTATCCTTCACCTGGGTTGTTTCCCTCGTGGCTGCCTGCTTTCTCAGCTGGTGGGCCAGCAGGCTGCTAGCCAAGGGTGGCACAAGAGCACAGTGGTTAGCACTGTTGACCAGGACCGTCTAGGACACCGCTGACCATGAAGTACTGTCCCCCTTGGTCCGTACCCGTCCTCGTCTCAGTGAACCTCGTCCTCTTGCTGATCAGTATGGCTACTCCCCTAGCCCTCGTCCCGTGACAGGAATGGTATATCTGTCCCACCCAGCCCTTCCTTACCCACAGTCACTCCTTTCCCCTCAGGTGTGTTCTCTTGGAGGACGGCTATGTCGACCTTCATGCCTTTTAAGTGGGTGAAGACTCTGGATCTTTTCACTGGGCAGTTAAGTCCCCTGACGTTCCAGATCACTATTCCGATGTGTTTTTTTGTTGTGTGCCCCCCTTCCCCCACACACCGCCCATGGAGGATCAATCACACTTACATTGTGGATGGGCCCCTGCACTCCGGGGTTCCCCTTTGTTAGGGGGCCAACCAAAATGGCCGTGGTCGCCGTTCTCACCATGAAGCAACACGGTAGCATGGTGGTTAGCATAAATGCTTCACAGCTCCAGGGTCCCAGGTTCGATTCCCGGCTGGGTCACTGTCTGTGCGGAGTCTGCACGTCCTCCCCGTGTGTGCGTGGGTTTCCTCCGGGTGCTCCGGTTTCCTCCCACAGTCCAAAGATGTGCGGGTTAGGTGGATTGGCCATGCTAAATTGCCCGTAGTGTCCTAAAAAGTAAGGTTAAGGGGGGGGGGGGGTTGTTGGGTTACGGGTATAGGGTGGATACGTGGGTTTGAGTAGGGTGATCATTGCTCGGCACAACATCGAGGGCCGAAGGGCCTGTTCTGTGCTGTACTGTTCTATGTTCTATGAAGCCGTGCCCCTGCGCTCCGGGATTTCCCTTTGCCTGGGGGCCACCCAACATTGCCACCAACTGTCTGTATGCCATGTGGGTGAGCCCCTGCACTCTGTGGTTTCATGTTGTTTAGGGACCCTCCAAAGTTGCTGCTTGTAGTGCCACCTTGTCCCACATTTCCGAGAGTACCTTGCTGAAGCCAGTGTCGAGCCTTTTCCCCCACTTGCCATTTTGTTCCAGGGTAGTTCTGATTCTCCCTTCTGCTCCCCTCGCTGACCCCCCACCCTCCCCATATCTCCTCTTCTGTCTACCCCCTCTGCCTTCCTCCCCCGGTACTGTGTCCTCCCCCACCCCGCCAAATGCTCTTTCTCCAGTGGGAGATGTGCCACCTTCCCCCCCCCACCTCACTTACACATCGTGGCGCTAGCTCTTCCGCTAATCTGGTGGCCCCCTTCCTTGGGTCGATCTGAACCCCTCCTACGTCCGCTCTACTGCTGTCCCTTCTATATCCTCCTCACCTTCTCCTGCGCTTTGCTGCCTTCACCCGCTCTTTACTATTAGCAGGTTCCCCTGTTCATAGCGAGGCGATGCAGTCCCGCGTAAAATTGCCCATTTCTTTCCTTCGTACCCCTCTGTGCCTTCCTGACTGCTGCCTCTCTTGCTGCCTGTCCAGACCATTCTTACAGAGGAACTCGCCTGACTCTGCCAGGGCAGTAAAGTAATGCTCCAAGCCCTGATACGTTACCCAGAGCCTGGCTGGAATCGCATCCCAAATCTGACTTTGTACTTATGTAGGGCCGACATTGCCTTATTAAATTCCACCCTACATTTTGCCAGGTCTGCCCCAATGTCCTGATACACTCTGATTTTCTGTGCTTCCCAGCCGCACGCCTTCGTCTGTCGAGCCCAGTGAAGGATCCTTCCTTGGTCCTGGTACTTGTGCAGCTTGGCTTTGGTTAACCTCGGCCGCTCCCCAGTCCCTGTCTTTGATCGGAGTGACCTGTGAGCCCTGTCCATCTCCAGCGACTTGGGGAAGCTGTCCCTCCCAACAAGGTCAGCCAGCATTTGGGCCATTCATCCCGGCAGACACACTGTTTGGATGCTCTGTCGCTTCGAACGATTCTCCTGGTCCTTGACCTTCCCTTTCTGACTGCCCTGAGTCACCACCAACCTCATGATCTCAGCCTCCAAGGCGATGATTTGGTCACTCTGGTCCGTCGATGCCGTTTTCAGCTTCTGTATCGTTCTCCACTGGGCTTCCAATCTCTTTTTAAAAAAAATTAGAGTACCCAATTATATTTTTCCAATGAAGGGGCAATTTAGCGTGGCAAATCCACCTAACCTGCTCACCTTTGCGTTGTAGGGGCGAGACCTATACAGGCACACAGAGACTATGTAAACTCAAACAGACATGACCCAAGGCCGGGATTGAACCCGGGTCCTCAGCGCCGTAGGCAGCAGTGCTAGCCACGGTGCCAGCGTGTCGCCCTGGCTTCCAATCTCATTCCCATGAAGTCGAAAGCCATCTACATGGCGGCTAGTGCCTCCGCCACCTTGACTGCTGCCTTTATAATTGATGTCATCTGTAGCGATCTCATAGTTGTGTTGTAATTCACAGACTGACCACTCGGAGTCTCATTGGTATATAATTGAATGTTAGAGTCAGGTGACTCAAACTGACTAGAGAGCCGGAAGAGAGAGGTTGGTTGTCCATGTTCATACTGTTATTTATCTATTATGTTGTATATATTTGACCCACGATTCATGTTAATGAATCGTTTATAACTTTAGCTACAAGTGTTCTTGCAATATAAATGAGGCCATCCGAAATGAACATTACATGGTACCAGGATTAGATGGTATTAAACACTGAGAAAAAACAAGCCTGATACGAGGTCCACAGAGATTTGAAGATTTTGCAGACTGAACGAATGAACATCATGGAGTCGTTGAAGCCACAAATGAGTCTCAGATTTCACGGTCATGTGGACAACAACTGCCGTGTGCTTAAACAACAATTTATTCTGTTTCTTACTGCAGTACATTTAGGAGATCAATCAGATTCCAGTAACGTAGCGATGTTCATAACAGCGGCTGGGCCCGAAGCAATTGCTGTGTTTAATACATTTAAATTTGCAAATGAGACTTCCGGTCGCGGTGATGCGGAGCTAAGCCACACGTTCGGCAGCTCCCGCTATCAAAGGACTTTCGGGCCTGTTTTAGGGCCCCAAACGGCGCTGTTTCGACGATTCCCGGTGGGGGAAGGTGCTTGGAGGAACATTCCCCGAAATTTATGGTGCGCACCCGGAGTGGGGCAAAGGAAAAGGCTGCAGCAGCTCCCCAGAAAAAGCGGGGGAAGGAGGACAAAATGGCGGCCGGCGGAGCACCCGAGAATTGGTGGCAGTGGGCGCAGGAGCAGCAAGCTGCTCTTCGGTGCTGTTTTGCGGAGCTGAAGGCTGAGTTGCTGGACTCCCTGAATGCAACTACCAACAAGCTGCTTGAGACCCAGACAGCCCAGGGGGCAGCCATTCAGGAGTTGCAGCGGCAGGCCGCTGATCGGGAGGAGGAGGCTGTGGTCCTCGTGGGGAAGGTGGAGATGCACGAGGCACTTTACAAAAAGTGGCAAGACCGCTTGGAGGAGCTGGGCCTTCGCACGAGGCGAAAGAATTTGAGGATCCTGGGCCTTACGGAGGGGTTGGATCTTCCGTCCTATGTGGCCACGATGCTGAACTCGTTGATGGGAGCGGGGTCCTTCCATCTGCCCCTGGAGCTTGAGGGAGCCCACAGAGTGCTGGACAGGAGGCCCAAGGCGAATGAACCCTCGCGGGCGGTGCTGGTGTGGTTCCATCGCTTCAGTGACCGGGAGTGTGTGCTGCGCTGGGCCAAGAAAGAGAGGAGCAGCAAGTGGGAGAATTCGGTAGTGCGAATCTACCAGGACTGGAGTGCGGAGGTGGCTAAGCGGCGGGCCGGATTTAACCGGACGAAGGCGGTGCTGCATGCCAAGCAGGTCAGATTTGGAATGCTGCAGCCTGCGCGTCTGTGGGTGACATATAAGGACCGGCACTACTACTACGAGTCCCCGGAGGAGGCGTGGGCCTTTGTACAGGCGGAAACTGGACTCGAACTAGGGTCTGGATGGTGCAGGGTCCTGTGTACTACAGTCGTTGCTGTTTTTGCTGTTGCTGTTTTTGTAACTTTGACATGTGTTTTTTATGCTGGTTCTTGCTCTGTTTCCGGGTTGGGCCTGTTGGGTATGGTTTTGTGCTATGTGGGGAATGTTGGGGGTTTGTTTTTTCTTCTGTACGGGGCTGGGGGATGGGGTGGAGCTGGAATTTGGGAGCTGCGTCAGAAGGGTGGGGTGGGGCAGTGTGAAAGCGTGGGCTTTCCTCTGGTTTCCCGCGCTGCGGGGCAGGAGGGGTGGAGCTAGCGGTGGGGGCGTGGCCTCTACTGTTTTTTTCCCGCGCTGAAGCGGTGCCAAGGAGGTGCGGCAGGATCCCTTGTTGGGAGGGGCCGGGTTTTGGCGGGAGTTGCCGGGGTCAGCAGAAGTCAGCTGACTCACGGAAGTACCATGGAGGGTGCGTCGCGGCTAGGAGGGGTAGAGGGGAGGCGGTATCGTCATGGGGAACGGGTCGGGCGGGGTGTGCTGGCCTGGGTGAGCAGTCGATGAGCTATGGCTAGTCAGTGGGGGAGGGGGGCGGGGTGCCCTCTGATCTGGCTGATCACCTGGAACGTGAGGGGGCTGAATGGGCCGGTTAAGCGGGCTCGGGTATTTTCTCATTTGAAGGGGCTGAAGGTGGACGTGGCTATGCTCCAGGAGACCCACTTGAAGGTGGCAGACCAGGTTCGTCTGAGGAAGGGGTGGGTGAGGCAGGTTTTCCACTCAGGATTAGACGCGATTCTGGTGGGGAAGAGGGTGGCGTTCGAGGCGTCTGAGGTGGTGACGGACAAGGCTGGGGACTCGCGATCTTTGGGGTTGGGGTAGAGCCGGGAGTGCAGGAGGCGAAAGAGGCCGGTGTTCTGGCCTTTGCGTCCCTAGTAGTCCAGCGGAGGATGTTGATACAGTGGAAGGATGCGAGACCCCCAAGCTTGGAGACCTGGATCAACGACATGGCGGGATTTATTAAGCTGGAGAAGGTCAAATTTGCCCTGAGAGGATCGGTACAAGGGTTCTTTAGGCGGTGGCAACCTTTCCTCGACTTTCTGGCTCAGCGATAGGGTACTGGGTCAGCATCAGCAGCAACCCGGTGGGGAGGGGGGGAAAGAAGGGGTGGGTGGGGGGGGGGGGGGGGGGGGGGGGGGACGTTGACTATGTTTATTTAATTTTAATTTATTTTTAAGTTCTCTTGTTGTTTACTGGGTTTGGGGAGTGGGGGTCGGGGGTGAGATATATGCGTTGCTACGGTCTTGCGGTGTTACAGTAATTATGGTGTTTTATTGTTGCTTGTCATTGTTTGTTGTTATATTTTCTGTAAAAAATGTCAATAAAAATTATTTTTTTTAAAAAACTTTGCAAATGATGAAGATAGTAAAAGTTTTAATCAAGTAATTCGAAGATTTGATGAACATTGCACCCCCAGAAAGATTGAAATTTATGAATTTTATGTTTTTTGATCACGTTTACAGAAGACAGAAGAGTCCATAGATCATTTCATCACTGATTTAAAGTTAAAAGCTAAAACCAGTAATTTTTCTGTGGTACAATCTTTCATGATTCAGGACCAGATTGTGTTTGGTGGGAATGAAAATAAGCTGAGGGAAGGATTTCTGAGGGAATCGGAGTTGTCTTTGGAACAAAGAGTTAAGATTTGTCAGGCTCACGAGGTAGCAGCACAGCATTCTAAAATGTTTCTCAGTAATGGCGGAGACTTCTTGGAGGAAAGCACGGCGGTTGCCGCCCTTTTTCCAAAAAGGTGGGAAACTTCCAAAAAAAAGAGGATTAGTTCCTGCAGCTCCCCGTCCCCCAACAAACAAGTTAAAGATCAGGACAAAGTATTTTCTGTGTAAAAGATGTGGTCAAATGCACAAACTAAGGCAGTATCCAGCGTTTGGCAAGTTTTGTTCCGGATGCAAAGAATACATCACTTTGCTCAGAATTGTTACTCTAAGCTCAACCCCAGATCAGTCAGCATAGTGGAAGACACAGTCTCCAGTGATGAAACATCATTGTTTGTTGGAGAAGAATAACTTTTGGAGAAACCAAAAAAATTCTCCAGCACTTAAAAAAATGCAAACTGTTACTCCATTTGAAATAAATGTGGTTGATGAGGACAAATGGCTGCTACTATTTGAAGTGAATGGTACAGTGGTCCAAACGAAGTTAGACACTGGTGCCATAGTCAATTTAATCAGCATGACTGATTTAAAAAACCTAAAAATGTAGCCGATTAGAAGAAATCACAAAATATCTCTGAGAGATTATAATGGTTCAAGCATTAAATGGTATGGTGCTTGTGACCCGAGTGTGGTGGTGAAGAACACAGTTTATTCCATCCCATTCTGTAGTGCATCTGAGGGCTTGGATTCAAATATTAGGTGATCAGTCCCATGATGAATTAGGTCATGTGCAGTTGGTATATCACATTCACAAAGAGTTGGATCAACAGTCTAACAATTCTGAGAACATTATCAGCAAATCCAGCGATGTGTTCACAGGTTTTGATGCACTACCATTCACCAACAAGATACTACTCA
The DNA here is from genome assembly GCF_902713615.1 of Scyliorhinus canicula. NCBI lineage: Eukaryota > Metazoa > Chordata > Chondrichthyes > Carcharhiniformes > Scyliorhinidae > Scyliorhinus > Scyliorhinus canicula. Next base: position 204,981,827 of record NC_052148.1, on the reverse strand, counting down.
AAGAGGATGCAAAACCTGTGATACATGCACCAAGAAGAGCACTTGCACCTCTTCGGGATCGGTCAAAAAGGAGCTAGACAGAATGACAAAATTAAAAGTAATCAGAAAGATAGAAGAAATTGCGATTGTGTAAATTCCATGGTATGTGTAATGAAAAGAATGGTGATATTTGCATATGTATGCACCCCAAAGATCTTAACGAGAATATCGGAAAAGAGAACACTACTAAATACCAAAGCATGAGGAAAACACATCTGAAATGGCTGGTGCACAATTCTTTACGAAACTTGATGCATCTCAAGGTATCTGTCAACTAAAGTTAGAGGAACAAAGTACTACACCTTTAATACGCCATTTGGACGGTAATGTTTTCTGAGAATGCCGTTTGGCATAATTTCTGCATCGGCATGTGCACCACATAATTGAAGGCATCGGAGGTGTACTTGTGTACATGAATGATATCATCGTTTGGGACTCAACTGTTGTGCTTCTTTTTCTACTTGTCTTTTCTGTGGCTCTGTTCCAATTATGGCGATCAGTGAATTTGCCTCCTTTCTATGTTATCTATGTCCAAATGCTTAGAGTCGCCAGGTATTGAATGATACCACCGCAAGTTTCAACCAGTTATCGATCAAAGAGCCAAACACCAGTTAGTTAGTTCAAGGTCAAGGGTACTTTATTTACACACAATTAGTCATGCAACATAAACACTACTAGTTAACAACATCTAGCAACTATGACAACCTGTACTTAACTTCGGGCACCCGGCTTTGGTCAGGAAACAGTGGTCGCTGTTCAATTCTGGATCTATTGGGTTCGAAGGAGTAAATGCTGCTCAGCTGGGTTCATCCGTCTGGTAGCGGGCGTTGACCTCTTACATGCTTCTGGTGTTTCTACCCTTTGCGATGGCCGTGACCGGGGTACCAGGGCCAAGATGGGAACCAAGAGAGAGCGAACATATGGCAAACTCTTCTTCTTATACTCAGGGGGTTTTTGCACTCTTTTGGGTGGTCCTTCGATTTGGGCCTTACTAATTGGGTGATCCCTGATCACTCCGTTCGATTCCATAACCAATAAGTTGGTGGAGATCTGGATGGCTGGGCGTGTTCCAAGCGGTCACTGACCCCGTTGTTTGCATTTCCCTTGAACAGGGAGTGGCGCCGGAATGTCTGGGACTGTACCAGTCACTCGAGTATCAGTCCTTTGTTTTGGTGAAGATGGGCCATCAAATGCTAATCGGCCCCATTAAAATGCTAATTGGTCGGAGTTTCGATACCGTCTGGGCTTCTTGCTTACGAATATGCATTTCAGGCTCTGAGCCTGCCTGAGTCTTGGCTTGTCCATTTTACCCACTAGGCTTTGCGAGTTTTCCTGTACCTAGTTGGAAGTGGCCATTCCAGATGGCTACACAACCATAGAAGAGCACAATACGAGGTTGCTTAAAATTCTAATGAGCATCAGAAGTGGGCTGAAGCTCAACAAGCAAAAGTGCCAGTTTGGAGTAACTGGGGTCACTTTCCTAGGTGACAAGCTCTCATTGGCTGACGTTGAACCTGACAAGGGAAAAATCCAAGCAATTCTCAACATGCCAAAACCACACAAGAAAGCCATCTTAAGAGTGATAGGCATGATCAATTTCATAGGGAAATTCATTCCAAACCTGTCAGCAAAACCAACACATCTACATGATCTCCTGCACACAGCAACGGATTTCACTTGGACTGAGCAACATGAGCGAGAGTGGAGGAAGCTCACGACTTCACTGGCCACCACCCCAGTTCTCACATTTTTTGACCCATCTAAGCAGATTAAAATGTCAACAGACGTGTTGAAAGATGGTATCGGAGCAGTTCTTCTGCAACTCGAGTATGACGATTGGAAACCAGTCGCATACGCATCACGATCCATGACGACAACAGAGCAGTGTTACGCTCAAATCAAAAAAGAATGCCAAGGTTTAGTTGTAAGCTTGGAGAAATTCCACAGCCAAGTGTATGGGCTTCCAAGTTTCACAGTTGAGACAGATCATCGTCTTTTGGTTAACATCATCAAGAAGAATCTCAACCAAATGTCTCCGCCCATTCAGAGGTTTATGATGAAGTTACAATGCTATGGCCTCAATCTCATCTACACGCAGGGCAAATATTTGTTCTCTTTTTTATAAATTTAGAATAACCAATTCATTTTTTCCAATTAAGGGGCAATTTAGCGTGGCCAATCCACCTAGCCTGCACATCTTTGTATTGTGGGAGCGAAACCCACGTAAACACGGGGAGAATGTGCAAACTCCACATGGACAGTGACCCAGAGCCGGGATCGAACCTGGGACCTCGGCGCTGTGAGGCAGCAGGGCTAACCCACTGTACCACCGTGCTGCCCAAATATTTGTTCTGAGCAGATGTATTATCGAGAGCACCGATACAAAGTCTAGAACTTTGCCACCTCTGAGTAGTGACGATATTGTGAGAGTAGAAGATTGAGGCAATTGCTCAAGAAAAGCCACTGTACTTGAAGAAGTAGCACCTCGATCCTACAATGTAAAGAGGGGGGAAGGGTTGGTTTTAAGAAGAAATCGTCTGACGCTCTTGAAAACCAGAGAAGACTTTCACAACAACGTGATGGTTGACAAATCTACGTCAGAATCAACGTCAACTGCAGTGACAATTAGTTCAGCAGTTCCTGAGCATGAGAATGTCATGGAGAACATTGAATCTATAAGTTCTGAGCAGCAAGTCAAAGTTTGAGAAGATCAACCAGAGTCAGAAGAAAACCGGATCGGCTCAATGTATAGATTTGGACTATTTGTACATACTATGCTTGCTGCTCTTGTCTATATATATATTTGTTACACTAGTTTTCTAAATTTTAAGGAAGAAAGTTAATACTGTTAGACTCACAGACTAACAATATCACATGTAAATATACTGAAGATAATGTATTATTTTATTCCTTCAGAGGAAAGTGGATGTAGTGATAGCATGGTTGTGTTGTAATTCACCGGCAGACCACTAGGAGACTCAATAGTATATAAGTGAATGTTAGAGTCAGGCGACCCCTCAGATTGACTAGCGAGTTGGGAAAGAGGTTGCTTGGGCTTGTTCATATTGTTATTCATCTGTTGTTTTGTATATATTTGACCCACAATTAATGTTAATAAATCGTTTATAGCTTTAGCTACAAGTGTTCTTGCAATATAAATCAGGCCATCCGACAAGAACATTACATCATCCAGCATTGCTTTTAGTTCCCTGGTTAGGAACGTCTTCCATCCATCACCTGGTGGGCGGGTGGGTGCTCGCTTTTCGGGTTGCTGGTCTCCCTCTCCCAGGGATGGCCGGGGACCCCTTGCCTTAAAGAATAAAGAACAAAGAAAAGTACAGCACAGAAACAGGCCTTTCGGCCCTCCAGGCCTGCGCCGACCATGCTGCCCATCTAAACTAAAATCTTCTAAAAGAAAAAGCGGCCCGCTTGCTCACTGCTCCTGTCCCTTTCCGCAATTCCTGGTGTCCCTACAGCCTCTTGAGCTGTTGCTTCCTGGCATTTTCATTGTCTATGTTATCGTTGAAGGTGAGGGGATGTTTCCGTCCGATTTTGCAGGCTAAATTCAGTCAAAAGTGCCTATTTTGTTGTCTTATGGAGGAGAGCGATCTGATATGTGACTACTCAGCACATCCCTTCACCGAAAGTCCACCGGCCCTTTGCCCTGACCCTTCGCTCTCTGACCCTTTGTTCTCTGGTCCTTCGCCCTCTGACCATTCGCTCTCTGACTCTTCGCTCTCTGGCCCTTCGCTCTCAGGCCTCTCACTGTCCAGTCCGTCACTGTCTGGCCCTTCCCTCCGTGATCCTTTTTGATATGAAGCAATGATAGACAATTCTGATCATTGGCATAATCAATAAAATAATAAACAAAAAAAAATGAAGATACAAGCTCAAAAGGTATCACCGATTGTGCACCAAATTACGTGCCCCCCTCCCCCACTTAACTTCCATCAACTGCTTCAGCCCTTTCATGGTGTCCTTGAATGCGAGGTGCATCCACTCCATGCATCTCTGCGGCATTAGTAATATGGAGCAGTCAATGCTGCAGACTCTCACTCTTTCTGTGCATTGGCACGCTAATCCGCAGGATCATGCTGTATATAGCTCTCCTAGAGGTTGGCCACTCTGTCAAGGAAAAGCTCATGCGTTCAAAGCCCTCAAGCATTCCCCATTACATGGGCTGCATGCACCATCCCATTGTTTGCCTATCAGTGCCTCAGTGATGTCCAACCTTCAGGAAATCATCAGTCCAATGCTCCAGGAAAGAGCCTCGTCTGTGATAAGCAAGGCCCGAGGAGCATGAATTTGTCATGGCTTCTGTCCTCCTACAGCTAATTTTACCCCAGCCTCCTCCCGCTCACTGGTGAGGCATGGTTTACCCAATGCTCTTTGTTCTAAGCCAGGCTGAAGTAAGTGTGCCTCTGCTGGAAGATACGGAAGAATGATGTGGTGGTGCTGCCTCAGGGCTCTTGCTGCTGAGAAGGCCAGTGAAGACTGGGCTGCTGCATCATGCTCCCACTCCACAACTGGGCCAGTGTAAAAGACAAGGAGGTGGCCATGAGAACTTGGGGAAATCTAGTAGGTGCCTCAGCACAACCAACCCGATAAAATACAATGGTTGCATAGCCACATTCTGCATTTGGCAAGAGTGACCTCCATGTCCTTCATCTATAGATTGAGCTATTAAATCATGTGCTCTGGGCAAACTCCCATGGCTTGCCACAATGGTAGCCTTTCAATCTCCATGGCCGCCTCCTCCATGGGGATCAGTGTGGGGAGCTGTAGCCCACCACCACCAGTGCAATACATTTCTCTTGAATTATGTGCTCTCTTCTCCGGTTGCACGAAGAAGGATTGATGAAGGAGCTGCCCTCCCTCATCCATTCCAACTTAACTTTCACCTCCGATGTTGTGCTCCTCAGTGATTCCCCTGCTCAATTCCGCCCCATGTGTGAGGTTTGCTCGGTGTAACTGGCTACTTGATCTGACCTTAATGGAAGCTATCAGCAATTGGTCTTTCCTCATGTGCATGCTGGTGTACAGAGAGTTAGAGGGCGGTCATCCCGGTGTCACTTGTCCCACATCTTTCCAAACCTTAGCATATCACTGAAGTATTTTTGTACTGTTGCAATATCCTCCAAATAACTCCCATGCAGACCTCTGCAGTCACCTCCATCCATACCTCCTTAGTCTGCATGGGTAGACGAGTACCTCACTGTTCTCAGAGACTGTCTGCAAATCCTCAAATTGGTATCGCAGAAATATGGAGCCCATTCCAACATGTCCACTGCTTCCCCATTCCTAGTGACAACAGTACACCCAGTCATGGCTGCAATTTGCGTTTTAAAGGAACGCTTGAATGATGTCCAGTTTCTAGGCCATTCTTGCACGGCTAATATACACCAAATTGCCGCTCCACTAATTAAGGCTTTTGCATTTAAAAAATCGGGTCATAATCACTGACACTAAAAATCCAGCCCCTTGTCCTTAGCTTTTCCCCATGTTATATGGGGTTACCACCACTGCGGATTGATCACCTTCATACCAATCATCATTCATTTTGGATTTGATGGTTTGTTTTATGGTCAGATGCCCAAGCTTCCTGCTCCATTTATTCAGGCTGGGGGCCAGCAGCGCACCTGGCTTGCCTTGAAAATAAAGGAATCTCCTTATGCAAGAAGTTACGATCCTGCAAGTACCTAAATACATTACTTCATGGGAGTTAGAACTTCAACCACTCCTCCAAACCTCCCTTCGTTAAACATGTCCCAACCCTCTCCAACACCTCCCTCCCCCAAGCCCTGAATGACGAGTCCAAGTCAGACTGCACAAATGATTCCCGAAAATAGGGGCCACACGGGACACATCTTAAAATGCTGCCTAAACTCTCCAGATTCTCAGGGTGGCCATTACTACCAAGCTTGAGGTAAGTTTTGCAGGAAGTGGGGCAGTGACCAGCACCCTCCGACTCGAACCTCTACACCAACCCGCCTCCATCCGCCCCATATAGAACCTGGGTCCCAACCAAATAAAGGAGGATTACATTTTATTGACCCTACAAATGAAAGATTTGGGGAGAAAGGCTGGGAGGCTTTGAAACGAAAAGAAAACATTCCGGAGAACATTCCTTTTCACAGTCTGCGCCCTACCCAAGGTCAGAGGGAGGACATCCCACTTTTTAAAGTCGGCCTTGACCCCATTCACCAGAGTAGCAAAGGTGAGCTTGTGGAGCAAGGCCCAATCCTGGGCCACCCGGATTTCCAGATAACAGAAGCCACTCCCGGCCAGGTGAAACGGCAACTTCCTCCGATCAGCTCCCCCTCCCTGGGGGATTCACCAGAAAGTATTCACTTTTACCCAAATTCAGCTTGTACCCCAAGAAGGAGCCGACTCTCCGAAGTAGCTTCAATATCTCCTCTACATTGGAGAGTGGGTCCGTGATATACAGAAACAGAACTGCATATAAAGACACCCTATGGTCCCTCCCCTCTGCTCTATCCCCCCACCATCTAGTGGCCAACCTCAACGCAATAACCAGAGGCTCAATTATCAAGTCAGACAAAGGTGGAGACGATGGCAACCTTACCTTATAGCCCTGTTCAATTGGAAGTAAACTGAACTCAGGGCATTCATATGCACACACGTGGTGGGGCGCTCTGTACAGGAGCGGAATCCATGATATTAATTTTGGCCCAAAGTCAAACCTTCCAAAAATTTCAAATAGGTACCCCCACTCAACACTTTTTCAACTTCCACTGAAATAATCACCTCTGGCTTAGGCACTGGGGAGGGGGACAGAGCAACATTTAACAGTCTCTGTATGTTGGCCAACATCTGCTGGCCATTAACAAAACCAGTCTGCTCCTCCAAAATCACCCCTGGGAGGCAGGGCTCCAACGCACTGCCAACACCTTCACCAACAACTTAGCGTTAGCGTTCAACAACAAAATGTGTCAGTACAACCCACACTCCGTAGAATCCTTATACCTTCTTAAGGATCAGGGAAATCGATGCTTGTCCCAACGTGGCCAACAACATTTCCCCCCCCACCCCAAAGAGCTTAGGTATCATAGAACATATCCAGCAACAGTGGGATCAACTGACCCACAAACTTTTTATTAAAAATTCTAAAGGGAACCCATCCAGACCCGGAGCTTTATCCGACTGCATTAATCCGATACACTTCATAACCTGCTCCGGAGTCCCATCCTGCTCCGGTCCCATCCTCTCCTCCAACTCCTCCCTTCTCCACCATTGGGAAGGACAGCCCATCCAGAAACTGCATCATTGACAGTCTCTCCTCTGGAGGCTCTGACTTGTAAAGCTCTCGATCCAAGGCCTCAAATGCCCCACTAACTTTCCCTGGGGCATAAACCAAGTCGTCACTCAAATTCCTTATCTGCACCATCGCCTGGGAGGCAAACTGCCACCTCAGCTGGAGCGCCAAAAGACGACTGGCCTTCTCATTTTTGTAGAAGGCCCTCCTCGAGCATCGCAGCTGGCTCACCGCCTTGCCCATAACGAGCAAAATCTGTCTGCAGCTATCTTGCACATAGTCTGTAGGAGGTGGGCCCTCCAACAGCCCAACAATTCTGCCATCCGGAGCGGTTTTCCAGATCGTCCACCTTGACCTTCAAAGCTTTATGGCCTTCAGCAATCAACACCATCTCTGCCTCTAGGGAAACGATCCAGTCACTGGTCCAAGAGTGGCACCTCCACCCTCTGTAACACTGCACCATGCTCCTCCACCTTCTGATCAGTCCTCTCCAAATGGGCTAGAACTTCTACCATTAACATCAAGGGCCTTGGAGACTGCCTGCTGCTGCTTCCTGAATTAATCCACCAAGAAGCTTACCAGCATCCACAAAGAGGCCAAAGTTGCAGCAGGAGCCTCAGCCATTGTCTGCACCAACAAGGCCCAACTGCTGCCTTGTATTATATTTGTTGGGTGATGTGGGGACCATATCCCATCCAATAACTCAAATTTCCCCCAAACATCACCCATGAACTGGGCAAAAGGGCCAAAAACAAAGTCCCCTGGCAGGAGTCATCACATGTGCGACTGCTCACTACACAACATAACCGCCATTGGAAATGTATACATGCAATTTAACTACATAAAAGAGGTTGTATTTGGTGGGGGTTATGCTTGTGAATGTACACCGAAAAAAACAAGAAATAAATCCACAAAATAAAGTTAGTTTCTTTTAAAAAGTGTTTTATTTCTTAATCTAAAAATGTTTTAGGATCCACAGTATTTATAGTTGCCCATTTAAATAAGAAATATTAACGCTCGGTGAGTAAATACAGATTTGGACATTCCAGCCGTAGAGTATGCTGTATTTGTGGCCAAAATGGAAGTTAACATAAGTAAAAGAATGAATGACATGAATTGCCAAAATATGAAGACTTTTTAAAAAAACATAGCACATGCATCCTCAAGAAGAAAGTGACATTGAAATGCTTGATTTTAGGAGTCTATTACATACAAAAAAAGAGCCAGACAGGCTTACATAGTAAGCCATATACAATTTATTTTGTGTTTGATGGAACTACATCTCACAAAAGAAGGCCAACTATTTTACTGAAAAATGACAAACATTCATAAATCGTATCCCTCCTCTTTGTACATAATTGTTAAGTTACAAGACATATTTACATTGCATCAAGGTCACTGCACAAATTAGCCAGCCATCCATAGGAAGAACGGTATGAGGACTGTGGGGAGGGTGGTGGAGGGTCCAAATCCCAGCCAGAAAATCCCAGCCAGTCCCAATGCAGCAGTAACAAACACACTCCTCTGGTCCCGGATTATGGTCTTCACTGCTTCACAGAACTGCAAAACAAACATTGCACCGTTACTCAAAGATTCAGCTGTGGCCGCGACAGAATCAGTTCAGGCTCAAATTTACAAAGTTAGGTGGTCAACGAAAAGGATTGGCTGCTGCACATTTGCATTTTACAATAGGTTAACAGCATTTGTGAGTATGACGCTTCCCCGATTAAATTCCAAAGGACAATGCAGCCTTCCAAAATGGGTAAAATGTATTATTGAGCAAGTGTTAATTTCAATATGCTGCCAAATAAATCAACAAATACTTCTGGCCATCCCCCCAGCAAGATCTCCTAGCAGTGGAGTAGTATTGTCGTTGGACTAACAACCCAGAGACCCAGAGTCATGCTCTGAGGACCCGGGTTCGAATCCCACCATGGCAGGTGGCAAAATCTGGAATTAAAAAGTCTAACGGTATCCATGAAACCATTGTCGATTGTCATAAAAACCCATCTGGTTCACTAATGCCCTTTAGGGAAGGAAATCTGACGTCTTTACCTGGTCTGACCTACATGTGACTCCAGATCCACAACAACGTGGTTGACTCTAAAAAAAATGTTCAGGCTTGGGCAAGAAATGCTGGCCTGGCTGGCAGTGCCCACATCCGATGAACAAAAAACCCCCAAAAAAATAGTTCGAAGGCCTACAATTTAATGTTTGTGTGGTTGCACCTTGGGAGTCATTCAAAATACACTTCTGTTACAGATTAATCTAGATTAGCCATGTCAATTTTAAATAGGACACTGCCCTTTTGCAATACTTTATTGAATGTAACAATGCCCTTTTGCAATACTTTATTGAATGTAACATTCATAGGGAATTTAAAATATCAGACCAAACAGTTAACTCTAGCAGAACGCCGTCTTCCTGTCGCAACAGGAATATTTTTCATGGGTGATACTTGCATTCCATCGCTTTTAAAACTCAGTAAATTAGAACCCAAACATGTTCTATAAATCCATAATTTGATATTGTGGTATTTATCTAAACCCCATGTACATTTACTCACTGTTTGATGTGGACAAAGTCTGGCTGCCCTCGATTAGACTACTCAGTTGCTATAGTGAACTAGAGGAAACATGGGGGAAGTTCTGAATACTGTCCAAAAGTAATCTCTTGCATTTCAATTAAATGGTGAAGTAATATCTGTGACTAGGCCTGAAAAAACAACAGCATACAAATTCAACCGCTATTTATGGTGAGGAAAGCCTCTCCGTCGTAGCAACAGAGCAAATAAAAGTACTGAATGAATCTCATTGATTGTTCCAATCAAAAAAAAGAGTAACAAAAATGAAAAAAAAAAGAGAATGATTTTTGTTTCTTCAATGCGTGTGCGTATAGGACCCCTTGCTTGGGCAGTATGCTTTGACACGGGAAGAGGCATATAGTGGTGAACACCACAGGCATGGTAGCCAGTAAAGTTCAAATAGGGCATCAAGGGTTAATTTCAGAAAGATGGAGGGAGAGTGGGACAGCTGAGGTGTGAAGTGAAATTGGTATGCAGCATGCAGGCGAATAATGGCACGTGTTTTTAAAGAGATTACAAATGGTTGTCTGTATGAATATAGAAGTGGAGACTGATCATTTGCAACAAAATCTTTCAGAAGAAACTCCATAACAATGTCAGCTTTGAAATAGTTTGCTCGATTTTGGAGCCAAAGTGTGGAATATAGAGTGGCCGATGGTATTTTTTTTTTTTACATCAGATAATCAAAATGTGACAACTCCGTGAAATTCTCAGCCTCACGAAACCGCAAATCCTGCTGCCCAGGCTCCTGATTGGACTTGGCTAATGATGCCTGTCCAGAGGTTCCAGACAGACGCAGAGAACCGCTCCAATGACACCATGCAGCAACCAGAGAGTGTCATTGAGCATACTCAATATGTACTTCCGATGCCTGGTCTCCGGTGGGGCTCTCCAATATAGCCGATTCCTGCCTTCAGGATCACCTTCCATCATCCGCCCGGCCGGGTGATCCCTGCAGGTGTGCTGGCCATTCCTTCTCAAGGGCAGCAGTTGTGGAAATAGTGAGCGATGATATGATACTCACTGGATAAGCTGTCCTACAATGCGGCCTCACACATCTGGCCCCGCTCTCCGTCATCTCAGAGTGACCCCAGGTGCAATGTTCAATTGTCCAGGGGGCTCTGCCCCATGTCTTCCTCCAAGACCCACATCACCAACCTCCCTCGCCCTCTACACCCAGCCCAGCCCTCACACAGAGGATTGAAGCAGGTCAGAATGTTGGTGGAAAGGTGTTTATTCGTGACTATGTACAATTATTGTGCCATGCCCCTATCTTTAACCTATGTGCTACATCCATGCCAACTTAACAAGTGTCTAACTTCCTTAATTCATGTGCTCTACTGCTCCATCCAAGTGTGACCGCAGATAGCACATCAGGGTGGAGGCGGCCTCCTGTGCTTCTCGCGCTTTAACCCTTGGGTGGCTGTCCTCTGGAGGGCCTGGCAGGCCCTGCTGACTTTCAGGTGCGACCCTGTTTTGCCCACTGCCCATCAGATGTGCAGGTGTTAGTGGGGGGGGGGGGGGGGGGGGGGGGAAAGAGAAGAGAGAGAGATTGGAAACGCTGAGGTGTTCCAGTACCACCCCTGTAGAAGGCACCAGCACGGACCCCATCACTTCCTCCTCCCTTGGGGTGCTCCATGGCCCCCGGGCTAATCCATGGGACGGAGGTAAAAGCAAAGCGAGCTCCAGAGGCTCCATGATCACCTAGTTCTGGAGGTCCGGACTCGTCTCAACCAGTGTCTCGGTGCCCTAAACCCTAGAGTGTGAGTCATGGGTCTCTGCACTTCGGCCATGCCCTTCTATGACTGGCCCAGGTCAGTCAGCATCCAGTCAATGATTTCAATGCCCTCAGCCATGACCCTTTGTGACTGGGCCAAGCTCTGGAAGTGGCAGAAGGTGTAGGGAGGATAGGAGGAAGAACTTTCTTTATTTTTATACACGGGTATGGGAATTGGAATCCGCTGCCCGAGAGATGGTAAACTCGTACCTGGATCTGCTTCGTAAGCGTTGCAAGCTACAGGGCTATGGACCGTGTGCAGGCAGGTAGGATTAGAAAGGGCATCTGGGTGTCCTCGGCTGCCATGGACAAGATGGGCCAAATGGCCTCGTACAGGGCTGTAACTTTTATGGCTCTACGGAGCGCTACCAATGTCCAGGTGGGCTCCCAGGTCCTGAGCCTCAGCCATTGACCGCACAGATTGCCCCAAGCCTTGGACATCTTGACCCATGGCAGTGACTTTTTGACCCAAGGCTTCCACCCTGGATGCCACCCGTTCAGTATTGGCGACACGATCATCACCACCAGCAGGTGCTGGAAAGTTGCTGCCATCCCCTTCTGTAAATTCTGGCTCTGTGTCTGCATCTCCACCAGTGATGGGATCATTCTTTCAAGAAGCGCAAAACCTGTCCAAACTACAGCTGGGTCCTGGGATTGGGCAGCCCTCCGACCGCCCACTCGCTCTGGAGTTCCTACCTCAACCTGATGTGCTGCATCATTTATGAAATGCACACCAGGAGATGGCCCAGGAGCCTCTTCACTAAAATGCCCGACCCAGATGATAGTATCTGCTTTGGTGGAGGGTGCAAGTGAATTCAGAGCCGAGAGATCGATGCCAGGGGCGAGGTACACCAGATGGGTTGGCATGGCCTGATGGTGATCCTGCAAGACAAAAGACATGGCGATCTTGGGAAGGAATGGTCTGGGGAAGAGGGGTCACTCACTTGCTATAGGGACATTTGCATTTGGGGCTCACGTGGTTGTTGCATGCCGACCTCCACCTGGGAGATGGCCCTCACCTGCACCTCCACGGATAACACCATTATGCTCCGCTTGGTGGGGATGACAGCACGGAGGTCTGGGATGACCCCCCTGATCCCTTCCTGCTACGGGACATCTTTCCCTTGGGGAACACATAAATCGACATGGTGAGACTCATGTAGGCGAGTTACACTGCGGGTCGGTAGCCGGTGGCATGCGTGTGTGAGACACCTGGCCAAAGAGGGCAGTACAGGGTGTGTTTGGCGCAGTGTGGGATGTGTGAGAGAGATGCATGTAGGTGGGTTTTGATTGGCCTCTGGGGGAGTGATGTGAGGAGTGATGTCAGGGGATCAGAGGTGGTGACTCACCCAAGCTATCCTAAGGAGGTCTTCATCTTCCTGCGGCACAGCGTGCTAGTCCGTCTGGTGATGCCCACCGTGCGGAGTGCCTTGCCGGCCTCCGCCCAGGTCCGGTTGACAATCGCAGGCGGTAGCCTTTGTCCCACCCTGGGAAGAGTGTGTCTCACCTTTCCGCCACCACATGCAACATCCTCTCGAGCTCCGCATCCGGGAAGCATGGTTCTGCTCTTTGTGGAGGCATCTTCTTGGCTGGAATGTGTGTGTGCAGGGAGTAGGGTGCTTATCAGCAGCTCCAGCTCGTCAAGCTCCACAGTGTCAATTCTGGCCTCAAGTGAATCTGACGTTAGCGGAAATGAGAATTCCTCTAGATTTACGTGGATTGACTGCTGGCCCATTAGCATGACAAATTGCTCAAGAAATAGCACCCCCAATGGGAACACGAACCACACACAATTCAGTCCAGGCATCTCCCAGAGAATCTTGCCCACTACCTTTACTTTTCTACATTAGGACATGACGACCTGCAAAGTTTCCTTGTCCAAGAAATCCACAACAGACTGAAGTGCCCATCAATTCATGACACCCCTACTCCACAAAGGGCTGAGCAAGGTGAACATCTTAGGAAGTCACTTCTGCAATCTTACTTTAACCACAATGTGGAACCATACTTTAGTGCATTGTTGCATGAGGATGTAACTATTAAATATTTACCTACAGCTTTTAATGACCATGCTCCCCATTTGAAATAGCATATGGTTTGGAAACAGGTCATATTGCCGCTGATGTTTTGGAGATGTCAGTGTTGAAGTACCATATTATTGGGAAACATGCTATGTGCGACTTTTATCTTATTAATATCGTCCACATGCATCTACTTTGAAATTCAAAATAGGAACATTCTGGTGAGCACAAAAAGTTGCGGATGCACATCAGCTGGAGGTAGAAAGTCCAAACGGACAGCAGTCGGAGGTCTGTTAGATCCCAAGGACTCAGCTGGGTCGCAGTCAGATGCTGAGCCTCTGGTCCAGGTTTACCCGGAGCTGATGCGATATTCAGGGGGGGATGTCAGCGACTCTCCAGCAGGTCCACAGCTGATTGGAGGAGTCCCAGAGCTTTTTTTTTATAAATGTTTTTTTATTGAGTTTTCATATTTTATATATGACAAATTACAAGTTATTAGAGAGAGAGAAAAAAAAAAGGAAAACACAAAAATTTTACATGAATATTTACAGGTAAGCATCTTCATAACAATAATTGTGGCCGCCCCCTTTAGCCAGCATACATATTTTACATTCCCCAATATGGCCGAGGCACATGTTTATGGGCATTTATTTATAGTTTGGTTTTGGGCCTTGGCTTGCCATCAAACCCCCATACCGAGCCCGTAGCCCCCCCCCCCCCCCCCCCCGGCTACCTTCCCCCGATTCCCGCCCATTTTCCCTTGGTTCTTGGCCACCCGACTATTCTTCCTCATGTACGTTGGCCACAAACAGGTGCGGGAACAGTTGCATGAATGGCTCCCACGTTCTGTGGAAGCCGTCGTCCGACCCTCGGATGGCGAATTTGATTTTCTCCATTTGGAGAGATTCCGAGAGGTCGGACAGCCAGTCCGCAGCTCTGGGCGGTGCTGCTGACCGCCAGCCAAACAGGATTCTACGGCGGGCAATCAGGGAGGCAAAGGCAAGGGCGTCCGCCCTCCTCCCCAGGAATAGATCTGGCTGGCCTGAAACCCCGAAGACCGCCACTATCGGACATGGCTCCACCCTCACCCCCACCACTTTGGACATAGCCTCGAAGAAGGCTGTCCAGTACTCCACAAGTCTGGGGCAAGACCAGAACATGTGGGCGTGGTTGGCCGGGCCTCTCTGGCACCGCTCACATTTGTCCTCCACCTCCGGGAAGAACCTACTCATACGGTTTCTCGTTAAGTGGGCTCTATGTACCACTTTTAGTTGCGTCAGGCTGAGCCTTGCGCACGTGGAGGTGGAGTTGACCCTATGCAGTGCTTCGCTCCAGAGTCCCCACCCTATCTCCATCCCCAGGTCGTCCTCCCATTTCCTTCTTGTTGCGTCCAGTACGGTGTCGTCCCTGTCTACCAGTCGGTCATACATGTCACTACAGTTCCCTTTCTCTAGGATACTTGCGTCCAGTAGGTCTTCCAATAGTGTCTGTCGTGGCGGTTGTGGGTACGTCCTTGTCTCCTTTCGTAGGAAGTTTTTGAGCTGCAGGTACCGTAGCTCGTTCCCCCCAGCTAGCTGAAATTTCTCTGTCAGTTCGTCCAGTGTTGCGATCCTGTCGTCCGTGTATAGGTCCCTGAATGTCAGTGTCCCCCCGTCCTGCCTCCACCTTTTGAAGGTGGCGTCGGTCAGTGCTGGTTTGAACCTATGATTGTTGCAGATGGGAGCCTTGTCCGACATTTTGTACAGGCCAAATTGCTGCCGCAGTTGGTTCCAGGATTGGAGGGTGGCTGTCACCACTGGGCTGGTGGAGTGTTTTTTGGGTGGGGATGGGAGTGCTGCCGTGGCGAGGGCCCGGAGGGAGGTTCCCATGCAGGAGGCCTCCTCCGCACGCACCCACTCGGCTTCTGGCTCCTGGATCCATCCCCTTACTCGCTCGGCTGTTGCCGCCCAGTGGTAGAATTGTAGATTCGGGAGGGCTAGCCCCCCCCTGGATTTTGTTTTTTGTATGACCTTCTTTGGGATCCTAGCATTTTTACCCCCCCATACGAACGCCATGATATGTTTGTCCAGCGCTTTGAAAAAGGCCTTGGGGATGTAGATCGGAATGGATCTAAACAGGAAAAGGAACCTGGGCAGTACGTTCATTTTGATCGTCTGGACTCTCCCCGCGAGGGAGAGCGGGAGTGTGTTCCATCTTTGCAGGTCCTTTTTAACTTCCTCCGTCAGGCTGGTGAGGTTCCATTTGTGGATCCCTTTCCAGTCATGGGCTATTTGGATCCCCAGGTAGCGGAATTTATTTCGGGCTTGTTTGAACGGCAGGCCCTTTAGTGCTCCCCCCCCCCCCCCCTCCCCCCCCTTTGCGGGTGTACTGGGAAGATCTCACTTTTGCTCATGTTGAGTTTGTAGCCCGAGAAGGCTCCAAACTCTTTCAGGAGCGCTATGATTCCATCCATGCTGCTTTGTGGGTCCGAGATATAGAGGAGCAGATCATCCGCATAGAGTGAGACTCTGTGCTTTCTACCTCCCCTTCGGATCCCCCTCCAATTTTTTGCTGCCCTGAGCGCGATTGCTAGCGGTTCGATTGCTAGTGCGAACAGCAGCGGGGACAGTGGGCATCCTTGTCTGGTGCCCCTGTGCAGCTGGAAGTATTGGGAGTTGGTATTGTTGGTCCGTACACTCGCCATGGGAGCGTTGTATAGGAGCTTTACCCAAGCGGTGAACCCTGTTCCAAGCCCGAACCGCTCCAGTACCTCCATGAGGTATTTCCATTCGACTCTGTCGAAGGCCTTTTCTGCGTCCAGGGAGACGATCACCTCTTGTGTTCTCTCCCCGGAGGGGGTCATTATCACGTTCAGCAGGCGCCTGATGTTCGCGGTAAGCTGTCTACCTTTGACGAAGCCCGTCTGGTCCTCTGTGACCACCTCAGGTACAGTCTTCTAGCCTTTTGGCTAGGATTTTGGCCAGTATTTTGGCGTCTGCGTTCAGCAGAGATATGGGTCTGTATGACCCACATTCCGTTGGGTCTTTGTCTTTCTTAGGTATCAGCGAGATTGAGGCCTGTGCTAACGTGGGTGGCAGTGTGCCCCTAGCTAGCGAGTCTGTGAACATCTCCCGCAGGTGCGGGGCCAGCGCTGTCGCGAATTTTTTGTAGAAGTCCGCCGGGAATCCGTCCGGTCCCGGCGCCTTCCCCGTCTGAGGAGTCCCAGAGCTGACGGACACAGGATATCTCGCTGGTAACATGCGGCACAGAGGCCAACACTGCTAGGGTGGCGACTGTAGCAGACAGCCTGGTGCACAACATTAGCAGCACGTGGGGTGATGTCCAAGGAGTGACTCAGTGACGGCCATGGCTGAGGGCCTCGGTCGTTGGGAGACTTTGTTGGGGCGCTCCAGAGGATGTCCCGGTTGCTGAGGGACATGTCCCGCACAGGTGGATCTTGCCGGGCGCTCCAAAGCATCTTCCAATCGCTGAGGGCATTGACACAATGATGCAGACATTGGGCATCCGCCAGGGTTGGCAAGAGCCAGATAACGCAGGGCTCAATCCAGCTGCCCCCCTGTCCTGAGGTGACCCCCATGGCTTACCGCTAACCCACAGGAATCCACTTGGGAAGGTGGGAGGTGCTCACTTAACTACGATTGCCAATTCCCGATGAGCAATAGCCTTCAGCCACAGAGGTCTCGGCAGTCGTTGGAGGTTATGGGTAGTCAGTAGGACAGAAAGGCTGGGGCTGTACCTGTTGTGGGCACACACGCTCCAGGAGGTGGCATGGCGCACCCCCACCGCCCCAGATCCCACAGCAGCCATTCCACCAGCTTCACATTTTTAAAAGGTGTACTAACTGATATTGTCCTAATGGCTCATTTAAATATGTTCATCTGGATCTTGCCCAGCGAGGGAGAGATCCAGATCACGGCATCTTGCAAGATTCCGTTAAATCCCACTAAACATTGAGCGTCGCAAACTTTGAAAGATGCTTCTTGAGATTCAATAGCCACGTTGCGTCATGAATCACACGCAAGAGGCCATTAAATCATAAGACGCAAAGCGCATCCTTCCGGTGTCTGTGTGGGTCTCACCCCACAACCCAAAGATGAAATGAAATGAAAATCGCTTATTGTCACGAGTAGGCTTCAATGAAGTTACTGTGAAAAGCCCCTAGTCGCCACATTCCGGCGCCTGTCCGGGGAGGCTGGTACGGGAATCAAACCGTGCTGCTGGCCTGCTGTAAAAGCCAGCGATTTAGCCCAGTGAGCTAAACCAGCCCCAGATGTGCAGGCTAGCTGGATTGGCCACGCTAAATTGCCCCTTAATTGGGAAAGAAAAGAATTAGGTACTCAGGGATGAAGAACTTCAGCTAACTACGAGGAGACATTGGAACTTTAGGATTGTTCGCCTTAGAAGGTGGAGAAGAGGTGACCAATACAGATAGTTATAGCTGTCCTGGATACAAAAATGAGGAAAAATGATAAGAAGTATTTTGAAGTCAGTTGTCAGACTGCAGAATAGATTCCCTAATGGGAGTTGGAC
This sequence comes from Scyliorhinus canicula, assembly GCF_902713615.1. NCBI lineage: Eukaryota > Metazoa > Chordata > Chondrichthyes > Carcharhiniformes > Scyliorhinidae > Scyliorhinus > Scyliorhinus canicula. Next base: position 204,963,600 of record NC_052148.1, on the reverse strand, counting down.
AGGTACTGGAGAATGAGGAACGTACATGATTTAAACGAGAAAAATAAGGCAGCTCCCTCAAAGAATCAGCAAATAGGTGATGAGCTGAATAATCTCCTCCTTGCATGCTGACGTTTCTGGTGATAAAATATCTGGCATTTGACGCATCGATTTCCTGAAACTTGACATATACAAGATAAAGTCCTGAAGCATCTTTAGTAGGAAAAAGAAAAGAAAAGAGAAAAGCAGATGTGATTGCCTTCTGAAATGTGCGAACGAAAATAAAGACTGTTCTCCAAGAGGTTCTTTGGAAGCTGGAGTCAAAAGTGCAAATGAGGAAAGTTTGTCCTCATATCAGAAACAAATATTTCAGACAGAAAACATCCACGTGGTGGCACAATATCTATCCATGTGGCACCGACAAGTAAAACCCTCCTTGTACTCATTTGTATAATGACTGGGATGTTGTATAATGACTGGGATGTTGGCCAGTTAACTGTACCCCGAGGGACACAACCCAGCAGTGAAACACAGAAAAGCCACAGTTCAAAGAAACGTTAATACAGATTAAACGCCACATATTGAAGCATTTAGCACAAGTTACTGCACCAGTTAAAAGATTGGTTTCAGCTTTGGGGCTGCCTGTATGCAATAGGATAATGCACAATCCTCTGAACCCAAGCTATTTGTCACAGTAACATCCTGGAGTAAGCAGCCCATCTGAACCACAGCAGTCTAGAAAGGATGCCCAGGAGCTGCTCTAATCCACGCAGAATGTGGTACAAATTTCAGGAGTTGCCCTGCCTGCTTCCAGTTTCTCTCTCCACCACTTACTGCCGGCAGTGACAAAGGGGTCATTATATATCCACCCCCAAGGGGAGGTTCAATGATCAGGCAGAATATGAAGAGAAAAATAGCACATCTCAGCAAGAAGAAAAATTAACAAAATAAATCGATTTTGGGACAACGATAAATAAGAACTTCAATTCTATTTTCAATCGGACAACCATGGGATTGGAGGGATTGCAAAATATTAAAAGCAGCATCTAAAGTGTGCATTGTTTTTAAAACTCAAGGAATTACAGATTTTATTTTGACAAGAGGTATAAAATAGAACATTGCGGTATAACGGGGACATAAATATTTAAGCACACTGACAAGAACACCATTGGAGTCTTGTTTGCAGTTTGGGCCACAATTTACATTCGGAGGCCAGGATTATGTGTGCAGCCTAGATTCTGCAAGATGCTACCTGGTAAGGCCTGGTATAAAAGAAAAGGCAACTGAGTGTTTTCATAGAGATGTTTAAAAATCAGGAGGGGGTGGGGGGGATCAGTCTTTAGTTAGATGTCTGGGAGCGTGATTCTCCAGTGTCATTTTGGGCAGGTTTGGTGGGGTGATTTCCACTGGGTGTTTGGGCACAATCCTTGGAGCTTGGTGAGATTCTCATTTAATCATCCCACAGTTAGAATGTTTTCTGGGGTGGGGAATTGAAATTCCAGACAAGAATTGCTCCTCAGAGAACAGGGCACCCTTTATAAAAGGGTGCCCAGATCTCAAGTTAAGGGAGCCCACACCCAAACCATGCCCCCCCCCCCCCCCCCCCCCCCCCCCCCGCCTCCAGGGACATCATGGCACCCGCCTCCAGGGACATCATGGCACCCACCCCCCGCAAACCATGGGCAACTGAGCGCCCCAAACCTTAAAGCCACCCCTTTTTTCTTCCAGTCCCCCAGCTTTCAGGCATCCCCCACCCATGTGCCCACTTGTGGCATCCTTCTACCCTTCACACTCTTCCCCCCCCCCTCCCCAGCTCCAATCCTTCATACCCCCTCCTCAGGAATGCCACCCATTGGCACTGCCCCATGCATCCTGTGCTACTCCCACCATCCAGGCAGTACAAACATGGCAGGGCACTACACCACCTGGGGCTCCAATGGCCTTTTGAGCCCCCCAGCATGGCCAAAACGTATGTTTCCATTTTTGGAGACCAGTACGGATTGGCACGGCCTCAGGCTGTGCTGGTGAATCTTGGAAGCTGGGAGATTCTCAACAGGCTGCACATGTTTAAATGAGTTTAATGATGCATTTAGGTATGCTGATCTGGATCATTTTGGTTGCAGCGCGGTGGGAGCATTGGCTTGGCACTAAAATCAGTTATTGGGCACACCCCCCCCACCCAAACTATTCACTGGGAATAGCAGGATCAGCATGCAACATGGCTGGAAAATCAAGTCCGAGACCAAGGGTTTGGAAGAGGCATTCTGGCCCTTGTTCAATACAACCACAACACTTGCTGCAAGGGGTTGGGGGTGCATCAATCTGGAACGCGCGGTGCAGGGAACAAAACTAGTGTGCCCCACCAGCATGGCCTTCAAGATGCAGACATGCACAGCAATCTTAAAGGAGGAGTTGCAGTGCAACAAGCACATAGAATGACAGAGGCATCTTAGTGCAGGCCTGCTTTTAACAGACCCCTCTGCCAGCCAAATGCTTTGTGATGTGTTGGGTAAGCTGGGTCTGCGAGGACTGCGTTTACTGCAGCAGTGAGAGAGACAGGCTTCCAACACTTGAAGAAATGCAACTATTTTATTGAACTCTTAACTATCATACATACTTTAACTGTGGGTTGACACTATGCTGAGTTGACTGGAGACCCGAGGCTAACCTGACCAGACTAACTGACTACCACATGGTGTATGTTCTAGTTGCTGCTCACGAGCTCTGACTGTCTCAGAGGCTGCATCCCCAGAGAGCGGGAAACCTAGTGCCCTCTGGCTTTATAGTTGTCGTGTCCTGTCTGGTGATTGGCTGCTGTGTTCTGCGTGTTCATTGGTCTTCCGGTGTGTCAATCAATGCCTGTCTGTGCACCATTATACTTGCGTATATTATGACACTGAGCAGTTAAAATGGTGACCAATTCGATTACAGTGGGAGTGAGGTCTTGTAGAAAATAAATGTTCTATTTTAATGCTCTGCTTTAAGTGTTCCCCTCGCCTATAACCCTAGAAATATTTAATCCCCATCTTAATTTTCAGAATGGGTATGGTTGACCTGCAGAGTAAGGTAAGCAGTGGGCATCTCCATGGAATAGAGCCTAGGATTGCTGCAGGAGAGGTGGTCAGCAGAAGTACAATTAAGGATACATCAGGTATGGAGCAAAGGAGGGCCCATTTTGCAAAACAAATGTGATGTGGGTAGGGGTCTAAAAACAGTAGGAGGAAAATTAAATGAGGAAACAGAGCTAGAGTCTGTATATGATGGGCAACACGGTAGTTAGTACTGTCGCTTCACAGCGCCAGGGTCCTAAGGTTAGATTCCCAGCTTGGGTCAGTGTCTCGCACTCAGCGTTTGCGTGGTTTTCCTCTGGGTGCTCCCGTTTCCTCCCACAAGTTCCGGAAAACGTGCTGTCAAGTGAATTGGACATTCCGAATTCTCCCTCTGTGTAGCAAACCAGGTGCCGGAATGTGACGACTAGGGACTTTTCACAGTAAATAACTTCATTGCAATGTTAATGTAAGCCTACTTGTGACAATAAAGATTATTATATTACAACTTGATATAGTAGGAAGGACATTTGCTTCATAACCTTGCAGTTCGACTTACACTAAAACTAGGTAACAAGGTAACATTCCGATACATGAATCATACCTTAGGTTGGCTCAATTGTGGCAAAGAAAATTGTTGACTTGCTGCATCATGCCACATAATCCACTCCAATTATTGAACCATGACTAAGGTTGCCATTACTCCTACAGGAATGGTGGGAATTCTGGCTTCATTCCATTCCTCCTGAAGTTCAAGCAACATTATTCCTTACAGAAATAAAAGTTGCCCCACACTCTGGAAGTCATTCCGTAAACCAATTAAATTAAAATTGCTTATGTCACAAGTAGGCTTCAATGAAGTTACTGTGAAAAGCCCCTAGTCACCACATTCCAGCGCCTGTGCAGGGAGGCTGGTACAGGAATTGAACCGTGCTGCTGGCCTGCCTTCAAAGCTAGTGATTTAGCCCAGTGCTAAACCAGCCCCACTGCACCTCATCTTCATTTCTTCTTTCAAAAAACAGTCCTTAAAAAACCATCTCTCACAAAGCTTCTAGTTACTCCACCCATTAGCTTTTTCTGCCATCATCTGATTATGCCAACATCATGACTCAAAGCGATATATTTTGTTCCCCAACACAGCTGCAAGTGTGAATGCACAACGTCAGACTCGTATGGGCAGAATTCTCCCATGCCCCAGCAGAGGGTTCAATGGCAGCCGGGGGAGGGAAAGAATCAATGGGAGGCCCAAACATCAGTCTGACACCAGCGTGCATTTCCCACGGGATCTTCCATTGGAGCCTGCCATGGCAGATCAGGAAACCAGAAAGACAACTTGCATGTTGCTAATAGGATGCAGATGAGGGCCCAATCATTCACACCCAATTCTCCGTGGCGCCAGTGGGAAAACAAGCCAGGGAGAAAAACATTTGGAAAAACAGGGTGTAGATGCTGGAACGAATAATGCCGGAGGCTGCCTCCAGAGATCAGGATGGAAACTGCCACCACAGTGAGTGGGGCAAGTACCTACAAGCACACCTTCCAGATTCAGTGTCGTGGACATTTTCTAGCCTCAAAAATGTTCCTGGAGATCCATCAATTCTCACTTTCTTTCTTCAATAGTTGGTCAGTGATGTTGAAGTTTTGACAGGATGGCAGATTACACATCATCAGGCCTGCCCAGCCACAGAATACAGCACAAAACACCCGGTTGCTGAATGAATGAGGTCGAAGCGGAAGATTTGATGTGTTTCCCCCATTGGCCACCACAGCGGGGCAATACAAACTAGTCCCCTCATTGGCATCAGCCAAATGCAATCATAAACTAGAAGGAGATCCCCACAGCATGTTACAGCCCCACAATTACCTGCTGAGGGAGACAAACTTAACAATGCAGAATGACCATGGGAGACTGGGAAGTTTTATTGCAAACCACACGTTATTCTCATCTGGTCAATATCCCAAAACTAACTCAAAACCCAGACCAGGAACGACCCCAGCCTGGTCACCAAGAATGCCATATCCTAATATAGGAACTGAAAATAAATCATGTGTAGGCATTGAAAAAATATATTATTGTGTGTAATCCTGAAACAAAGTCAGAGAACAATGTCAATTTTTTTTTTATATAAAAAGGATTACATTCATTATATATATTTTTTTAAATAAGAAACTTTGAATTCACAGAAATGGTCTTAAAATGTTTATACACATAAATTTGGGACAAATTGATTGACAAAGTAATTTTGATGAATATTGGTTAGTGCAAAGGTTCAGATGCTGCTGATTAGCCAGACTCTGTTCCATTGCATTAATTTGAATAATATAATTAACCTTTTCACATTCAATTAAGTAAGCTCTTCCATTTTAAGTATCAACTGAAACCATATTGACTGTTTTAGTTAAGACTAGAAGGAAATGTCTGCCTACCAACGGAGTTTGGTTTTGACTGTCTTACAATCACAGCTAAACGACTTGTAAACAACTTTTCTCTGTAATGTCTTTAACATAAACATTCACGTCACAGGAATGTTAATAACATTGGATACTGAGCCACATAGGTAGATATCACAGCAGATGAAAAGCTTGATCAAATAAGAAAGGGAGACGAGGTGTCAAGAGGCAAAGGGACGTAGGAAGAAAATTCCAGAGCCGAGGGTCAAGGTAACCGAAGGCACACAGGCACCAATGCTGGAGTGAAAATCAAGGATGTGTCCAAGGAGGTCAGAATTTGAGTACAGATGTATCCGGAGGGTTTCAGTCTGGGCGAGATTTTACATGGGGAAGGGAGGGGGGCAATCCATGGATTTGAAAACAAGGATGAGAACTTTTTAAAAACTTAGGTATTACTTAGCCAAGAGTCAACGCAGGTTAAATGAGCACCAAGGTAATGGGGCAGAGGAGGACGAGGAATGAGGTAACGGGATTTGGTGCTGGCAAACAAGGACAAGGGCTAATACCAGGCTTGGAAACAATTTGCTTCATCCTCCAGTCAGCTGCCAGGGAGAGAGAGAGAATTGGCAGCTCAAGAACGGAATTTGTAGAAGGACCAAATGGCAATGGCTTTGCTCTTCCCAATATTTACTCAATGTTGCACAAACATTCTGATTAGTTTAGAGAATTCAAGAGGGGGGGGGGGGGGGGGGCTGGTGACATTGATGTTGTTAATGTACAGGTAGTAACCGATGGTGATTTTAGATGATGTCACTGAGGGGCAGCCCATTGATGCAAAAAAAAAATCAAAAAAAATAAATAAATCGTCCAATACTAAGTGAATGGATTGCAAAACCCCCACTGCTGATGCTCTACTAACAAATCTTACATCCATTCCCTCCAAGTAAGAAGAAACTAATATTTCAGCAGTTCATTTGAATCTCTGACATATTGACAACCCAATTTAGTTAGTAAGTGTAACAAACAATTGCAGGGGCAGTTGAGTTTGAGGTGTACACCAAGTGGATATTAGATTGCCTTATACAATTGTCAGGTCATTGAATGGAGACAAAGTGGCTTCAGGCCTATTCACCACTAAGAGGTCCTTACTGCAAAACTACTCAGAAACAGGTTTCATTAGAAAATGAAGCCACGCACGTGCAGAAATCAGAGTTTTCAGCCACTACATTTTCTGGTCGTCAATCTGACCAGAGTTGACCCAGGTTAAAGTGAGACCTCTTCACTCCGGCAGAAGCCAAAGGTGATGTTAATACAAAACAAAGAACAAAGAAAATTACAGCACAGGAACAGGCCCTTCGGCCCTCCCAGCCTGCACCAATCCAGATCCTTTATCTAAACCTGTTGCCTATTTACCAAGGTCTACTTCTCTGTTCCCCACCCATTCATATATCTGTCCAGATACATCTTAAATGATGCTATCGTACCCGCCTCTACCACCTCTGCTGGCAAAGCATTCCAGGCACCCACCACCCTCTGCGTAAAAAACTTTCCACGCACATCTCCCTTAAACTTTCCCCCTCTCACCTTGAAATCGTGACTCCTTGTAATTGACACCCCCACTCTTGGAAAAAGCTTGTTGCTGTCCACCCTGTCCATACCTCAATTTTGTAGACCTCAATCAGGTCTCCCCTCAACCTCCGTCTTTCCAATGAAAACAATCCTAATCTACTCAACCTTTCTTCATAGCTAGCACCCTCCATATCAGGCAACATCCTGGTGAACCTCCTCTGCACCCTCTCCAAAGCATCCACTTCCTTCTGGTAATGTGGCGACCAGAACTGCACGCAGTATAGTGCAGTTATTGATCAATATTCACTAATAACTTGGCGTCACTGCAGTTATTGATCAATATTCATTAATAACTTGGTGATGTATAGTGGCTAATTTACAGTTAGTTACAATAGATGACAGCATTCATTGACCTATAATTATCTGGCTCAATGTGCTTGCATAAAGAATGGCATCCTAAATTACAGATTTAAATCCCACCAAAGTTTAACATGAGCATCCGAACTATGTGCTCCCCTTAAACTATGTTTTCCATCAAGAGTTGACTATGCCCCATGGCTACTCCTTGCTGGGTATGAACAGTGCTCTGTGGTTAGCATTGCTGTCTCACATCACCTGGGATCCGGGTTCATTTCCAACCTTGGGTGATGGTCTGTGTGGAGTCTGCACATTCTCCCAGTGTCTGTGTGGGTTTCCTCCAGGTGCTCCGGTTTCTTCCCACAGTCCAGGTTTGGCCCGCTGATCAGAATGGTACAATCAGAGGTTGGCACTGTGGTGCAGACATTACCACTGCTGCCTCAAGGTGCCAAGGACCCGGGTTCAATCCCGGCCCTGGGTCACTGTCCATGTGGAGTTTGCACATTCCCCATGTGTCTCACCCCCACAACCCAAAGATGTGCTGGGTAGGTGGATTGGCCACGCTAAATTGCCCCTTAATTGGAATTTAAAACAAAAGAATGGCAGGATCTGGTGCCAGATTCAGTGCTTTGAAGCTCATTTATTAAGCGCAAGCGTGTTCCTCATCAACTCTCCTGGCGAGCTAGCCAATCCAGCACACCCATCACACTCTCTCCAGCCCCCGGTCTTCACCGGACTGTGCACTAGCAGCCTCGAATCGGTTCAACCACCTTCTCCGCAGCTGGCACCAATGCCCCACTCAGACTTCCACCCACCACTCCTGGGGGCTTCACCATCCCCTCCCAGTAAACTGTGGAATCCCTATGGCCCCTTAAGGAGTTTTCTACGCAACCTTGTTGGTGTCCAGCTTCTCTTCCCTCAGTCTTCCCTCTGCTTTCCATTGTTCATCTACTTCATCCACTTCCTTGCCCTTCTGTATGCCATTGTGAGCCCTCATCCTTCTCTCCCTCAATCACCCCATCGCACAGCTCTCTTTCCACATTGCCCTCACTGGTCTTTGGCATGGAGATGGAGACAGGAACAATTCTGTCCCAGCAGAGAGATGGTTCAGGGGATCAGGATCGACACAAAACTATGGCAGGAAGTTGCTGCCCTGGTGAACCGAGGACCGGTTTATGCATGCCAGTCATTAGCAATCATTTTTTGACACCAACATAAATCCCCGCTGGTGTGATGCAAGATTGAAAGGCCTGGCACGCATTCATGAGCTGCCAATGGTGTTTGCACCACCTGCCAGTGGGAAGAGTGAGCCGCCATTCAGAGAATTGCAACAGGACTGTATGTCAGCAGGTTTCAGACTTGTTGGCTCCTGTTAAATTAACCACACCCACCTGTCACCAAACCTACGGCAGGTTTGGAAAATTCTGCCTGTTGAGCTGTGGCTATGATCGCAGCCAAAGGCAATATTCTCCGTGAAGTGGAATTTGTGTGGCGATCATGTTTAAAGAAATGGCACATTTGAATCTTAAACAAAAAAAAAGGCAAATGTCTTCAGATGTAATTTCCAGATGAACAAGTCTCACGTATAAAATTGTTCAAAAGAAATTCCCAAGATTAAAAAATGTGCTTCCTACTGTGAAATAGCAGCTGTAAATACAGTTGTGGAACATATATTCCAATGTGAAATGGAAGTGCCAAAGGCAATCCAACAGTAAAAGAGAACAGAACGCGACCCAGTGATAATTAAACACCAACAAGTTATCAAATTTCAATGCTGCAGGTTCTATCCAGGCAAGGTTTATAAAAGGAATTCTCAGGAGTGAAACAAGTAAATGGTTGACTGGTGTATGGAACAATCTGCATTTGCTAAACTATTAGGATTTGTAACCAAGTACTCTTTTGAAGGCTTTCCCCTTAGAATAATTCCTTTATGATACTGAGGGAGCATTGCATTTAGATAGTTTAATATAACTATCTCCCTGCCCCCCCCCCCCCCCCAAACAAATCGGCCTCTTCAGGTGGATATAAAAGAGCCAGGGTGTTATTCCCAGTACCATGATCAATATTTATCCCTCAATCAACATCACACACAACATAGATTATCTGGCTATTATCACATTGCTGTTTGGGGAGTGAAAGTTAGCGGCCGGGTTTCATGCATTAAAACTACTTAATTGACCGTAAAGTGCTTTTGAGACAACTGCCCGTTGTAAAAGTGCAAAATGAATGCAAGTCTTTCTTTCTTGGTAGAACTGAAATGTAGGAAGTTAAGTTATGCTAAAGCAGTGTTGAAACTTGGTTAGTCCACACTTGGGTGTCGCTCATGGAGGCACTGGAGAGGGTGCAGAGAAGATTCACAGAGTGATACCAGAAACAGGAGGGTATTCACATCAGGAAAGGATTGACAGACTGGCTCATTTATCTCTTGGGAGACATTGGTCTTTAAAGTTGAGAGAGACAGAGAGACAGAGAGACAGAGAGACAGAGAGACAGAGAGACACAGAGAGAGAGAGCAACTCCCGCCAGTGGGTTCTGTAGCAGCATTGGGTGGTTTCAATGGGAAATCCTGTTGACAAGCAATGGGGAGAGAGTCCCACAGGGAAGATACAGAGGCCATTAATGGATGATGGTTACCAAGAAACTCAATAGGGAGGTCAGGAGAAACTTCTTTATCCAAAAATGTCATGAATATAGAACTTGCTACCACTAGGAGTGACTGACACGAGTAGTATAGATAGATTTAAAGGGGAAACTTGACAAGGGTGAATGGAACAGATAGTAGGTGGTAGATTTGGACGAGGAAAGATTTGAGGCTCACATGGAGCATAAACACAACATGGACTGGTTGGGCCAAATGGACTGTTTCTCTACATGCAAGAATTCGGATTCGGTGACTTTCTGCTTCAGTACGATGGTCGGTTTCAGTAAAAGGCATTTAATAATAATAATCTTTATTATTATCACAAGTAGGCTTACATTAACAATGGAATGAAGTTACTGTGAAAATCCCCTAGTCATCACATTCTGGTGCCTGTTCGGGTACACAGAGGGAGATGTCCAAATTACCTAACAACACGTCTTTCGGGACTCGAGATGAAACTGGGGTACCTCTTGCTTGGGGGGGGGGGGGGGAACCCACGCAGGCACGGGGAGAACGTGCAGACTGCGCACGGACAGTGACCCAAGCCGGGAATCAAACCTGGGACTCTGGAAGCTGTGAAGCAACAGTGCTACCCACTGTGCCATCATGCTGCCTAGGCATTGGTACCAATGACAACATCCTGTTGGAATTAGCTTCCCCCCCCCCCCCCCCGATGGTCAGACAGCTAAACTGCATTCAATGCCCCAAAATATCACAAACACAAAAAAAAAGAGCAAAATAAAGACTTCATCCAAGACCAAGACAAAAATCAGAAATAGATTCAGATCAAGGGAAACAGAAATCCAACACATGTTTCTACTATACCCTGCAATTGTGCCGGAGAAAAAAAACTGTAACTGCAGTTCGGGTAGATGTTTTTTCGCCGTAGTACAAGTTGGGTCAGTTTCGGATCAGTTAAAGCATCAGCGTACATGAACATCAATTGCTTTTTGCCAAACTATTCTCCAGGACTGTAGAAATTCTAGCCCTTTATAAAATGACCAATGCAATCCGCTAACGCAGCTATAAATATTTTTGCATGTGTTAGTGAGGGAGCCATTTGAAAATACGGAACTGCAGAGGGGAACTGGGCTTGGAAAAAAGTGTATTTATTGATATAAGAAAGGACACTGTTTTAGTCGGATTTTCTTAACTGTCTTACCATTTCAACCCCCAATACCTTTAGCCATTTGAAGAGATTGGCTTGTGCAGAAAGCACGGAGTTTGCACCATGTGCTGGCTGCACTGTCTGGCACCCACTTTATTTGGGGTCAATACTAAAGTTTTCACCTCGCCCAAAGTGGCCGTTTCGGATGGCATTCGTACACACAGGAGCAGTCAAGGATATTTTCAGAAGCCATTTTAAGAGGACATACACTTTAAATTTAAAATCAAAGTGTCTGCCAATCCTGAATTACATTTACAAGAGAAAAGTGTACTCAGCGTAGAGAGAGAGAATGAGCCTTTCATTGATTCCCCAGACCATAACCACGTAATTGAATTATGCTAATCTAAATAAGTAGCCCAGACTATAATCTTTGAATAAAGAGATTTGCAAGAATGCATTTAATTAAACGCATTCTGTAATAGATACTTAAGAGATACGGAACATAAAGGATAATGCTCAGATCCGAAGTGTCCACGAGTATGTATTGCAACTTTACCTTGTCCGTCTGGATGCTCACCGCGGTGCCATATCTACAGGAAGTAACAAAATGTTCACAGTTGTTCCACAGGAGGCTATATTCCGTGCTGCCCACCAATTTCTCTGCTCTCCTTGCAACCTCTTCATTGGGAAGTGCTGGTTGCTTGCACTGTGTGTCCATGTGGTTCACTAGAATGCAGGCTCCGTAGGCAAAATCCTCCACCGAGTCCACTCTGATACTCGCGTTCCTGGAGATGACTCCCAGGATGAGCCGCTGGTTGGTCACCACGTCCCGGATCAGCTTCTTGTCGTCGGTGAACAAGGGCAGGATGTCGGGCATCAGGTGAGCAACTTTCTCATCTCCCAGATAAATCCCATAGTGTGTGAATAGTGTCCGTGACACCTCCAATAGGTCCCCTCTCTTGAGGGAGGAGAGCTCACAGAAGTTTGCATTGCTGTCCGACTCTGAGGCCATTCCCTCTGGCAATAGGCGGACAGATTGTTCTCCTCCTCTGCGCTCTCTGTCCACTGCTCTGCCCTCTCTGCTCTGCCCTCTGCTCCACCCTCTCTGCTGTACTCTCTCTACCCGCTCCGCTCTGTCCCCGCTACCCGCTCTGTCCCTGCTCCTTCCTCCCTCTCCCTGTCTACCCGCTCCGCTCTGCCCCTGCTCCCTGTCTACCCGCTCCGCTCTGCCCCTGCTCCCTGTCTACCCGCTCCGCTCTGTCCCCTGCTCCCTGTCTACCCGCTCCGCTCTGTCCCTGCTCCCTGTCTACCCGCTCCGCTCTGTCCCTGCTCCCTGTCTACCCGCTCCGCTCTGTCCCTGCTCCCTGTCTACCCGCTCCGCTCTGTCCCTGCTCCATCCTCCCGGCACCTTTTATACTCCGAGCCCAGTACCTGGACACACAGAAACACAGCATCCAATTGGCTGGTGCCCCACTTTCAGCGCCTGCCATTGGGACGCTGCGGAGCGCGTGCTGGGCGGGGCTGACAGACCTCAGAGACACACAGCGAGACAGAGACAGAGATAGTTCACCCACACAGACAGAGAGAGAGACAGAGAGAGCTCACCCACACAGACAGAGAGAGAGACAGAGAGAGCTCACCCACACAGACAGAGAGCTCAGACACACAGCGAGACAGAGAGAGAGAGACAGAGAGAGCTCACCCACACAGACAGAGAGTTCACCCACACAGGCACACAGCGAGACAGAGAGAGCTCACCCACACAGAGAGAGCTCACCCAAACAGACAGAGAGAGGGAGAGAGCTCACCCACACAGACAGAGAGCTCACCCACACAGACACACAGCGAGACAGAGAGCTCACCCACACAGACAGAGAGACAGAGAGAGCTCACCCACACAGACAGACAGAGAGAGCTCGCCCACACAGACAGACAGAGAGAGCTCACCCACACAGACAGAGAGAGCTCATCCACACAGACAGAGAGCTCACCCACATAGACAGAGAGCTCATCCACACAGACACACAGCGAGACAGAGAGACAGAGAGAGCTCACCCACACAGAAAGAAAAAGACAGACAGAGAGAGTTCACCCACACAGAGAGAGTTCACCCACACAGAGAGAGTTCACCCACACAGAGAGAGTTCACCCACAGAGAGAGTTCACCCACAGAGAGAGAGTTCACCCAGACAGAGAGAGCTCACCTACACAGACAGAGAGAAACAGAGAAAGGGTTCACCCACAAATAGAGAGATCATTCACACAGACAGTTCACACACACGCACACAGATTTCACCCACACAGACAGAGACAGAGTGAGAGTTGACCCACATAGAGTGAGTTCTCCCACACAGAGTTCATCCACACAGAGATGGACAAAAGAGAGAGGTCACCCACAAAGAGCGGGGGAGAATTCATTGACACTGAGATACAGGTAGAGAGGGTTCACCCACACAGACATGGAAAGAATTAATCGACACTCAGAGAAAGTTCATCCACACCGAGAGACAGGGAGAGAGGGTCTACCCACACAGACAAAAAGATTTCATCCACACAGACAGAGGGAGAGGGAGTTCATCCACACAAGGGCGGCACGGTGGCACAATGGTTAGCACTGCTGCCTCACAGCTCCTGGGTCCCAGGTTCAATTCCGGCTTTGGGTGTCTGTGTGGAGTCTGCATGTTTTCCCCGTGTCTGCGTGGGTTCCTCCGGGAGCTCCGGTTTCCTCCCACAGTCCAAAGATGTGCAGGTTAGGTGGATTGGCCATGATAAATTGCCCTTAGTGTCCAAAAGGTTAGGTTGGGTTACGGGGATAGGGTGGAGGTGTGGGTTTAAGTAGGGTGCTCTTTCCAACGGCCGGTGCAGACTTGATTAGAACAAAGAACAAAGAAAATTACTCTCCCAGCTGCGCCGATCCAGATCCTTTATCTAAACCTGTTGCCTATTTTCCAAGGATCTACTTCTCTCTGTTCCCCACCCGTTCATGTATCTGTCCAGATGCATCTTAAATGATGCTATCGTACCCGCCTCTGCCACCTCCGCTGGCAAAGCATTCCAGGCACCCCCCACCCACTGCGTAAAAAACTTTCCACGCACATCTCACTTAAACTTTTCTCCTCTCACCTTGAAATCGTGACCCCTTGTAATTGATACCCCCACTCTTGGAAAAAGCTTGTTGCTATCCACCCTGTCCACACCTCTCATAATTTTGTAGACCTCAATCAGGTCTCCCCTCAACCTCCGTCTTTCCAATGAAAACAATCCTAATCTACTCAACCATTTCTTCATAGCTAGCACCCTCCATACCAGGCAACATCCTGTAAATTCACAGTGTAGAAGAAGGCCATTCAGCCAATCAAGAGAGTTTATCCACACACACACAGTGAGAGAGTTTATCCACACACACACACAGTGAGAGAGTTTATCCACACACACACACAGTGAGAGAGTTTATCCACACACACACACAGTGAGAAAATGTATCCACACACACTTAGTGAGAGAGTATATCCACGCACACACAGTGAGAAAATACATCCACTCACACACAGTGAGAGAGTTTATCCACACACGCACACACACAGTGAGAAAGTTTATCCACACACACACACAGAGTGAGAGAATTTATCCACACACACAGTGAGAAAATTCATCCACACACACTTAGTGAGAGAGTTTATCCACACACACACACAGTGAGAAAATACATCCACTCACACACAGTGAGAGAGTTTATCCACACACACAGTGAGAGAGTTTATCCACACACACACAGTGAGAGAGTTTATCCACACACACTGAGAGTTTATCCACACACACACAGTGAGAGAGTTTATCCACACACACACACACACAGTGAGAGAGTTTATCCACACACACACACACAGTGCGAGGGTTTATCCACATACACACAGTGAGAGAGTTTATCCACACACACAGTGGGAAAATTCATCCCCACACAGTGAGAGAGTTTATCCGCACACACAGTGAGAGAGTTTATCCACACACACAGTAAAAGAGTTTATCCACACACACACACAGTGATAGAGTTTATCCACACACACAGTGAGAGAGTTTATCCACACAGACAGTGAGAGAGTTTATCCACACACACACACAGTGAGAGAGTTTATCCACACACACACAGTGAGAGAGTTTATCCACACACACACACAGTGAGAGAGTTTATCCACACACACACAGTGAGAGAGTTTATCCACACACACACACACAGTGAGAGAGTTTATCCACACACACACACAGTGAGAGAGTTTATCCACACACCCAGTGATAGAGTTTATCCACACACACAGTGAGAGGGTTTATCCACACACACACACAGTGAGAGAGTTTATCCACACACACACAGTGAGAGAATCTACCCGCATACACAGACAGTGAGAGAGTTTATCCACACACAGAGTGAGAGAGTTTATCCACACACAGACAGTGAGAGACTTTATCCACACACACAGTGAGAGAGTTTATCCACACACACAGTAAAAGAGTTTATCCACACACACACACAGTGAGAGAGTTTATCCACACACACACAGTGAGAGAGTTTATCCACACACACAGTGAGAGAGTTTATCCACACACACAGTGAGAGAGTTTATCCACACACACAGTGAGAGAGTTTATCCACACACACAGTGAGAGAGTTTATCCACACACACAGTAAAAGAGTTATCCACACACACACACAGTGAGAGAGTTTATCCACACACACACAGTGAGAGAGTTTATCCACACACACAGTGAGAGAGTTTATCCACACACACAGTGAGAGAGCTTATCCACACACACAGTGAGAGAGTTTATCCACACACACACACAGTGAGAGAGTTTATCCACACACACACACAGTGAGAGAGTTTATCCACACACACACAGTGAGAAAATGTATCCACACACACTTAGTGAGAGAGTATATCCACGCACACACAGTGAGAAAATACATCCACTCACACACAGTGAGAGAGTTTATCCACACACGCACACACACAGTGAGAAAGTTTATCCACACACACACACACAGTGAGAGAATTTATCCACACACACAGTGAGAAAATTCATCCACACACAGTGAGAGAGTTTATCCACACACACACACAGTGAGAAAATACATCCACTCACACACAGTGAGAGAGTTTATCCACACACACAGTGAGAGAGTTTATCCACACACACAGTGAGAGAGTTTATCCACACACAATGAGAGTTTATCCACACACACACAGTGAGAGAGTTTATCCACACACACACACACAGTGAGAGAGTTTATCCACACACACACACACAGTGAGAGAGTTTATCCACATACACACAGTGAGAGAGTTTATCCACACACACAGTGGGAAAATTCATCCCCACACAGTGAGAGAGTTTATCCGCACACACAGTGAGAGAGTTTATCCACACACACAGTGAGAGAGTTTATCCACACACACACAGTGAGAGAGTTTATCCACACACACAGTGAGAGAGTTTATCCACACACACAGTGAGAGAGTTTATCCACACACACACAGTGAGAGAGTTTATCCACACACACACAGTGAGAGAGTTTATCCACACACACACACAGTGAGAGAGTTTATCCACACACACACAGTGAGAGAGTTTATCCACACACACACACACAGTGAGAGAGTTTATCCACACACACACACAGTGAGAGAGTTTATCCACACACCCAGTGATAGAGTTTATCCACACACACAGTGAGAGGGTTTATCCACACACACACACAGTGAGAGAGTTTATCCACACACACACAGTGAGAGAATCTACCCGCATACACAGACAGTGAGAGAGTTTATCCACACACAGAGTGAGAGAGTTTATCCACACACAGACAGTGAGAGACTTTATCCACACACACAGTGAGAGAGTTTATCCACACACACAGTAAAAGAGTTTATCCACACACACACACAGTGAGAGAGTTTATCCACACACACACAGTGAGAGAGTTTATCCACACACACAGTGAGAGAGTTTATCCACACACACAGTGAGAGAGTTTATCCACACACACAGTGAGAGAGTTTATCCACACACACAGTGAGAGAGTTTATCCACACACACAGTAAAAGAGTTTATCCACACACACACACAGTGAGAGAGTTTATCCACACACACACAGTGAGAGAGTTTATCCACACACACAGTGAGAGAGTTTATCCACACACACAGTAAAAGAGTTTATCCACACACACACAGTGAGAGAGTTTATCCACACACACACACAGTGAGAGAGTTTATCCACACACACACAGTGAGAGAGTTTATCCACACACACACACACAGTGAGAGAGTTTATCCACACACACACACAGTGAGAGAGTTTATCCACACACCCAGTGATAGAGTTTATCCACACACACAGTGAGAGGGTTTATCCACACACACACACAGTGAGAGAGGTTATCCACACACCCAGTGAGAGAGTTTATCCACACACACACAGTGAGAGAATCTACCCGCATACACAGACAGTGAGAGAGTTTATCCACACACAGAGTGAGAGAGTTTATCCGCACACACAGACAGTGAGAGACTTTATCCACACACACAGTGAGAGAGTTTATCCACACACACAGTAAAAGAGTTTATCCACACACACACACAGTGAGAGAGTTTATCCACACACACACAGTGAGAGAGTTTATCCACACACACAGTGAGAGAGTTTATCCACACACACAGTGAGAGAGTTTATCCACACACACAGTGAGAGAGTTTATCCACACACACAGTGAGAGAGTTTATCCACACACACAGTAAAAGAGTTTATCCACACACACACACAGTGAGAGAGTTTATCCACACACACACAGTGAGAGAGTTTATCCACACACACACACACACAGTGAGAGAGTTTATCCGCACACACAGACAGTGAGAGAGTTTATCCACACACACAGTGAGAGAGTTTATCCACACACACAGTGAGAGAGTTTATCCACACACACAGTGAGAGAGTTTATCCACACACACAGTGAGAGAGTTTATCCACACACACAGTAAAAGAGTTTATCCACACACACACACAGTGAGAGAGTTTATCCACACACACACAGTGAGAGAGTTTATCCACACACACAGTGAGAGAGTTTATCCACACACACAGTGAGAGAGTTTATCCGCACACACACACAGTGAGAGAGTTTATCCACACACACACAGTGAGAGAGTTTATCCACACACACACAGTGAGAGAGATTATCCACACACACACACACACACACACACACAGTGAGAGGGCTTATCCACACACACACACAGTGAGAGAGTTTATCCACACACCCAATGAGAGAGTTTATCCACACACACAGTGAGAGGGTTTATCCACACACACACACAGTGAGAGAGGTTATCCACACACCCAGTGAGAGAGTTTATCCACACACACACAGTGAGAGAATTTATCCACACACACAGTGAGAAAATTAATCCACACAAACTTAGTGAGAGAGTTTATCCACACACACACAGTGAGAAAATACATCCACTCACACACAGTGAGAGAGTTTATCCACACACACAGTGAGAGAGTTTATCCACACACACAGTGAGAGAGTTTATCCACACACACACACAGTGAGAGAGTTTATCCACACACACACACAGCGAGAGAGTTTATCCACACACACAGTGAGAGAGTTTATCCACACACACACACAGCGAGAGAGTTTATCCACACACACACACAGTGAGAAAATGTATCCACACACACACACAGTGAGAGAGTATATCCACGCACACACAGTGAGAAAATACATCCACTCACACACAGTGAGAGAATTTATCCACACACACAGTGAGAAAATTCATCCACACACACTTAGTGAGAGAGTTTATCCACTCACACACAGTGAGAGAGTTTATCCACACACACAGTGAGAGAGTTTATCCACACACACAGTGAGAGAGTTTATCCACACACACACAGTGAGAAAGTTTATCCACACACACACAGTCAGAGAGTTTATCCACACACACACAGTGAGAGAGTTTATCCACACACACACACAATGCGAGAGTTTATCCACACACACAGTCAGAGAGTTTATCCACACACACACGAACAATAAGAGTTTATCCACACACACAGTAAGAGAATTTATCCACACACACTTAGTGGGAGAGTTTATCCACACACACACACTGAGGAAATACATCCACTCACACACAGTGAGAGAGTTTATCCACACACAGTGAGAGAATTTATCCACAGACACACAGTGAGAAAGTTTATCCACAGACACACAGTGGGTGAGTTTATCCACACACACAGTGAGAGAGTTTATCCACACGCACAGTGAGAGAGTTTATCCTCACACAGACAGTGAGAAAATTAATCCACACTGTGGTGGTATGATTAGCATAGCTGCCTGCCATTGGTGCAGAACACCGGCTTACCATTGGCCCTGGTCGGTCATGTGCTTCTCGACCGGTTGGTTGAGACCAGTCATGTGACGGCTCCCCGATTGGTCGAGCGGCTGAGTTAACCCCGCCTAGAGGGCGGGGTATAAATACCCAGTACTCCCGGCGGTCGTCCTTCTACTGTAATCGACTGCAGGGCTTAACATCTAGTATATTAAAGCCATACTTTTGTTCAGCAACTCGTCTCGCGTTCAATTGATGGTACATCAATTTAATATACTAGAAATTTGAAGATGGAGCTCCGGATCAAGCCCGACTGCCTCCGCATCAGCCCGCAAACTCCGAACGCATCGGCAATCTTCAAGCATTGGCTGGCGTGTTTCGATAGCTATCTGGCGACCGCAAGCAGCCCCCCCACCATGGCACAGAAACTTCATATTCTCCATTCCAGAATGGACATCGCGGCCTACGCAATGATAGAGGAAGAAAAGGAACGTGACGTGGCCATGGATACACTAAAAGGACAATTTCTTAAGCCGGTAAACCGAGTGTACGCCCGACATCTGCTGGCTACCAGACAACAGTTCCCTGGTGAGTCCTTAGATGATTTTTACCGGGCCCTCGCTGTCCTGGAGAGGAATTGCGCCTGCCTCCAAGTTTCAGCCACTGAGTACATGGAACTTTTGATCAGAGATGCTTACGTGGCTGGGATGTCGTCTGCCGCTATCCGCCAGCGGATGCTGGAAAAAGACGACCTCGCCTAACTGAGGCACGGACTCTCTCCACCTCCCTGGAGGTCGCCGACTTAAACGCCCGCGCCTATGTCCCCAGCCGCGCTGCAGTGCCCTGGGCCTCCTGGCACGCTTCCCCACCGCCATCCGCCGCTCCCGACCCCCCTCAGGCCTGCACCGCGGGACGCCCCGACAAGTCCGCGGGGCCCCACTGCTATTTCTGTGGGCTTGCCAAACACCCCCGCCCGCGCTGCCCGGCCCGCTCCGCCCTTTGTAAGAGCTGCGGGAAGAAGGGCCATTTTTCGACGGTCTGCCAGGCCAAATCGGTCGCTGCTGTGCCGCGCAGCGGCCGGGGATCTCCTCCTCCGGGCCCTTCCAGCGCACCGCGTCAATCCCCCCCCCCCCCCCGGCCCCTGCGTCCGCCCTGCGCGCCTCTCTGCCCCCGCTCTCAGCCGCTCCGATCAGCCCTCCGGCACTGCTAACCCCGCCCCCAGCAACCACATGGGTCCTGCGGGCGCCGCCATCTTGGGCCCCGACTCCACGTGCGGGTCCTGGGCACTACCATCCTGGACTGGCACACAAGGTCCTGCCAGCACGTACTAGGCCGACGACGACGACTATGGATCTTCTCCATGGCTCGCGGCCATTCAGCTCGACCAGTCACGTCCACGCACGCTCGCAAAGACGACAACGCAAATCCACCTCAACGGGCACGAGACAGA
The DNA here is from genome assembly GCF_902713615.1 of Scyliorhinus canicula. Classification (NCBI taxonomy): domain Eukaryota; kingdom Metazoa; phylum Chordata; class Chondrichthyes; order Carcharhiniformes; family Scyliorhinidae; genus Scyliorhinus; species Scyliorhinus canicula. The sequence continues at coordinate 204,942,661 of NC_052148.1, read as the reverse complement.
CTGCCTGCTGGACTCCGGGAGCACGGAAAGCTTCGTACACCCTGACACGGTAAGACGCTGCGCGCTCCCTGTCCACCCTGTAAAACACAAAATCGGGTTAGCCTCAGGTTCGCACTCCGTCCGCATCACCGGGTGCTGCATCGCGGACCTCACGGTCCAGGGGAAGGTTTTTAAAAATTATAAACTCCTTATCCTCCCCGACCTTTGCACATCGGCACTCCTAGGACTGGACTTCCAGTGCAACCTGCAGAGCTTGACCTTCCAATTCGGCGGCCCTATACCCCCCCCTCACTGTCTGCAGCCTCGCGTCCCTCAAAGTAGATCCCCCCTCCTTGTTTGCTAATCTCACCCCTGATTGCAAACCCGTCGCGACCCGGAGCAGACGGTACAGCGCCCAGGACCGGACCTTCATCAGGTCGGAGGTCCATAGGTTGCTGAAGGAAGGGGTCATCGAGGCCAGCAACAGTCCCTGGAGAGCTCAAGTGGTGGTGGTCCGGACTGGGGAGAAAAACCAGATGGTCATCGACTACAGTCAGACCATCAACCGGTTTACGCAACTGGACGCGTATCCTCTCCCCCGTATTTCCGCCATGGTAAACGAGATTGCGAATTCAAAGTCTTCTCCACGGTGGACCTCAAGTCCGCTTATCACCAGCTCCCCCTCCGCGCGAGTGACCGCAAGTACACCGCGTTCGAGGCTGATGGGCGCCTCTACCACTTTCTCAGGGTTCCATTCGGTGTCACAAATGGGGTCTCGGTCTTCCAACGGGAGATGGACCGAATGGTCGACAAGTACGGATTACGGGCTACCTTCCCGTATCTCGATAATGTCACCATCTGCAGCCACAACCAGCAGGACCATGACACCAACCTCCGAAAATTCCTCCAAACCGCAAAACTCCTTAACCTAACTTACAATAAGGATAAGTGCGTGTTTAGCACCGACCGTCTAGCCACCCTCGGCTATGTAGTGCGTAACAAAGTGATAGGCCCCGACCCCGAACGCATGCGCCCCCTGATGGAACTCCCTCTCCCCAACTCCCTAAAATCCCTCAAACGCTGCCTGGGTTTCTTCGCATACTACGCCCAATGGGTTCCCAATTACGCCGACAAGGCCCGTCCCCTCATTCAGTCCACGACCTTCCCACCATCGACAGAGGCCTGCCAGGCCTTTAGCCGCATCAAAGCGGACATCGCAAAGGCCACAATGAGCGCCATCAACGAGTCCCTCCCCTTGCAGGTCGAGAGCGACGCATCAGAAGTAGCTCTGGCGGCCACCCTGAACCAAGCGGGCAGACCCATGGCCTTCTTCTCCAGAACCCTCCAGGCTTCCGAACTCCGCCATGCCTCAGTGGAAGAGGAAGCCCAGGCCATAGTCGAAGCCGTGCGACATTGGAGGCACTATTTGGCCGGCAGGAAGTTTACCCTCCTCACAGACCAACGGTCGGTAGCCTTCATGTTTGATAACGCACAGAGGGGCAAGATTAAGAATGACAAGATCTTGCCGTGGCGGATTGAGTTGTCCACGTACAACTACGATATCTTGTATCGTCCTGGGAAGCTCAATGAGCCTCCTGATGCCCTGTCCCGCGGTACCTGCGCCAGCGCACAGATAGACCGCCTCCGCTCCCTCCACGCGGACCTCTGCCATCCAGGGGTGACCCGTTTCTATCATTTCATAAAGACCCGCAACCTGCCCTACTCCATCGAGGAAGTCAGGACAGTAACCCGTGACTGCCACATCTGCGCAGAGTGCAAACCGCACTTCTACCTCCCCAAGCGCGCGCATCTGATAAAAGCATCCCGCCCCTTCGAACGTCTCAGCATGGACTTCAAGGGGCCCCTTCCCTCTAGCAACCACAACATTTACTTCCTGACGGTGATCGATGAATACTCCCCTTCGCCATTCCCTGCCCCGACATGACCACATCGACCGTCATTAAGGCCCTCCTCTCCATCTTCTCCCTGTTCGGCTACCCCGCGTACATACATAGCGATCGGGGGTCGTCCTTTATGAGCGACGAGCTGCGTCAGTTCCTGCTCAGCAGGGGCATTGCCTCTAGCAGGACGACCAGTTATAACCCCTGGGGTAACGGACAGGTCGAGCGGGAGAATGGTACCATCTGGAAGACCATACTACTGGCCCTCCGGTCCAGAGAGCTCCCTACTTCCCGATGGCAAGAGGTTATCCCCGATGCCCTACATTCCATCTGCTCCCTCCTCTGTACAACAACTAATCAGACACCTCATGAACGTCTTCTGGTTTTCCCCAGGAAGTCGTCCTCCGGATCCCCTCTCCCGACGTGGCTGGTCGCCCCCGGACCCATCTTGCTCCGGAAACATGTGCGGGTGCACAAGTCTGACCCGTTGGTGGAACAAGTCCAGTTACTCCACGCTAACCTGCAGTATGCGTACGTGGAGTACCCCGATGGTCGGCAGGACACGGTCTCCCTTTGGTACCTGGCACCTTCCACCCCTTCACCGCAGACCCCCCCTGCCCCTTTTCCCCTAGCGCCCCACCCAGGCCACCCCTTCCCCATCCATGGCGTCTCCACCACCAGCCCGGGATACGGAGACGGTTCAAGGACCATCCCTCCTGGAGTCCAGGACATCAGCTGAACCACCACCATCGGCTGAACCAACGTCACCAACTCCCCTGCGGCGGTCTGCCAGGACGTCACGGGCAACGAAAAGGCTGATCGAGTCCATTTAACTTCAACACCACCATGGACCTTGTATGGACACTATGTACTGTTGCTAAATGTCTGGGCCAGTAGGAAGCCAAGGATACATTTTTTTCTCCTTACTACTCATACCACCAAATCCCCCCCCCCTCCCCCAGCTCTCGTTCACCCCCCCCCCCCCCCCCCCCCCACCCCCGGCTTGTTTCTCCGCAAGGGGTGAATGTGGTGGTATGATTAGCATAGCTGCCTGCCATTAGAACAGAACATGGAACAGGCATGGGAACCTGGATTGTAGTTTTGGGGTACGGGAGATTGAGAGTATAGAGGTCAGGAGCACAGATTTGACTTCGCAGGAGGGTGCCAGTGTTCAGGTAGGTGGTTTGAAGTGTGTCTACTTCAATGCCAGGAGTATACGAAATAAGGTAGGGGAACTGGCAGCATGGGTTGGTACCTGGGACTTCGATGTTGTGGCCATTTCAGAGACATGGATAGAGCAGGGACAGGAATGGTTGTTGCAGGTTCCGGGGTTTAGGTGTTTTAGTAAGCTCAGAGAAGGGGGCAAAAGAGGGGGAGGCGTGGCGCTGCTAGTCAAGGACAGTATTACGGTGGCGGAAAGGATGATAGATGGGGACTCTTCTTCCGAGGTAGTATGGGCTGAGGTTAGAAACAGGAAAGGAGAGGTCACCCTGTTGGGCGTTTTCTATAGGCCACCTAATAGTTCTAGGGATGTAGAGGAAAGGATGGCGAAGAAGATTCTGGAAAAGAGCAAAAGTAACAGGGTTGTTGTTATGGGAGACTTTAACTTTCCAAATATTGACTGGAAAAGATATAGTTCGAGTACATTAGATGGGTCGTTATTTGTACAATGTGTGCAGGAGGGTTTTCTGACACAATGTGTTGACAGGCCAACAAGAGGTGAGGCCACATTGGATTTGGTTTTGGGTAATGAACCAGGCCAGGTGTTAGATCTGGAGGTAGGTGAGCACTTTGGAAACAGTGACCACAATTCGGTGACCTTTACGTTAGTGATGGAAAGGGATAAGTATACCCCGCAGGGCAAGAGTTATAGCTGGGGGAAGGGCAATTATGATGCCATTAGACATGACTTAGGATGTGTAGGTTGAAGAAGTAGGCTGCAAGGGTTGGGCACACTGGATATGTGGAACTTAATCAAGGAACAGCTATTGCATGTTCTTGATAAGTACGTACCAGTCAGGCAGGGAGGAAGGGGTCGAGCGAGGGAACCGTGGTTTACCAAAGAAGTGGAATCTCTAGTTAAGAGGAAGAAGGAGGCCTATGTGAAGATGAGGCGTGAAGTTTCAGTTGGGGTGCTTGATAGTTACAAGGAAGTGAGGAAGGATCTAAAGAGAGAGCTAAGACGAACAAGGAGGGGACATGAGAAGTCTTTGGCAGGTAGGATCAAGGAAAACCCAAAAGCTTTCTATAGGTATGTCAGGAATAAAAGAATGACTTGGGTAAGAGTAGGGCCAGTCAAGGACAGCGGTGGGAAGTTGTGTGTGGAGGCTGAGGAGATAAGCGAGATACTAAATGAATACTTTTTGTCAGTATTCACTCAGGAAAAATATAATGTTGTGGAGGAGAATGCTGAGACCCAGGCTATTAGAATAGATGGCATTGAGGTGCGTAGGGAAGAAGTGTTGGCAATTCTGGACAAGGTGAAAATAGATAAGTCCCCGGGGCCTGATGGGATTTATCCTAGGATTCTCTGTGAAGCCAGGGAAGAGATTGCTGAGCCTTTGGCTTTGATTTTTATGTCATCATTGGCTACAGGAATAGTGCCAGAGGACTGGAGGATAGCAAATGTGGTCCCTTTGTTCAAGAAGGGGAGTAGAGATAACCCCGGTAACTATAGGCCGGTGAGCCTCACATCTGTTGTGGGTAAAGTCTTGGAGAGGTTTATAAGAGATACGATTTATAATCATCTAGATAGGAATAATATGATTAGGGATAGTCAGCATGGTTTTGTGAAGGGTAGGTCATGCCTCACAAACCTTATCGAGTTCTTTGAGAAGGTGACTGAACAGGTAGAGGGTAGAGCAGTTGATGTGGTGTATATGGATTTCAGTAAAGCGTTTGATAAGGTTCCCCACGGTCGTCTATTGCAGAAAATACGGAGGCTGGGGATTGAGGGTGATTTAGAGATGTGGATCAGAAATTGGCTAGTTGAAAGAAGACAGAGGGTGGTGGTTGATGGGAAATGTTCAGAATGGAGTTCAGTTACGAGTGGCGTACCACAAGGATCTGTTCTGGGGCCGTTGCTGTTTGTCATTTTTATAAATGACCTAGAGGAGGGCACAGAAGTTTGGGTGAGTAAATTTGCAGACGACACTAAAGTCGGTGGAGTTGTAGACAGTGTGGAAGGATGTTGCAGGTTACAGAGGGACATTGATAAGCTGCAGAGCTGGGCTGAGAGGTGGCAAATGGAGTTTAATGTAGAGAAGTGTGAGGTGATTCACTTTGGAAAGAATAACAGGAATGCGGAATATTTGGCTAATGGTAAAATTCTTAGCAGTTTGGATGAGCAGAGGGATCTCGGTGTCCATGTACATAGATCCCTGAAAGTTGCCACCCAGGCTGATAGGGTTGTGAAGAAGGCCTATGGTGTGTTGGCCTTTATTGGTAGAGGGATTGAGTTCCGGAGCCTTGAGGTCATGTTGCAGCTGTACAAAACTCTGGTACGGCCGCATTTGGAGTATTGCGTACAGTTCTGGTCGCCTCATTATAGGAAGGACGTGGAAGCTTTGGAATGGGTGCAGAGGAGATTTACCAGGATGTTGCCTGGTATGGAGGGAAAATCTTATGAGGAAAGGCTGATGGACTTGAGGTTGTTTTCGTTAGAGAGAAGAAGGTTAAGAGGTGACTTAAAAGAGGCATACAAAATAATCAGAGGGTTAGATAGGGTGGACAGTGAGAGCCTTCTCCCGCGGATGGAGGAGGCTAGCACGAGGGGACATAGCCTTAAATTGAGGGGTAATAGATATAGGACAGACGTCAGAGATAGGTTTTTTATGCAAAGAGTGGTGAGGCTGTGGAATGCCCTACCTGCAACAGTAGTGAACTCGCCAACATTGAGGGCATTTAAAAGTTTATTGGATAAGCATATGGATGATAATGGCATAGTGTAGGTTAGATGGCCTTTAGGTTTTGACTTCCCATGTCGGTGCAACATCGTGGGCCGAAGGGCCTGTACTGCGTTGTATCGTTCTATGTTCTATGTTCAAACACCAGCTTACCATTGGCCCTGGTCGGTCATGTGCCTCTCGACCGGTTGGTTGCGACCAGTCATGTGACGGCTTCCCGATTGGTCGAGAGGCTGAGTTAACCCGGCCTCAAGGGCGGGGTAGAAATACCCAGTACTCCCAGCGGTCGTCCTTCTACTGTAATCGACCGCAGGGCTTAACATCTTGTATATTAAAGCCATACTTTTGTTCAGCAACTCGTCTCGCGTTCAATTGATGGTACATCACACACACACACAGTGAGAGAGTTTATCAACACATACACAGTGAGAGAGTTTATCCACACACACAGTGAGAGAGTTTATCCACACACACAGTGAGAGAGTTTATCCACACACACAGTGAGAGAGTTTATCCACACACACAGTGAGAGAGTTTATCCACATACACACAGTGAGAGAGTTTATCCACACACACACACAATGAGAAAATTCATCCACTCACACACAGTGAGAAAATTCATCCACTCACACACAATGAGAAAATTCATCCACTCACACACAGTGAGAGAGTTTATCCACACACACAGTGAGATAGTTTATCCACACACACAGACAGTGAGAGAGTTTATCCTCACACACAGTCAGAGAGTTTATCCACACACACAGTGAGAGAGTGTATCCACACACACACACAGAATGAGAGAGTTTATCCCCACACACACACACACAGTGAGAGAGTTTATCCACACACACAGTGAGAGAGTTTATCCACACACACACACACACAGTGAGAGAGTTTATCCACACACACACGCACAGTGAGAGAGTTTATCCCCACACACACACACAGTGAGAGCGTTTATCCACCCACACACACACAGTGAGAGAGTTTATCCACACACACGCACAGTGAGAGAGTTTATCCACACACACACATACATAGTGAGAGAGTTTATCCACACACACACGCACAGTGAGAGAGTTTATCCACACACACACATACACAGTGAGAGAGTTTATCCACACACACCCAGTGAGAGAGTTTATCTACACACACAGTGAGAGGGTTTATCCACACACACAGTGAGAGGGTTTATCCACACACACACACAGTGAGAGAGTTTATCCACACACACACAGTGAGAGAGTTTATCTACACACACAGTGAGAGGGTTTATCCACACACACACACAGTGAGAGAGTTTATCCACACACACCCAGTGAGAGAGTTTATCTACACACACAGTGAGAGGGTTTATCCACACACACACACAGTGAGAGAGTTTATCCACACACACACAGTGAGAGAGTTTATCCACACACACACGCACAGTGAGAGAGTTTATCCACACAGACATACACAGTGAGAGAGTTTATCTACACACACAGTGAGAGGGTTTATCCACACACACACAGTGAGAGAGTTTATCCACATACACACACACACAGTGAGAGAATTTATTCACACACACACAGTGAGAGAGTTTATCCACACACACACACAGTGAGAGAGTTTATCCTCACACACAGACAGTGAGAGAGTTTATCCACATACACACACACACAGTGAGAGAGTTTATTCACACACACACAGTGAGAGAGTTTATCCGCACACACACAGTGAGAGAGTTTATCCACACACACAGTGAGAGAGTTTATCCACACACACATACACAGTGAGAGAGTTTATCCACACACACACAGTGAGAGAGTTTATCCACACACACACACAGTGAGAGAGTTTATTCACACACACACAGTGAGAGAGTTTATCCACACACACATACACAGTGAGAGAGTTTATCCACACACACAGTGAGAGAGTTTATCCACACACACAGTGAGAGAGTTTATCCACACACAGTGAGAGAGTTTATCCACACACACAGTGAGAGAGTTTATCCACACACACAGACAGTGAGAGAGTTTATCCACACACACACAGTGAGAGACTTTATCCTCACACACACACACACAGTGAGAGAGTTTATTCTCACACACAGACAGTGAGAGTTTATCCACACACACACACAGTGAGAGAGTTTATCCACACACACAGTGAGAGAGTTTATCCACACACACACACACAGTGAGAGAGTTTATCCTCACACACACACAGTGAGAGAGTTTATCCACACACACAGTGAGAGAGTTTATCTTCACACACAGACAGTGAGAGAGTTTATCCTCACACACAGACAGTGAGAGAGTTTATCCACATACACAAAAGCACCGACAGTGAGATTTGATTTGATTTACTGTCACATGTACCGAAGTACAGTGAAAAGTATTTTTCGGCAGCCAAGGGAACGTACACAGTGGGCGGGATTCTCCCATTCGGCGGTAGAGTGTCCACGCCGTTGGAAACGCTGTTGCATTTCACGACAGCGTGAATGGGCCGCTGGGAGTACCGATTCTAGCCCCGACAGGGGGCCAGCTCGGCTCTGGAGTGGTTCACGCCGCTCCAGCCTCCCATCCCAGCGCGTAACTGTGCGCCGCGAGATCCGCGCATGCGCAGTGGCACCGGCGTCAACGAGGACATGCGCAGTGGTGCCGGCGCCAACCCGCGCATGCGCAGTGCCCTCCCTCAACGTGCCAGCCTCAACACATACACAGTGAGAGAGTTTATCCACACACACAGTGAGAGAGTTTATCCACACACACAGTGAGAGAGTTTATCCACACACACAGTGAGAGAGTTTATCCACACACACACACACACAATGAGAAAATTCATCCACTCACACACAGTGAGAAAATTCATCCACTCACACACAATGAGAAAATTCATCCACTCACACACAATGAGAAAATTCATCCACTCACACACAGTGAGAGAGTTTATCCACACACACAGTGAGAGAGTTTATCCACACACACACACAGTGAGAGAGTTTATCCACACACACACACAGTGAGAGAGTTTATCCACACACACAGTGAGAGAGTTTATCCACACACACACACACACAATGAGAAAATTCATCCACTCACACACAGTGAGAAAATTCATCCACTCACACACAATGAGAAAATTCATCCACTCACACACAGTGAGATAGTTTATCCACACACACAGACAGTGAGAGAGTTTATCCTCACACACAGTCAGAGAGTGTATCCACACACACACACAGTGAGAGAGTTTATCCACACACACACGCATAGTGAGAGAGTTTATCCCCACACACACACACACAGTGAGAGAGTTTATCCACACACACACACACACAGTGAGAGAGTTTATCCACACACACACATACATAGTGAGAGAGTTTATCCACACACACACGCACAGTGAGAGAGTTTATCCACACACACACATACACAGTGAGAGAGTTTATCCACACACACCCAGTGAGAGTGTTTATCTACACACACACACAGTGAGAGAGTTTATCCACATACACACACACACAGTGAGAGAGTTTATCCACATACACACACACACAGTGAGAGAGTTTATCCACACACACACAGTGAGAGAGTTTATCCACACACACACACAGTGAGAGAGTTTATCCACACACACACAGTGAGAGAGTTTATCCACACACACACACAGTGAGAGAGTTTATCCACACACACACAGTGAGAGAGTTTATCTCCACACACACACACAGTGAGAGAGTTTATCCACACACACACAGTGAGAGAGTTTATCCACACACACACACAGTGAGAGAGTTTATCCACACACACACAGTGAGAGAGTTTATCCACATACACACACACACAGTGAGAGAGTTTATCCACACACACACACAGTGAGAGAGTTTATCCACACACACACAGTGAGAGAGTTTATCTCCACACACACACACAGTGAGAGAGTTTATCCACACACACACAGTGAGAGAGTTTATCCACACACACACACAGTGAGAGAGTTTATCCACACACACACAGTGAGAGAGTTTATCTCCACACACACGCACAGTGAGAGAGTTTATCCACACACACACAGTGAGAGAGTTTATCCACATACACACACACACAGTGAGAGAATTTATTCACACACACACAGTGAGAGAGTTTATCTACACACACACACAGTGAGAGAGTTTATCCTCACACACAGACAGTGAGAGAGTTTATCCACATACACACACACACAGTGAGAGAGTTTATTCACACACACACAGTGAGAGAGTTTATCCGCACACACACACAGTGAGAGAGTTTATCCACACACACAGTGAGAGTTTATCCACACACACATACACAGTGAGAGAGTTTATCCACACACACAGTGAGAGAGTTTATCCACACACACACACAGTGAGAGAGTTTATTCACACACACACAGTGAGAGAGTTTATCCACACACACATACACAGTGAGAGAGTTTATCCACATACAGTGAGAGAGTTTATCCACACACACAGTGAGAGAGTTTATCCACACACACAGTGAGAGAGTTTATCCACACACACAGACAGTGAGAGAGTTTATCTACACACACACAGTGAGAGACTTTATCCTCACACACACACACACACACACACAGTGAGAGAGTTTATTCTCACACACAGACAGTGAGAGTTTATCCACACACACACAGAGAGAGTTTATCCTCACACACACACAGTGAGAGAGTTTATCCACACACACACAGTGAGAGAGTTTATCCTCACACACAGACAGTGAGAGAGTTTATCCACATACACAAAAGCACCGACAGTGAGATTTGATTTGATTTACTGCCACATGTACCGAAGTACAGTGAAAAGTATTTTTCGGCAGCCGAGGGAACGTACACAGTGGGCGGGATTCTCCCATTCGGCGGCAGAGTGTCCACGCCGTTGGAAACGCTGTTGCATTTCACGACAGCGTGAATGGGCCGCTGGGAGTACCGATTCTAGCCCCGACAGGGGGCCAGCTCGGCTCTGGAGTGGTTCACGCCGCTCCAGCCTCCCATCCCAGCGCGTAACTGTGCGCCGCGAGATCCGCGCATGCGCAGTGGCACCGGCATCAACGAGGACATGCGCAGTGGTGCCGGCGCCAACCCGCGCATGCGCGGTGCCCTCCCTCAACGTGCCAGCCTCGACGCAACATGGCACTGGGGTTCAGGGGCCTGCGTGTAAGAAAATAGGCCTGGGCAGCGAGAGGCCGACCTGCCGATCGGTGGGCCTCGATCGCGGACCAGGCCCCATCAGAGGCCCCCCCCCCCCCGGGGTCAGAGCCCTCCCCCCACCCTCCACAGGCCACCCCCCCCGACCCTGCGTGTAGAGTTCCCGCCGGCTGCGACCTGGTGTGGACGGCGCTGGTGGGACTCTGCCTTTTCAGAGCGGCCGCTCGGCCCATCCGGGCTGAGGAATCTGCGGCCCGGCCACGTAGAGTGGCCCGTGACCAGCACCGCGCCAAATGCGCCTGCGCCAATGTTGCCGATTTTCCGCTCCGTGGAGAATCACGTGCCAGCGTCGAGACGGTGCGGGGATTCTCTGGCCTGGCGCGGGGCTGGGAGAATCCCTCCCAGAGCGTACATAGTAGACAAAAAGAATAATCGACAGAGAACATTGACAAATGGTACATCGACAAACAGTGATTGATTACAGTGTGGAACAAGGAGCCAAACAAAGCAAATACACGAGCAAGAGCAGAATAGGGCATCGGGAATAGTGTTCTTACAGGCAACAGATCAGTCCGAGGGGAGTCGTTGAGGAGTTTTGTAGTTGTGGAGAAAAAGCTAATCCTATGTCTGGATGTGCGGGTCTTTTGACTTCTGTACCTTCTACCTGATGGAAGGGTCTGGAAGAAGGCAATGCCTGGGTGGGAGGGTCTCTGATAATGCTGTCTGCCTTCCTGAGGTAGCGGGAGGTGTATACAAATCAACGTGAAGGTGGCAGGTTTGTGTGATGCGTTGGGCTGAGTTCACTGCACTCTGCAGTTTCTTGTGATCTTGGACCGAGCAATTGCCATACCAGGCTGTGATGCAGCTGGATAGGATACTCTCTATCGCACATCTGTAGATGTTTGTGAGAGTCGATGCAGACATGCCGAATTTCTTTAGCTTCCGTAGGAAGTAGGGACTTGGTTGGGGTTTCTTGACTGTTGCATCAACGTGATTGGACCAGGACAGACTGTTGGTGATGGTGACCCCCAGAAACTTAAAGCTATCGACCATCTCCACTTCGGAGCCATTGATGCAGACGGGAGAGTGTGTCGTGCGATGCTTCCTGAAGTCGATGATCAATTCCTTTGTCTTTCTGACATTTAGAGAGAGGTTGTTTTCGGTACACAATGCAACCGAGTGATTTATCTCCCTCCTGTAGTCTGATTCATCATTGTTTGAGATGCGGCCCACCACAGTCGTATCATCCGCAAACTTAGAGATTGAGTTGGAGTTAAATCTTGCCACACAGTCATGTGTGTATCAGGAGTATTGGAGAGTACTGAGCACACATCCTTGTGGAGCCCCGGTGTTGAGGACGATTGTGGAGGAGGTGCTGTTGCCTACCTGACAGGTTGCAGTCTGTTGGTGAGGAAGGCAAGAATCCAGCTGCACAGGGAGGGGGTCAAGTCCAAGATTGCACAGTTTGGTTATTAGTCTTGTCAGGATAATGGTGTTGAAGGCGGAGCTGTAGTCTATGAACAGCCGACTTACATAAGTGTCCTTGTTGTCGAGGTTTATCCACACACACACAGTGAGAGAGTTTATCCACACACACAGTGAGAGAGTTTATCCACACACACAGTGAGAGAGCTTATCCACACACACAGTGAGAGAGTTTATCCACACACACACAGTGAGAGAGTTTATCCACACACACACACACAGTGAGAGAGTTTATCCACACACACACACACAGTGAGAGAGTTTATCCACACACACAGTTGTGATGATATGATCTGCATACTCGTCTGCCATTGGGCCAGAACGTCGGCTTACCATTGGCCCTGGTCGGTCATGTGCCTCTCGACCGATTGGCCGAGAGGCTGAGTTAACCACGCCTCTATCAACGAGGTATAAATGCTCAGAAGCCTGACGATCGTTCCTTTCCACTGTAGACGATCGCCAGGCTGTGTTCTAGTTAATTAAAGCCTGACATTGGTAAATCACTCGCCTCGCGTGCATTCGATGGTGCATCAACAGTGAGAGAGTTTATCCACACACACACAGTGAGAGAGTTTATCCACACACACACAGTGAGAGAGTTTATCCGCACACACACAGTGAGAGAGTTTATCCACACACACACAGTGAGAGAGTTTATCCACACAGACAGTGAGAGAGTTTATCCACACAGACAGTGAGAGAGTTTATCCACACAGACGGTGAGAGAGTTTAGCCACACACACAGTGAGAGAGTTTAGCCACACACACACACACAGACAGTGAGAGAGTTTAGCCACACACACAGTGAGAGAGTTTAGCCACACACACACACACACAGTGAGAGAGTTTATCCACACAGACAGTGAGAGAGTTTATCCACACAGACAGTGAGAGAGTTTAACCACACACACACAGTGAGAGAGTTTAGCCACACACACAGTGAGAGAGTTTAGCCACACACACAGTGAGAGAGTTTATCCACACAGACAGTGAGAGAGTTTATCCACACAGACAGTGAGAGTTTATCCACACAGACAGTGAGAGAGTTTAGCCACACACACAGTGAGAGAGTTTAGCCACACACACACACAGTGAGAGAGTTTATCCACACACACAGTGAGAGAGCTTACCCACACACACAGTGAGAGAGTTTATCCACACACACACAGTGAGAGAGTTTATCCACACACACACACACAGTGAGAGAGTTTATCCACACACACACACACAGTGAGAGAGTTTATCCACACACACAGTTGTGATGATATGATCTGCATACTCGTCTGCCATTGGGCCAGAACGTCGGCTTACCATTGGCCCTGGTCGGTCATGTGCCTCTCGACCGATTGGCCGAGAGGCTGAGTTAACCACGCCTCTATCAACGAGGTATAAATGCTCAGAAGCCTGACGATCGTTCCTTTCCACTGTAGACGATCGCCAGGCTGTGTTCTAGTTAATTAAAGCCTGACATTGGTAAATCACTCGCCTCGCGTGCAATCGATGGTGCATCAATTTAATTAACTACAACTTTGAAGATGGAGTTCCGCATCAAGCCCGAATGCCTCCGCATCAGCCCGCAAACTCCGAACTCTACAGAACTTTTCAAACTCTGGCTGACTTGCCTCGAAGGGTTCCTGGCATCTACAACCACCCCCCCCCCACCGGGGCACAGAAGCTGCACGTCCTCCACTCCAGCGTGGGTATTGCCGCTTACTCAATAATCGAAGACGAAACAGATTATGATGACGCTATACGGAAGCTAAAAGGACAATTCCTCAAACCGATCAACAGGGTATTCGCGGGCAGCACGGTGGCGCAGTGGGTTAGCCCTGTTGCCTCACGGCGCCGAGGTCCCAGGTTCGAATCCCGGCTCTGGGTCACTGTCTGTGTGGAGTTTGCACATTCTCCCCGTGTCTGCGTGGGTTTCGCCCCCACAACCCAAAAGATGTGCAGAGTAGGTGGATTGGCCTCACTAAATTGCCCCTTAATTGGAAAAATGAATTGGGTATTCTAAATTTATAAAAAACAAAAAAAAACAAACAAAAAAAAAAAAAAAACAGGGTATTCGCTCGACATCTGCTGGCCACCAGAAAGCAGGTCCCCGGTGAGTCTCTAGACCAATACGCCCGGGCCCTCTGTGCCCTGGGGAGAGGTTGCGCCTGTGAAGCGGTGTCCGCTACAGAGCACATGGAGCTACTCGTCAGAGACGCTTACGTGGCTGGGATGCTGTCCCCCGTGATCCGCCAGCGGATGCTGGAAAGAGACGAACTCAGTTTAACGGAGACACTGACTCTCTCCGCCTCCCTGGAGGTCGCAGATCAAAGCGCTCGCACCTATGACCCTGGCCAGGCCGCCTCCTGGCACGCTTCCCACCAGCTACCCACCGCTCCCGGCCTCCCTCAGGCTTGTGCCGCGGGGCGACCCGATAAATCCGCGGGGCCCCGCTGCTACTTTTGTGGGTACGCTAAGCACCCTCGCTCGCGCTGCCCAGCCCGCTCCGCCCTCTGTAAGAGCTGCGGGAAGAAGGGCCACTACTCCACGGTCTGCCAGGCCAAAACGCTGGCTGCAGCGCTTCTGGAAGCTGCACAGCACTCTACCCCCCTCCCCCAGGCCTCTGCGAACGGCCTGTGTGCCTCCCTCTCTCCCCCAGGGCCGCCCCAGCTGCTCCCGACTCGCGCCCCGCCGGCCGACATGCGCACCTCCCCGGCTCCTCCAGGCCTCTGCCTGCCCGCCGCGCACGTTTCTCCCCCCCGCCCCCGGGCCCCGGCGCCCGACCGGCTCGCCTCTCCGGGCCCCCCTGGTCCCTGCCTGCCCGCAGCGGCCCTGCTTCCCTCGCTCCCGGACCCCGGCTCCCCCCACCCCCGGGCCCCGGCGCCCGACCGGCTCGCCTCGCCGGGCCCCCCGGTCCCTGCCTGCCCGCAGCGCGACTCGGCTCCCCCCCGCCCCCGGCCCCCCGCACCCGGCCCGCGCGCCTTACCTCCGCCCACAGCTGATGCACCTAGCCGGCGTCCTGGAGCCGGCTTCCGCATCCCCACAGCTGATGCACCTAGCCGGAGTCCTGGAGCCGGCTTCCGCATCCCCACAGCTGATGCTGGTCACTCGCCTCTTGGAGCCGGCCTGCGCGCCTCTCCGCTCACAGCGCCGGCAACGCTAGCTCCGCCTCCAGCGGCCACGAGGGCTTCCTGGGCGCCGCCATCTTGGGGTGCCGACCCCACGTGCGGGTCCTGGGCGCCGCCATCTTGGGGCCCCTACCCCACGTGCGGGTCCTGGGCGCCGCCATCTTGGGGAACAGACCTCACCTGGGGATCCTGGCCACCGGCTTCCACATCTGCCACGCAAGGTCCCTCCAGCATGGAATCGGACAGCGACGACGGATTTTCTCCACGGCTCGCGGCCGTTCACCCCACATATGGATCCTGGCCACCGACTTCCACATCTGCCACGCAAGGTCCCTCCAGCATGGAATCGGACAGCGACGACGGATTTTCTCCACGGCTCGCGGCCGTTCAACTCGACCAGTCTCATCCACGCACGCTCGCCAAAACGACTACGCTGATCCACCTCAACGGCCACAAGACGGACTGCCTGCTGGACTCCGGGAGCACGGAAAGCTTCGTTCACCCTGACACGGTAAGACGCTGCGCGCTCCCTGTCCATCCCGTAACACGCAAAATCGGTTTAGCCTCAGGTTCGCACTCCGTCCACATCACCGGGTGCTGCATCGCGGACCTCACGGTCCAAGGGAAGGTTTTTTAAAATTATAAATTCCTTGTCCTCCCTGACCTTTGCGCACCGGCACTCCTAGGACTGGACTTCCAGTGCAACCTGCAGAGCTTGACTTTTCAATTCGGCGGCCCTATACCCCCCCTCACTGTCTGCAGCCTCGCGTCCCTCAAAGTAGACCCTCCCTCCCTGTTTGCTAACCTCACCCCCGATTGCAAACCCGTCGCCACACGGAGCAGACGGTACAGCGCCCAGGACCGATCCTTCATCAGGTCCGAGGTCCAGAGGTTGCTGACGGAAGGGGTCATCGAGGCCAGCAACAGTCCCTGGCGAGCCCAAGTGCTGGTGGTCCGGACGGGGGAGAAAAACCGGATGGTCATCGATTATAGCCAAACCATCAATCGGTTTACGCAACTGGACGCGTATCCTCTCCCCCGTATCTCTACCATGGTAAACGAGATCGCGAGATACAAGGTCTTCTCAACTGTGGACCTTAAGTCCGCTTACCACCAGCTCCCCATCCGCGCGAGTGACCGACTGTACACCGCGTTCGAGGCTGACGGGCGCCTCTACCACTTCCTTAGGGTTCCGTTTGGCGTCACGAATGGGGTCTCGGTCTTCCAAAGGGAGATGGACCGAATGGTCGACAAGTACGGATTACAGGCTACCTTCCCGTACCTTGATAATGTCACCATCTGCGGCCACGACCAGCAGGACCATGACGCCAACCTCCAGAAATTCCTCCAAACCGCAAAACTCCTTAACCTCACGTACAATAAGGATAAATGCGTGTTTAGCACCGACCGCCTAGCCATCCTCGGCTACGTAGTGCGTAACGGAGTGATAGGCCCCGACCCCGAACGCATGCGCCCCCTGATGGAACTCCCTCTCCCCAACACCCCCAAATCCCTCAAACGCTGCCTAGGGTTTTTCGCATACTACGCCCAATGGGTTCCCAACTACGCGGACAAAGCCCGTCCCCTCATGCAAACCACGACCTTCCCGCCGTCGACGGAGACCTGCCAGGCCTTTAGCCGCATCAAAGCGGACATCGCAAAGGCCACGATGCGTGCCATCGACGAGGCCCTCCCCTTCCAGGTCGAGAGCGACGCTTCAGAAGTAGCTCTGGCGGCCACCCTGAACCAAGCGGGCAGACCCGTGGCCTTCTTCTCCAGAACTCTCCAGGCTTCCGAACTCCGCCACCCATCTGTGGAAAAGGAAGCCCAGGCCATAGTCGAAGCCGTGCGACATTGGAGGCACTATTTGGCCGGCAGGAGGTTTACCCTCCTCACAGACCAACGGTCAGTAGCCTTCATGTTTGATAATGCACAGAGGGGCAAGATTAAAAATGACAAGATTTTACGGTGGCGGATCGAGTTGTCCACGTACAACTATGATATCTTGTATCGTCCTGGGAAGCTCAATGAGCCTCCTGATGCCCTGTCCCGCGGTACCTGCGCCAGCGCGCAGATAGACCGCCTCCGCTCCCTCCACGCAGACCTCTGCCATCCAGGGGTGACCCGCCTACACCACTTCATTAAGGCCCGCAACCTGCCCTACTCTATCGAGGAAGTCAGGACAGTAACCCGTGACTGCCACATCTGCGCCGAGTGCAAACCGCACTTCTACCGCCCCGAGCGCGCACACCTGATCAAAGCACCCCGCCCCTTTGAACGTCTCAGCATTGACTTCAAGGGGCCCCTTCCCTCTAACAACCGCAACATTTACTTCCTGGCGGTTATCGACGAACACTCCCGCTTCCCCTTCGCCATTCCCTGTCCCGACATGACCACATCGACCGTCATTAAGGCCCTACTCTCCATCTTCTCACTGTTCGGCTACCCCGCGTACATTCACAGCGATCGGGGGTCCCATTTATGAGCGACGAGCTGCGTCAATTCCTGCTTGACAGGGGCATCGCCTCTAGCAGGACGACCAGCTATAACCCCCGGGGTAACGGACAGGTCGAGCGGGAGAATGGTACCATCTGGAAGACCATACTACTAGCCCTCCGGTCTAGAAATCTCCCTATTTCCCGATGGCAAGAGGTGCTCCCCGATGCACTGCACTCTATCCGCTCACTCCTCTGTACTGCAACTAATCAGACACCTCATGAGCGTCTTCTTGTTTTCCCCAGGAAGTCGTCCTCCGGATCCCCTCTCCCGACGTGGCTGGTCACCCCCGGACCCATCTTGCTCCGGAAGCACGTGCGGGTGCACAAGTCCGATCCGTTGGTGGAGCATGTCCAGTTACTCCACGCTAACCCGCAGTATGCGTATGTGGAGTACCCCGACGGTCGGCAGGACACGGTCTCCCTCCGGGACCTGGCACCCGCCGGCGTGCAGCCCCCCCCCACCACAGACCCCCCTCCCCTTTTTCACCCCAGCACCCCACTCAGCTTCCCCATCCCTCATCCATGGCGTCTCCGCGGCCAGCTCAGGTGACGGAGACTACTCGAGGTCTATCGCTCCCGGACTCCAGGACATCAGCAGGACCATCAGCCGATCCGATGACACCTCCTCCACTACGGCGCTCGGCCAGGACGTCAAGGACCACCAAACGACTGATCGAATCCATCTAGAATTCTACGGTCCCATGGACTTCCCTTTGTAAATATTGTTATGTCTGGGCCAGTGGCAAGCCCCCAAATTCGACAAGGGTACGGAGAGAAAATTATTCTCCCGACGGCTACTCATATCATCAGTTCTTCCCCCCCCCCCCACCCCGGGTCTCGTTCACACCCCCCCCCCCCCCCCCCCCCCCCCCCCGCCTTCCTTCTCCGTAAGGGGTGAATGTGATGATATGATCTGCATACTCGTCTGCCATTGGGCCAGAACGTCGGCTTACCATTGGCCCTGGTCGGTCATGTGCCTCTCGACCGATTGGCCGAGAGGCTGAGTTAACCACGCCTCTATCAACGAGGTATAAATGCTCAGAAGCCTGACGATCGTTCCTTTCCACTGTAGACGATCGCCAGGCTGTGTTCTAGTTAATTAAAGCCTGACATTGGTAAATCACTCGCCTCGCGTGCATTCGATGGTGCATCAACAGTGAGAGAGTTTATCCACACACACACAGTGAGAGAGTTTATCCACACACACACAGTGAGAGAGTTTATCCGCACACACACAGTGAGAGAGTTTATCCACACACACACAGTGAGAGAGTTTATCCACACAGACAGTGAGAGAGTTTATCCACACAGACAGTGAGAGAGTTTATCCACACAGACGGTGAGAGAGTTTATCCACACAGACAGTGAGAGAGTTTAGCCACACACACACACACAGACAGTGAGAGAGTTTATCCACACACACAGTGAGAGAGTTTATCCACATACACACAGTGAGAGAGTTTATCCACACACAGAGTGAGAGAGTTTATCCACACACACACAGTGAGAGAGTTTATCCACACACACACAGTGAGAGAGTTTATCCACACACAGAGTGAGAGAGTTTATCCACACACACACAGTGAGAGAGTTTATCCACACACACACAGTGAGAGAGTTTATCCACACACACACAGTGAGAGAGTTTATCCACATACACACAGTGAGAGAGTTTATCCACACACACACAGTGAGAGAGTTTATCCACACACACACAGTGAGAGAGTTTAGCCACACACACAGTGAGAGAGTTTATCCACATACACACACAGTGAGAGAGTTTATCCATACACACACAGTGAGAGAGTTTATCCACATACACACAGTGAGAGAGTTTATCCACACACACACAGTGAGAGAGTTTATCCACATACACACAGTGAGAGAGTTTATCCACACACACAGTGAGAGAGTTTATCCACATACACACACACAGTGAGAGAGTTTAGCCACACACAGAGTGAGAGAGTTTGTCCAAACACACACACACACACACACAGAGTTTATCCACACACACACACACACACACACACAGAGTTTATCCACACACACACACACACACACAGTGAGAGAGTTTATATACACACACACACACAATGTGGTGAACACCACGAGTGGTATATTATATGTATTACGGCACTGCCCGTACATTAGAGGTACAATGGTAAATCCCTGCCTGCTGGCTCCGCCCAGCAGGCGGCGTATAAAAGTGTGTGCTCTCCTGCACTGCAGCAATTCTAGTTCCAGCTACAGGAGGCACAACCTTTTGTTCAATAAAGCCTCGATTGTTCCACCATTCTCGTCTTGTGGTAATTGACGGTATATCAATTTATTGAACAAGATTTTTAAAAAAATTTTTAGAGTACCCAATTAATTTTTTGCAATTAAGGGTCAATTTAGCATGGCCAAACCACCTAGCCTGCACATCTTTGGGTTGTGGGGGTGAAACCCACGCAAACACGGGGAGAATGTGCAAACTCCACACGGACAGTGACCCAGAGCCAGGATCGAACCTGGGACCTCGGCGCCGTGAGACTGCAGGGCTAACCCACTGGGCCACTGTGCTTCCCAGAACAAGATTTTTAAAACAATTTCCGCATCAAGCCTGATCGCCAGCAGCTGAGCCCTCAAGCAGCCAACGCCACATCCGCCTTTGACCACAGGCTAGACTGCTTCAAAGGCTACCTCAGAACCGCCGCTGAAGAACCCTCGGACGCGCAGAAGCTCCATGTCCTCTACTCACGGGTGAGCCGTAACATTTTTCCCCTCATCCGGGATGCGCCCACCTACTCCGAAGCGATGGCGCTCCTGAAGGGACATTACGTTAAACCGGTTAATCCAGTATACGCCAGGCACCTCTTGGCCACGAGACAGCAACTCCCTGGGGAGACTCTGGACGATTTCTTGCGGGCCCTACAGATCCTCGGTAGGAACTGTGAGTGCCAGGCAGTTTCGGCAGTCCAACACACCAAACTTTTAATTTGAGACGCTTACGTCACGGGCATGAAGTCTGCGTACATCCGCCAGCGGCTATTTAAGGGGGTACGCTCGATCTTGCGGGGACTAGGCAGCTCGCTAATTCGTTGGAAGTGGCCTCCCGTAACGTTCAGTCCTACGCCCCTGACCGCGCGGCACCCTCGTGGGCATCGTGGGCCCCACCAGCCGCCGACTCCAGCTCACCGCAAGCCTGCGCCGCACGGCAGCCAGCCAACTCTGGGGGGCCCAAGTGTTATTTTTGCAGAGAAAACAAACACCCCAGGCAGCACTGCCCGGCGCGGAGCGTGACCTGCAACGGGTGTGGGAAGAAAGGACACCGGCATTCCTACACCCTCCACGTGTGACCCAGGGGCACCGCCATTTTCCCCATCGCAAGCCATGTGCGGCCCGTGGGCGCCGCCATCTTTGATGCCACCTGCCATGTGCGCCCCGTGGGCACCGCCATCTTCACCGCCATTTTGGACTGCCTCAGGACCCCTACTCGTCTGGCCGTTCATCGCCTGCCGCTACCTCTGCCACCGTTGACCAGCCCGGGACCTCCCAGCATCTTCCGCAGCTCACCTCTATCACCCTGGATCAATCCCGGCCCCGCAACCTCGCGACCGCTACGACGACGGTGAAGATAAATGGGCACGAGATGACCTGCCTCTTTGGCTCCGGGAGCACCGAGAGCTTCATCCACCCCACTACGGTAAGGCGCTGCTCCCTCCTGGTACACCCCGTCACCCAGTAAATGTCCCTGGCCTCTGGATCCCATTCCATGGAAATCCGGGGGTACTGCATTGCGGCCCTCACCATCCAAGGCGTAGAGTTCAGCAACTTCTACGTCCTCCCTCACCTCAGCACTGCCCTGATGCTCGGCCTGGATTTTTAGTGCCATCTCCAAAGCCTTACTTTAAAATTCAGTGGACCCTTGCCTCCCCCTCACCGTTTTGCGGCCTCACGACCTTTCAGGTCGACCCACCTTTCCTGTTTGCGAACCTCACCCCGGATTGCAAACCCATCGCCACTAGGAGCAGACGGTACAGTGCCCAGGACAGGACCTTCATCAGGTCAGAGGTCCAACGGCTTCTGCGGGAGAGGGTCATTGAGGCCAGCAACAGCCCTTGGAGAGCTCAAGTGGTGGTAGTGAAGACTAGGGGAGAAGCACAGGATGGTCATTGACTACAGTCAGATCATCAATCGGTACAGGCAGTTCGACGCGTACCCCCTCCCACGCATATCTGACATGTCAATCAGATTGCGCAGTATCGAGTCTATTCCACAGTGGACTTGAAGCCCGCCTACCACCAGCTCCCCATCTGCCCAGAGGACCGCCAATACACTGCCTTCGAAGCAGATGGCCACCTCTATCACTTCCTTAGGGTTCCTTTCACTAATGGGGTCTCGGTCTTCCAGCGAGAGATGGACCGAATGGTTGATCGGTATGGACTGCGGGCCACCTTCCCGTACCTAGATAATGTCACCATCTGCGGCCACAATCAGCAGGACTACAACGCAAACCTCCAAAAATTCCTCCATACCGCCAAATTTCTTAATCTCACATACAATAAAGAGAAATGTGTGTTCCGCACCAACCGCTTAGCCATCCTTGGCTATGTCGTGGAAAATGGAGTTCTAGGGCCCAACCCCGACTGCATGCACCCCCTCCTGGAACTCCCTCTCCCCCACTGCCCCAAGGCCCTGAAACAATGCCTGGGGTTTTTCTCCTATTACGCCCATTGGGTCCCTAATTATGCGGACAAGGCCCGCCCACTCATACAGTCCACAGTTTTTCCCCTGACGGCTGAGGCCCACCAGGCCTTCAACTGCATCAAGGCAGACATCGCCAAGGCCACGATGCACGCGGTCGACGAGTCCCTCCCCTTTCAGGTGGAGAGCGATGCATTGGACGTAGCTCTGGCCGCCACCCTCAACCAGGCGGGCAAGTCCATGGCCTTCTTTTCCCGTATCCTCCATGCCTTTGAAATACGGCATTCCTCTGTCGAAAAGGAGGCCCAAGCCATTGTGGAAGCTGTGCGACATTGGAGGCATTACCTGGCCGAAAGGAGATTCACTCTCCTCACTGATCAACGGTCGGTTGCCTTCATGTTTAACAATACACAGCGGGGCAAGATCAAAAATGACAAGATCTTGAGGTGGAGGATCGAGCTCTCCACCTATAATTATGAGATCTTGTATTGCCCGGGGAAGCTCAACAAGCCCTCTGATGCCCTATCCCGCGGTACATGTGCCAGCGCACAAGTGGACCGACTCCGGGCTCTCCACTATGACCTCTGCCACCCGGGGCCACCCGGTTCTTCCATTTTGTCAAGGCCCGCAACCTGCCCTACGTTGAGGAGGTCAGGACCGTAACCAGAGACTGCCAAGTCTGCGCAGAGTGCAAGCCACACTTCTACCGGCCAGATAGAGCGCACCTGGTGAAGGCCTCCCGCCCCTTTGAACGCCTCAGCATAGACTTCAAAGGGCCCCTCCTCTCCACCGACCGCAACACATACTTCCTGAACGTGATTGATGAGTACTCCCGGTTCCCTTTCACCATCCCGTGCCCTGATATTACTTCTGCCACGGTAATCAAAGCCCTGCACAGCACCTTCACTCTGTTCGGTTTCCCCACCTCTATCCACAGTGATCGGGGATCCTCATTTATGAGCGATGAGCTGCGTCAGTTCCTGCTCAGCAGGGGTATCGCCTCCAGCAGGACGACCAGCTACAACCCCCAGGTAAACGGGCAGGTGGAGATGGAGAATGGGATGGTATGGAAGGCCGTCCTGCTGGTCCTGCGGTCGAAAAATCCCCCAGTCTCCCGCTGGCAGGAGGTCCTCCCCGACGCGCTCCACTCCATCCGATCACTCCTCAGCACCGCGACTAATGAGACCCCTCACAAATGTGTGTCTGCCTTCCCGAGGAAGTCCACCTCCGGGGTCTCGCTCCCAACATGGCTGACAGTTCCTGGACCCGTCCACCTCCGGAAGCATGTGCGGACCCATAAATCGGACCCCTTGGTCGAAAAAGTCCACCTCTTACATGCAAATCCGCAGTGCGCCTATATGGCACACCCCGACGGGCGCCAAGACACTGTCTCCCTCCGGGACCTGGCACCCGCTGGATCCCCACCCACGACCCCAAACCTGACACCCCCCCCCCCCCACCGGTTGCCTCACCCACCCCTGCGCCACTCACCCTCCCTCCAGCAAACCTCGCCGCAGCCCCCGCCCCAGCAGGATCCGTCCTCCCACTGGTTCCACTCAGGAATGACAAAGACGAGGACAACACGCTCCTGGAGTCGCAGGTGAACCAAGTCGGCGCCCACATCACCACCAGGACTGAAGCGATCGCAACGGAGGGTCAAGGCCCCTGACAGACTTATCTCGTAATGTTTCCACCACCCCGCCGGACTCGTTTTTAACAGGGGGTGAATGTGGTAGTCACCACTAGTGGTATATTATATGTATTACGGCACTGCTCATACATTACAATGGTAAATCCCTGCCTGCTGGCTCCGCCCAGCAGACGCCGTATAAAAGTGTGTGTTCTCCTGCACTGCAGCAATTCTAGTTCCAGCTACAAGAGGCACAACATCTTGTTCGATAAAGCCTCGATTGTTCCACCATTCCCGTCTTGTGGTAATTGACGGTGCATCACACAGACAGTGAGAGAGTTTATCCACACACACAGACAGTGAGACTTTATCCGCACACACACAGTGAGAGAGTTTAACCACACACACAGTGAGAGAGTTTAACCACACACATATTGAGAGTGTTTATCCACACACACACACACACAGTGAGTTTATCCACACACACAGTTTATCCACACACCCACACACACACACTGTGAGAGAGTTTATCTACACACACAGTGAAAGAGTTTATCCACACACACACACATTGAGAATGTTTATACACACACACACACACAATGAGAGATTTTATATATATATATATACACACACGCAAACAGAGAGTTTATCCACACAGACACACTGAGAAATTTTGTCCACTTGCTCACACTGAGAGAGTTTATCCTCACACACACACACGCATAGACAGTGAGAGTTTATTTAAACACACACGCATCAACTGTGAGCGAGTTCAGCCACACAAACACACACACACACAGAGTGAGAGTGTTTATCACACACACAGTGAGAGAGTTTATCCACAGACACACACACACACAGTGAGAGATTTTATACACACACACACACACGCATCGACAGTGAGTGAGTTTATCCACACACACAGTGAGAGAGTTTATCCACACACACACAGTGAGAGAGTTTATCCACACACAGAGTGAGAGAGTTTATCCACACACACATTGAGTTTATCCACACACACATAGACAGTGTGTGATTATCTATACACACACATTGTTGTTCATTGGGGTTGGGGAGGGGTGGGGGATGGGATACATGCGTTGATACGGTCTGGGGGTGTTACAGTTATTATGGGTTATTTTGTTGCATTTCATTGTTTGTCGTTATGTTTTATATTTTCTGTAAAAAATTCCAATAAAAATTATATTTTTTTAAAAATTTCTGGACCGTAGGGTCAGCTGGACGGCCCTCCAGACCGTCCCATTCTTCCGCTCCACTGCCCGTTTCCCCTGGGGTTGTAGCTGGTCGTCCTACTCGAGGCAATGCCCCTGTTGAGCAGGTACTGGCGCAGCTCATCGCTCATGAATGAGGATCCCCGGTCGCTGTGGACGTAGGCGGGGAAGCCGAACAGAGCGAAGATGGTGTTGAGGGCTTTGATGACGGTGGCAGATGTCATATCGGGCATGGGACGGCGAAGGGGAATCTGGAGTATTCATCGGCCATGTGTTTCGGTCGGTGGTGGGGAGGGGCCCTTTGAAATCCATGCTGAGGCGTTCAAAGGGGTGGGAGGCCTTCACCAGGTGTGCTCGGTCTGGCCGGTAGAAGTGCGGTTTACACTCTGCGCAGACCTGGCAGTCTCTGGTGATAGCCTTGACTTCCTCGATGGAATAGGGAAGATTGCAGGCCTTTATGTAGTGAAGAAAATGGGTGACCCCTGGGTGGCAGAGATCATCGTGCAGGGTCCAGAGACGGTCCACTTGTGCGCTGGCACATGTACCTCGGGATAGGGCATCGGGGGTTCGTTGAGCTTGCCGGGGTGATACAAAATCTCGTAATTGTAGGTGGAGAGCTCGATCCTCCACTTCAACATCTTATCATTTTTGATCTTGCCCCGTTGTGTGTTAAACATGAAGGCAACCGACAGTTGGTCAGTGAGGAGAGTGAATCTCCTGCCGGCCAGGTAATGCGTCCAAATCCGCACAACTTCTACTATGGCTTGGGCCTCCTTCTCGACGGAGGAGTGCTGCATTTCGGAGGCATGGAGGGTGCGTGAAAAGATTGCCTCGGGCCTGCCTGCCTGGTTGAGGGTGGAGGCTAGAGGGACATCTGATGCATCGTTCTCAACTTGGAAGGGGAGCGTATCATCGACCGCGTGCATCACGGCCTTGGCGATGTTGGCCTTGATACAGTTGAAGGCCTGGTGAGCCTCGGCCGTCAGTGGGAAAATGGTGGAGTGGATAAGTGGGCGGGCCTTGTCCGCATAGTTCGGGACCCACTGGGCGTAATACGAAAAGAACCCCAGGTATCGTTTGAAGGTCTTGGGGCAATAGGGGACGGGGACTTCCATGAGGGGGCACATGCCCATTGGGGTCGGGCCCCAGAACTCCATTTTGTACCACATAGCCGAGGTTGGTGTGGTGAATGTAATTCACACTGTATTGTATAGTATTATGTCCTTGTGGGCTCTGTCTGTGAGCCGTTGCACGGCTCTGCCCATTGGGGGAGATGAGGAGCTTGTACAGGGCTCCACCCTTGGCTCCGCCCATGGCTCCACCCATGGCCCCTCCCACTACCGGAAGTATAAAGTGGTGCAGCTGTGTGAGCCTGCCCTCAGTTCTTCTGGTCGCAGGCAGGCTCAGTTGTAAGACTATTAAAACCACAGTTTACTTCCAATCGTGCTCCGAGCGAATTGATGGTCACATCAGTTGGCTAATCGGTTAATGCTGAACACGCACTTCTCCTTGTTGTAGGTTAGGTTGAGGGGAGTGGCAGTTTGGAGGAATTTGGAAAGGTTAGCGTTGTGGTCCTGCTGGTCGTGGCCGCAGATGGTGATGTTATCCAGGTACGGGGAGGTGGCCTGCAGTCCGTACCGGTCAACCATTCGGTCCATCTCCCGTTGGAAGACCGAGACCCCGTTAGTGACGCCAAAGGGAACCCTAAGGAAGTGGTAAAGGCGGCCGTCCGCTTCAAACGCGGTGTACGGGCGGTCCGCCTTGCGAATGGGGAACTGGTGGTCGACAGATTTCAGGTCCACTGTCGAGAAGACCCGGTACTGTGCAATCTGATTGACCATATCAGATATGCGTGGGAGGGGGTACGCGTCGAGCTGCATGTACCGATTGATGGTCTGACTGTAGTCAACGACAATCCTGTTTTTCTCCAGGGCCTGTTGCTGGCCTCGATAATACCTTCCCGTAGCAGCTGCTGGACTTCGGACCTGATGAAGGTCCTGTCCTGGGTGCTGTCTGCTCCTGGTGGCGATGCGTTTGCAATCCGGGGTGAGGTTCACAAGCAGAGAAGGTGGGTCGACCTTAAGGATTGTGAGGCCGCAGACAGTAAGGGGTGGTAAGGGCCCGCCAAATTTCAGGGTTAGGCTCTGGAGGTTCCACTGGAAGTCCAGGCCGAGTAGCAAGGCAGTGCAGAAATTGGGGAGGACGTAGAGCCAGAAGACGCTGAACTCTACGCCCTGGATGGTGATGGTGGCGATGCAGTACCCCCAGATCGCCATGGAGTTGGAGGCCAGGGAGATTCTCTGGTTAATGGGGTGTACTGTGAGGGAGCAGCGCCTTACCGTATCGGGGTGGATAAAGCTCTCAGTGCTCCTGGAGTCCAGATGGCATGATGGCTCGTGCCCATCGACCTTCACTGTCGTCGACACGGTCGCGAGGTTGTGCGGTCGAGACTGGTCGATCGTGATGGAGGTGAGACGCGGCGGTGGTTGCAGGCGATGAGCGGTCCGATGAGGTGCCCGACTAGCAGGGGTCCTGAGGCGGGGAAGATGGCGGCGCCCACGAGGCACACGTGGCGGGCGGCATTAAAGATGGCGGCGCCCACGGGCCCCACGTGTTGTGAAACGAGCAAGATGGCGGCACCCACGGGACGCACGTGTTCTGAGGCGAGGAAGATGGCGGTGCCCACAGGTCGCATGTGGGGGGGTACAGGGACAATAGCAGTGAGCGAGCGGGCCTGGCACACAGCAGAGAAATGTATTTTCTTCCCGCAGGCCTTGCAGAGCGCGCTCTGCGCCGGGCAGCGCTGCCGGGGGTGTTTTGTCTGTCCGCTGAAGTAGCACTTGGGTACCCCGGGGTTGGTTGGCTGCCGCGCGGGGCAGGCCTGGGGTTGGCTGGGGGCAGTTGCTGGTGGGGTCCATGATGGGGTGCTCGCTGGCAACATCCATGATGCCCAAGAGGGGTGGGCCGTGCGGTCGAGGGCATATGCCTGTACATTGCGGGAGGCGACTGTGAGGGAGATCGCTAATTTCTTCGACGCTGCAAGGTTGAGGGTAGCCCCTTCTAAGAGGCGCTGGCAGATGTAAGCTGACCCTATGCCAGTAACGAACGCGTCTCTAATTAGAATGCTCCGCGGCCGAAATGGCCTGGCAATCGCAGTCCCTCGCCAGGGTGTGCAGGGCACGGCAGAAATCTTCCACAGACTCACTGGGGAGTTGATGCTGTGTGGACAGAAGGTGCCTGGCGTAGATTTTGTTTATCTGCTGAGAGTAGTTCTCCTTTAGTAGCGCCATGGCCTCAGCGTAGGCAGGCGCCTCCAGGATGAGGGGAAAGATATCGGAGCTCAGCCACGTGTACAGGATCTGGAGCTTCTGTGCCTCTGAGGGTGGTTCTGTCTTAGATCCGATGTAGGCTTCGAAGCAAGCTAGCCAATGTGCAAAGGCCAACTTGGCATTGTTTGCTTGAGGGTGCAGCTGCAGGAGATCAGGCTTGATGTGGAGATCCATCGTTGTAAAATCTTTGCGTAATAAATTGATGCACTATCAATTACGACGAGACGAGAGTAGAGTGCAATCGAGGCTTTATTACGCAGACATGTGTAGCCGCCCACAGCTGCTGCCGAAATGGCTGCAGCTCAGTGAGCACACACATTTATACTCCGCCTAATGGGTGGAGCCAGCAGGCAGGGATTTACCCCCGTACCTGCAGTACAGGAGCCTTACCGTAATACCCTTGTATGCAGTATGTACAATACAACAGTGGTGACTACCACACACACACACATACACAGTGAGAGCTTATCCACACACACACATTGAGTGTTTATCCACACACGCGCATACACAGTGAGTGTCTATCCACACACACACACACATTGAGAATGTTTATCCACGCACACACACAGCGAGTTTATCCACACACACACAGTGAGAGAGTTTATCCACACACACACACACACACACACACAAGAGTTTATCCACACAAACACACACACACACACAAGAGTTTATCCACACACATACAGACAGTCAGAGAGTTTATCCACAGGCACACACACACAGACAGAGAGTTTCTCCACACACACATAGACAGTGAGTTTATCCATACTCACACACAATGCGTTTATCCCCACACACGGACAATGAGAGAGTTTATTCACAGACACACGTATAGATAGTGATGTGTTGGGTGTCTGGATCCGTGAAACATATACAGGCCACCAACACTTAAAATAGTACAAAACTATTTTATTAAACTATAAACTGTTGAACATACTCTTACTGTGGGTCAACACGATGTTAGATTAACTAAAGACCTGTGCCTGTCCTAACCAGACTGATCACTCAGCACGTGGTGAGAATCTGTGCTGTAAACTATAAGCTCTTGTACTTCTGAAAGGCTGCATCCTGAATGAGCGGGAACAGTGATGCCCTCTGTCTTTATAGTGAGTGTGCTCTAACTGGTGATTGGCTGCGGTGTTGTGCATGTTGATTGGTCCTATTGTATGTCCATCAGTGTGTGTGGCTGCACCATGATATACTGGTGTATATTATGACATCCCCCCCACCCTTTAAAAAAAATTTGTATGTATGTGTCAATAAATAGTGTGTGTGTGTATGTGGACAATGTTCCTAACTATATGTATGGTGCGAGGAAGTATTTACAGGACTATGTACAGGAAAACTAAGCTATATACAAGGGAAGGTGCCTGGTGCAGAGAACTAGTATGCAACAAAATGAACGAGAAGAATACTATATACAAACCACGAAAACGATCAAACAAGGCAGGGAAACAACTCAGAGAGTCCATCAATTCAGTCTCTGAGGTGGGCGGTGAATTCTAGTTGACCGCCTCAAGGGTGGGTCGAGAGTTGCCAGTTCAGGAGCAGGGTGGACTGCATCACAGTCAGTAGGAGGCAGAGTGACCGGAAGCTCTGCAGAGTCCGTGGCAGGGTCGCCAGGGGAGCGATGCATCTCCGGAGGATCACGTGGCGATTGTGGAACGAGGCGAAGGGCACGCCGATTGCGGCACAGAACGGAGCCATCTGGTAGCCGAACCAGGAATGAGCGGAGGGGGCCACCTGTCTAAGGACAACAGCAGTGGCAGACCAGCCACCATCCAGGAGATGGATGCGAACATTGTCGTATGGAGTGAGAGTGGGGAGATCAGCAGCACGGGACTCATGAGTCGCCTTGTGCTGCGCACGGGACATCTGCATTTTGCGAAGGACTGGAACATGGTGGAGATTTGGTACATGGATAGACGGCATCGTCGTTCTCAGAGTGCGATTCATTAATAACTGTGCGGGCGACAGACCAATGGACAGCGGGGCGGAGCAATAGGCCAACAGAGCTAGATAGAAGTCAGATCCGGCATCGGCAGCCTTGCAGAGTAGCCTCTTGACTATGTGAACTACCTTTTCTGCTTTGCCATTGGTCTGGGGGTATAGGGGACTGGATGTCACATGGGTGAAATTGTACCGCCGAGCGAAGCTGGCCCATTCCTGGCTGGTGAAGCAGGGGCCATTGTCCGACATTGCCGTGAACAGGATGCCGTGCCGAGCAAATGTTTCTTTGCACGCCCGAATGACTGCGGACGAAGTGAGGTCGTGCAATCTTATCACCTCTGGGTAGTTTGAAAAGTAGTCTACAATCAGGACATAGTCCCTACCCAATGCGTGGAACAGGTCGATGCCCACCTTGGTCCAAGGCGACATGACCAACTCATGGGGCTGCAGAGTCTCTCGTGGTTGGGCCGGCTGAAAGCGTTGGCAGGTGGGGCAGTTGAGTACTGCGTTGGCAATGTCGTCATTGATACCGGGCCAGTACACAGCCTCATGGGCCCGTCGGCGACACTTCTCTACGCCCAGATGGCCCTCGTGTAGCTGTTCCAGGACAAGCTGCCGCATGCTAGGCGGGATGACAATGCGGTCTAGTTTAAGGAGAACCCCATCAACGACTGCCAGATCGTCTCTTATTTTATAGAACTGAGGGCATTGGCCCTTGAGCCACCCATCCGTCAGGTGGCGCATGACACGCTGTAGCAGGGGGTCAGCCGCCGTTTCGCAGTGAATCTGGACCAGAATCTGTGCTGTAAACTATAAGCTCTTGTACTTCTGAAAGGCTGCATCACGAATGAGCGGGAAAACTGATGCCCTCTGTCTTTATAGTGAGTGTGCTCTAACTGGTGATTGGCTGTAGTTTTATGCATGTTGATTGGTCCTCTTGTGTGTTCATCAGTGTGTGTGTCTGCACCATGATATACTGGTGTATATTATGACAGATACTCAGAGAGTTTATCCACACACACACGCATAGATAGTGAGAGAGTTTATCCACACACACACACACACGGACAATGAGAGAGTTTATCCACACACACACGCATAGACAGTGAGAGAGTTTATCCACACACACACACGGACAATGAGAGAGTTTATCCACACACACACGCATAGATAGTGAGAGAGTTTATCCACACACACACATGGACAATGAGAGAGTTTATCCACACACACACACACGCATAGACAGTGAGAGAGTTTATCCACAGACTCAAGCATAGACAGTCAGAGAGTTTATCCACAGACACACACACACGGACAATGAGAGAGTTTATTCACAGACACACGTACAGATAGTGAGTTTATCCACACATACACACACACAGTGAGAGAGTTTATCCACACACACACACTGTAAGAGAGTTTATCCACAGACACACAGTGAGAGAGTTTATCCACACACACACACGGACAATAAGAGAGTTTATCCACACACACACACACACACACACACACACACAGTGAGAGAGTTTATCCACACACACAGTGAGAGAGTTTATCCACACACACACAGTGAGTTTATCCACACACACACACAGTGAGAGAGTTTATCCACAGACACACACGGACAATGTGAAAGTTTATCCACAGACAGAGGGATAGACAGTGAGAGAGTTTATCCACAGATACACGCATAGACAGTGAGAGAGTTTATCCACAGACACACGCATAGACAGTGAGAGTTTATCCACAGACACACGCATAGACAGTGAGAGAGTTTATCCACAGACACGCATAGACAGTGAGAGTTTATCCACAGACACACGCATAGACAGTGTGAGAGTTTATCCAGACACACGCATAGACAGTGTGAGAGTTTATGTACACACACACAGACGCATAGACAGTGTAAGAGTTTATGCAGACACACACACACACACACACGCGCATAGACAATGTGAGAGTTTATGCACACACACATGTACAGACAGTGTGAAAGTTTATGCGCACACACACGCATAGACAGTGTGAGAGTTTATCCACAGACACACGCATAGACAGTGAGAGTTTATCCACAGACACACACATAAACAGTGTGAGAGTTTATGCACACACACACACGCGCATAGACAATGTGAGAGTTTATGCACAGACACACACACACGCGCGTAGACAATGTGAGAGTTTATGCACAGACACACACATGTACAGACAGTGTGAAAGTTTATGCGCACACACACGCATAGACAGTGTGAGAGTTTATCCACAGACACACGCATAGACAGTGTGAGAGTTTATCCACAGACACACGCATAGACAGTGAGAGTTTATCCACAGACACACACACACACGCGCATAGACAATGTGAGAGTTTATCCACAGACACACGCATAGACAGTGTGAGAGTTTATCCACAGACACACGCATAGACAGTGAGAGTTTATGCACACACACACACGCATAGACAGTGAGAGTTTATCCACAGACACACACACACACGCGCATAGACAATGTGAGAGTTTATCCACAGACACACGCATAGACAGTGTGAGAGTTTATCCACAGACACACGCATAGACAGTGAGAGTTTATCCACAGACACACACATAGACAGTGTGAGAGTTTATGCACACACACACACACACACACATAGACAATGTGAGAGTTTATGCACACACACACAAGCATAGACAATGTGAGAGTTTATGCACACACACACACGTATAGTCAGTGTGAGAGTTTATCCACACACAGAGTTTATACACACACACGCATAGTCAGTGTGAGAGTTTATCCACACACAGAGTTTATACACACACATGCAGAGTTTATCCATACGCACTCGCATAGACGGTGAGAGGGTTTATCCACACACACACTTTATCCATAGAGACACACACACATACACAGAGTTAATTCAGATAATAATAATCTTTATTGTCACAAGTCGGCTTACATTAGCCCTGCAATGAAGTTACTGTGAAAAGCCTCTAGTCGCCGCCACATTCCAGCACCTGTTCAGGTACACAGAGGGAGAATTCAGAATGCCCAAATTACATAACAGTACGTCTTTTGGGACTTGTGGGAGGAAACTCGAGCACCTGGAGGAAACCCATGCAGACTCCTTAAGGACAGTGGCCCAGGCCGGGAATCGAACCTGGGATCCTGGCGCTGTGAAGCACATCCAGAGACACCCCCACAGAGAAACACAGGCACAGAAAGAGTCCTATTTACACAGAGAGACACAGGAAGGGTCCATACACAGACAGAGTCCATCCACAGAGAGACTCAATCCACATAGAGAGACAGAAAGAATCAATTCACACAGGGACAGGGCATTCCATCCACGCACACAATCCATCCTCACAGAGACACACGAGCGTGGTAGAAAGAGAGAGACTCCGAGATAGATAGAAACACAGACACACACACAAGGACACACAGTGGCACAGAAATCCACTGACACACCATAAAGACAGAGAGGTTGAGAGATGCATATAAGAACTGAGAGAGACACTCCAATAGTGTGAGATTCACTCATAGAGATCCACTCTCACTCAGACGCACACAGATTGAGAAATGGGCACACATTCCACAGAGGGAAACACAATACACAAACAGGCAAAGGCGAGCACACAGGTGGCACACAGAGACACACAAACTCACACACAATCAGAGTACAGTGACACAGAGATACACACACACACACAGATACACTATATCGGTAGATCTAGAGGTATAGGTCACTGATCTAGTAAACCACAAACCTCGAGCAATGTTCTGGAGATCCTGGTGGATATTTGAATTTGAATTCTGAAATAAACCTAAAGCGAGCCAGCTAGTCAGTAAGAGTTCCCACTCGGGCAGCACGGTGGCGCAGTGGTTAGCACTGCTGCCTCACTTCGCCGAGGTCCCAGGTTCAATCACAGCTCTGGGTCACTGTCCATGTGGAGTTTGCACATTCTCCCCGTGTTTGTGTGGGTTTCGCCCCCACAACCCAAAGATGTGCAGTGTAGGTCAATTAGCCACACCTCTTAAGTGGAAAAAATGAATTGGGTACTCTAAATTTTTTTTAAAAGGAAAAAAGAGAAAGAGTACCGACTCACAGCACCGACGACCCGGGTTCGATCCCGGCCCCAGGTCACTGCCTGTGCGGAGTTTGCACATTCTCCCCATGTGTGTGGGTCGCAACCCACAACCCAACCAGCCTTCCCATATCAGCCTTCCCGAACAGGCGCCGGAATGTGGCGACTAGGGGCTTTTCACAGTAACTTCATTTGAAGCCTACTTGTGACAATAAGCGATTTTCATTTTTTTTTTCAACCCAAAAAGACGTGCAAGATCGGTGAATTGGCCACGCTCAATTGCCCCTTAATTAGAAAAAAAATAGTTGGGTACTCTAAATTTATTAAAAGAATGAAAGAGTTCCCGGACAGAACGCACAGATATATCACAATAAGCTCATCTCTAACTCCCTGCTTGTCCCAGTCATCGAGGAAAGTTCCTGCTTGTATTTGGAATGTAAAATGCAAGTGGGTAACAATGTTCTCATTGCCTAAAGTGTTCCTGAGTTAGGGAAAGGAATGTTGGCTCGGGTTTCCTGTCTCACGTGTGGATGTTGTCTGAGGACAGATTGGACTCAACACGAGTGTCTGCAGCAGTGAAAAGCAAATGATGCAACTTTCTCCACTGCAGTTTACAGGTGGGTCAGACACCTGGTTCAGCTGCAAGATAACATTGTCAACAACCTTCAAGGGGAAGTGGAGGAATGAGAAGGAAAACACCACACACTCAAATATTCACTAAAATAACAAAGCAACTGTCACTAATATTCAGTGCAACCTTTATTAGAACCAGCGTGTGCCTGGTTTCCACATATCGGCTAACTTCTCACCCATTTTTCTTTACAAGAATAAAATGCAAACTGTACAGATTCACAAACTCTATATTGTCTGACGTGAGCTGATCTTCTAAACTGCTAATGTTTACAGACTTTGCCCTTCCACTGTTAACTCTGCCATATATATATATATATATATATAAAACAATTTAAAATCTAACGCGTATTACCGGGTGAAAATATCCTCTTCGGTCAGGGTGTTCCTAATCTTTTGTGTTCTGGTTTTAATGAAACATGTGCCAATACCAGCTTCGGCATATCCTCTGGGTACAGACCACATGAAATTACTCTCAACAACAAACCCACTTTTGTTTTGCCCACTGCGAGGTCACTGGGGAATATTGCATATTTTCCAACTATTGGGGGCCACTTTTCTCAAGTCAATCTGGTAGCCTGAGCATTGATGTTTAATGTAACTTCTTGGACAAGCTGATTTCCATGCAGTGGCAATCATAGAATCTGTACAGCAGTGCAGAAGGAGGCCATTCAGCCCATCGAGTCTGCACTGACCCGCTG
This sequence comes from Scyliorhinus canicula, assembly GCF_902713615.1. Lineage (NCBI taxonomy): Eukaryota > Metazoa > Chordata > Chondrichthyes > Carcharhiniformes > Scyliorhinidae > Scyliorhinus > Scyliorhinus canicula. The sequence goes on along the minus strand of NC_052148.1, from coordinate 204,906,347 downwards.
AAAGTGCACCCTACACAGGCCAATCCATTTAACCTGCACATCTTTGGATTGTGAGAGGAAACCCACGCTCACACAGGGAGAACGTACAAACTCCACACAGTCATCTGAGGTCGGAATCGGACCTGGGTCCCTGGCACTGTGAGGCAGCAGTGATAACCACCGTGCCACTGGGTAGCAGATACCCAGAGCCTGTTATCTCAAGTAGGTCATGCTTCCGCCCATAATGTCCCTCCGCGTATCCCATTAAAAATGGTGGGATAAGTTTGGAAACATGAATTAAAATATTTGCTTTCAATAGGCAATATGAATTAATTAAATAATAATTATGTTAATGAGCGTCACAAGTAGGCTTACATTAGCACTGCAATGAAGTTACTGTGAAAAGCCCCTAGTCGCCAGATTCTGGCACCTTTTTGTGTACACAGAGGGAGAATTCAGAATGTCCAATTCACCTAACAGGTCTTTTGGGACTTGTGGGAGGAAACCAGAGCACCCGGAGGAAACCCACGCTGACACAAAGAGAACATGCGGACTCCGCACAGACAGTGACCCAAGCCGGGAATCGAACCAGGGTCCCTGGCACCTTGAAGCTACAGTATAAAACCACTGTACTACCATGCTCAGCTGTTCTGTTCCAAAATGTTTAATGTAACAATATGTCAATTAACCCCCCTCCCCAAAATCTACATTTTCGGATTTTTTTTTAATAGGTTGGTTCTATTTATTTTTAAATACAATTGAAATGTGGCCAGTGATGTGCCTGTTTCTTCACGGAATACAGACACGGAATCAGGTTAAGAACCCAGGAATAGTTGGTTGAGTTTTGATGCCTAAATGTGTGAAAAGGTTAAATTAACTACTAAATAACTAGCATTTCTTAACACTTAAATAGACGCGTTAGATATTAGTACGCAAGTGGGATGGAACATTTAAGATATGAAGAGAGGTTGGATAGGTTTGGGTTGTTTTCGCTGGAGCAGAGAAGACAGGGGCGACCTGATCGAGGTGTACAAGATAATGAGGAGCATTGACAAGGTGGATAGGGAGCAGCTATTCCCCTTGGTTGAAGGGTCAGTTAGGAAGGAACACAATTTCAAAGTGAGGGGTGGAGGATTTAGGGGGGATTGGAGGAAAAGCTTTTTTACCCAGAGGGTGGTGACGGTCTGGAATGCACTGCCTGTGAGGGTGGTAGAGGCGGGTTGCCTCACATCCTTAAAAAGGTACCTGGATTAGTACTTGGCACACCATAACATTCAAGGCAATGAGCCAAGTGCTGGCAAGTGGGATTGGTGGGCAGGTCAGGGCATTTCATGTGTTGGTGCAGACTCGATGGGCCTCTTCAGTACTGTAGCATTTTGTGATACAATGGAATACAAAATTAACATTTTTAACATTGCAAAGACTGCTGTACAAACGAATCGTTGTTAACAGTGAAAGTGTACAGGTTGTCACATGCAAATTAATGCATTGCTAGACTCATGCTATTCAGGATGGATGGGAAGTACTTGTTTGATTCCAGTGATTAATCTACTCCCTATATTTAGCTCCTTGTTGTGCCTTCAGTTCAGACGACAGCCCGCTATTATTAAAATTCAAAGTACGGTCGGGCCAATTGCAGTGTAACAAACCACAAATTCTAACTCGTCGCATGATGGAAATTAGTCGTTAGATTTGACGGCTGCAAGAAGATACACCACGAGGAAAGCCTTTATTGTTGTGGCCCGTCCTCTGGTAATCCATCATGGGAATGCAGAAGTTTTAAACAATGTTCACAAAGGGAAAGGCCCATTTAATTGGACAATCACTCACAGCTTGTAACCACCATCGTTCAGTAGTGCGGCTAATTGACTTGTGACCCACTGCGGCCCTGGATCTCCCTGTTTCCACTGTGCAGTGTAATGATGGATGCCATGTCGTTAATCTTAACGTAGAGAGAGAGAGAGAGAGAAAAAATGATAGACCGGCTCTTTTCTCATCGCTTCCAGCCATTTCTGGAAGCTTTGCAGGATGGTCACGCTGCTAGAAACTTGTGCTATTCACTATTGTGCTCTTTCTCGAACCATTAGTCGATCGTTCCCACCGTCTGGGTGTCCAGCCCACGTTCCAGGTAGTTGGGATGAGGAAGTGTGGGGGGCTGGGCAAAATACAAGCAGTTTGATGACAGCTTGGGGTACCCACCACCAGTACCGTTTCTCAACAAGACTTGCATCCCACTGAGAAAATTCAGTTGGCGATCCAGTGTGAATTTCTCAAAGAGCATCTTGGTTACCCGTCTTTTGTCTCTTTTTACAGCCCCAGCAGCGATTTTGCTTCCAATGTTATTTGCAACGGAATACACATTAATGGACTGGCTTCACACTGCAAGTGAATAAAGGGCTCCACTCTCAATCTGAGACACTAGGAGAGAGGAGCTGAAAGCGAATTCCTGATCATTACTGCTCTTCGAGGTCGCTTTCGAATCATGGTTTGATTCATTATTGATTCTTCGAGATGTTAATGTCCCAATTGGATTCCCGTTTGCACACATTGTAATAAGCTCTGAAAAGACTAGAATCCAGTGCGGTAAAAACGTCATATTTGATTCCGATGTTAAAACATTCGAGGTAATAAATGGACCGCTTGCTACCTCCCAAAAGGCAGAGAATTGGTAACAGCTTCACAATTAGGAGCTGATTTAGCTCACTGGGCTAAATCGCTGGCTTTTAAAGCAGACCAGCAGCACGGTTCAATTCCCCTATCAGTGTCCCCGGACAGGCGCCGGAATGTGGCGACTAGGGGCTTTTCACAGTAACTTCATTGAAGCCTACGCGTGACAATAAGCGATTTTCATTTCATTTCATTTTCATTTCAATTAATCCAGCAACAGGACTCTGCACGTTACTGAAACAAAAAGGGACGCACTCAATTTGTCTATTGGCATTGAGGGAGTATAGAAACCAATTGTTGGCGGGGGGGGGGGGGGCTGGGGGCTAGTTTGTCGGATGTTAAACGTGCCTCACTCCCAAAACACAAGAAAAAGCGTTTTTGAACCAAAATGTAATCATTGAGCAGAATCTAATTCCCTTCATGATGGAAAGTGTCACTCTAAAACCCGCCAATCACGGGTTTATTTTAAAGAAAGCCACCTACCCCTGATGTATGGATTCTATGTTGCCCGAGCATGTGGTAGTAAACACACGCCGTTTACTGTAATCGCCACTTCACCGAACCCCTCTTCAAATGACAGGTTGAATAGATATTGAAGCATTCAGACGGGGGTTAATTGGTACGCTGCTGTGAAGGAAGGAATATGCGTGCACCTGCAATGCCTGAAGACTTTGTAGTTTGATTGATCGCATAAATGGTGTCTGATCATTTTGAGGCTTTGGAAGTCTGCAAAATCTCGAGTTTACTCACTGACAAAAAGATGCAACAGTAACCTCCTACATGTCAAAGTCAATTCCATCTATTGGACCGATTCGTTTCAAGCTATTGGACTGATCCAAATTGAGAACTGGCCATTCAAGGTTCGCCAGAGGGAAAGAAAAAGCGGATGCAGATGTGCCTTTTACTAAATTAAAACAAGGAGACACTGGGTTGACCCAGCAACATAAGGAAAAAAGTGCCCCCATTTGTGAAAGCCAAGGAAAGGTATAAGAGAGAATGGTATTTCCCCTATCAGTTACACAATCCGTCCCTGCCGGTCACAAAGGGTCACCCCGGCTGCTAACCAGCTTGCGGATGGCAGCCAGGCCGACCTCCACTGGCCACGTTCAATCCACACTGGATGCAATGAGCAAGTGTTATTTTGTGACTGACTTCAACAGAGGGCCATAGAAGAAAAATCCTGCGTCGTTGACTTCCCTCTTTGACGGGTAACTAACTGATTGTTTCAATTCCCCGGCATTGATCATTGACAATCTTAACAATGGAATTTGATCCCACCCAGCAGCAGATTTTTTAAAAAACATTGAGTTCACCTCAAAAGTTTGTAACTCAAAAGTACTACTTGTTTGTTATGCGGCAACACTATCTATACTCTATTTTAAAAGATCTTCTGCCTGCATGTGGGCAGCACGGTAGCACTGTTGCTTCACAGCTCCAGGGTCCCAGGTTCCATTCCTGGCTGTGCAGAGTCTGCACGTTCTCCCCGTGTCTGCCTGGGTTTGCTCCACGATAGATAGGGTTACTGGGTTACCGGGATAGGTTGGAAGTGTGGGCTTAAATGAGGTGCTCTTTCTAAGGGCCGGTGCAGACTCTATGGGCCGAACGGCCTCCTTCTGCACTGTACATTCCATGATTCTCTGTATTTACTTCCAGAACCGGTATCATTTCTTGTCACACCTTTGTCATGATACATTGCTGTATCTACATCTAGAATGTGTCAATTTGGTGCACTGTGGACACTGGGAGACGCGGTGATATTTTTCATGGCAGAGCACCCGGGAAGCCTCGGCTTGGACTCGATAGTCCAGGCCTTTGACTTCAGAGAAGTTTCAATTGCGAAAGTCTGACTGTGCAGTTTGCATCCACCAGGGCGGATGATGAAATAATAATCATCTTTATTTATTGTCACGGGTTGGCCCCCATTAACACTGCAAATGACGTTCCTGCGGGAAACCCCTGGGGAGGCCATTCAGTCTGTGCAGGGAGTTCGCGATCCCTTCGCCCCATATTCCTTAATACCTTTGGTCCGATTTAAAATTTATAATTGATTTAACTTCACTTATGTAAGAAATGGCTTTAAATTGTAGACTATGCCCCTAAAGAATCTTTAAGGAAAACTCGGGAATGCATTTCAAAAAACTTATCTTTGTAAAGTTTATTTCCATCATAACTGTAGTATCTTTGCATTGTTTATCGATACATTTCATTAAACATTAAACAAAGCCAGTGCGATTTCTTGCTGTGAGTTGAATAGTGAATGAAAGGGATGATCTCTGCCGCTTTGAGCGGTTCTGATCGCTAACACACAGACATTACAGAGAGGGTGCAGCCGCGTTGGGATGAATGGGATGGTATCTGATCGTCAGTTCCAACAGGCCGCCAATGCTGCCAATCCAACCAGCTGTCCGGTCAGAAGGAGCCTCCCGCCAGGCGACAAGGCCTCTCTCGGCTCCGCTTTAAGGTTCAAATGGGAGTCCTATGACCCAAGAAGGAGCCGATTCCTTTTTAAATTGGAGTTGATCAAAGTGTGTAAACTCTGGTCAGTTGGTCAGGCCAACTTGAAGCTTCTGGGGAGCCGGGTGGCACGGGAGAGGAGCAGGAATGTGGCTGTTGTCTGAGCAGTCAGGTTGCTGACGGGCCTTGCCACAAGTACCCGGAAAGGATCCAAACTGAGGGTCAGCCTCCATTCAGGCGAATGTGTGCAATGCCGACCTGTGTGGGGGTGGGCTGCTGAGGCTCCAACACGGACAACTTCCACTCGCCATTGATTGAAATTGTATCTTGGAGGATGACAGACTTAATCCCATCTCAACCACTGACTTTCCCAAAGCATCAATCATCAGGTCAAAACGGAAGCTGGCAGAGATGCAGCCCATTCATGGGGGATAGGGTGCAGCATAGAAAAACAAAGCAGATTTAGCTTCAATTCAACACTTATTGCACTTTGCGGGGTGGTCATCTGGAACATTCTTTCAGATATTTTATGCAAAAAATATATCTTTGCAAAAAAGAAAAAGCCCAACACACCGCGGATGCCGGATATCTGAAAGTTAGTTCAATTAATTTCGGTTCAAACAAGTGTGTAGTTTGTTTTTGGAGAAGTGGTTTGAGGGAGAATTGCAGCGTGCCAGTCTAAACCACGAAGCGACCTAGGTCTAATACATTCCCTCCTGTAAGCAGGGGCTCAGTGTTAACGTTAACGGGAACCATGCCTGGACTAGAAAGCTTGTCAATCACCAGTTATTTCACATTCGCCGATCTCGAATGGAATATGTCTTTAAAAAAAGTTATTTATCCCCAATTTCACATCATTTCGCCCTAAATTTAAAGCTCACCACAATGTAGGGATTCTGTAAACCAGTAAAATTGCAGAGTAATTCGTCTGGTAGAGTTGAAATCACATTTATGATATGTCTATTTACAGTATATTGAATTGAATTTAACTTTTCGAATGTCTCTTCATTGATCCAGTCAGACAGAACTGTGTTTACAAGGAGCAGACTGATCAATTGTACTTGCCACTCTCTGTTCCAGGACGTCACCTGCCGAAGAATTAGTTACCATAGGAATTAGTCTACTGAGAAAAAAAGAAGTCACTGTCTCCACGTTGGAATCTGTGCAACTGGACTGGTCAAACAGACCACACGGTTTAACAATGGCATGAGCAGCATACTGCCCACTCTCCGCTTTCTGGCTATTTCGCAACTCACCATCAGTTATTCAAAGTTAATTTTGTTCTAATAACACTGGATGTGTACTGCAATTGAAAGGTCAGTTCCAGGAAACAGGAGGCCCGGGGCTTGTGTCCCTGTGGAATATACCTCCCAATGGCAGCAGCAACTCAGTGCATCCTATGACAATAGCATGGATCGGTTATATGTAAATCCGACTGCAGCGGACAAACACCGGCACAAATGAATCGATTCATTATTTTAATTAAATGACACAAACGTGCTCTCAATTATATGCTAACAATGTTTAGTCAAGTGCCACGATAGATAAAGTATGCTTTAAAAAGTGTCAAAAATGTCTAGTGGTTTTAATTTCCTGTGCTATTTCCAGTGTGCAGAATAAAGTGAAGGCACCATTAGGGCATCTTTCTTTGTCATGTATTCCTCGTGCATGCACCCGACACCTCGGCTATTCCTCTATCAGAGTCTTCAGATCAGGAAGGTGATTCAGTCGGAGGTCCAATAGCATCTGTCCATACGCTTTGCCCTGTAAAATATATATATATTTTTGTTAGTACAGTGGAGCTGTGAAACTGTATTCGATTAAAATCCCTTTCAGGTGCAGTATTTGGGGAGAAAGCTGGACTGGAGTGGGAATTGTTCAGACACCAATCAGGTTTTAAGGAGTTTGTTAAACTTTCATTTAACAAATGCATGGATTCCAGTTCCAACACCGAGTGCTGGGAAAACACATCCAAATGGTTCACTTATTTCTTAGAGTCTAAGTCCTTGTGTCAACAGCAGCTTTTGTCGCGCCTTTCCTGCATTTGCCAATTTGCTTTAAAGAAATCCTATCTGGGAGTTATAAAACCAATGCGAGGAGTGGACAGGACGAGCCCTTAATCCATCTCCTTGCCTGCTCCAAAAAAAAAATCAAATTCAAATTAAATCCAATTCATAGTCCTCACAAGAGAGGCAAACTAGATCCAAGCTGACAAGAACAGGCATATTACACCCGATCTCGCTCGCAATCTTATTTTAAAACTAAATTTAGAGCACCCAATTATTTTTTTGCAATTAAGGGACAATTTAGCGTCGCCAATCCACCTACCCTGCACATCTTTAGGTTGTGGGGCCCAAACCCATGCAGACACAGAGAGACATGTTGCAGTCCATTCATCCCCCACCATCTGGCCTGGACTTGCAAAATCCTACCAACTGTCCTGGCTTGAGACAATTCACACCTCTTTAACTGGGGTTACCCCTATCTCTGGATCTGTAATGAATTGATTACCCGCGAATGCTCGCATTCCAAGCATTGTCTGGCATCTCTGACTTTGTCTATATAAATGTTTCTGGAATATACCTCTTCATTTACCTGAGGAAGGAGCAGCGCTCCGAAAGCTCATGTTTGAAACAAACCTGTTGGACTTTAACCTGGTGTTGTAAGACTTCTTACTGTGCTTACCCCAGTCCAACGCCGGTATCTCCACATCATGACACAGAGAATGTACAAACTCCACATGGACAGTGACCCAGGGCCGGGATCGAACTCGGGTCCTCAGTGCAGTAAGCAGCAGTGCTAACCACTGTGCCACCGTGCCACCCCGCACCCCTGATCATAGCCAAAAGGCCGAGAAGTTTTTTTGAAAAAATTATAGTTTTTTCGGAAAATATCTGAAAGAACATTACAAACATTTCAAAATGGCCACCACGCAATGTGCAATAATGTTCAGGTTCTCTACCTACATCGTGTTGCACTCTGAGATGCTTCAATACAGTCAAAGAAACATTACAGTCATTTCAGAAAGGTCATTACAAATGGTGCAAAGGTTTTTAAATTGTCTACCTCAATCAAGCTGAACTCTGAGGTGCTTCAATACAATTGTGGTACATGAAAAAGCACGAGGCACGAACTAGTGAGTAAACTGATTTTTATACCTGCGGGTCACTCCTTAAAGATGCGATGCCCCCACCACCCAAAGAATCTTTCAGCACAAAATTTAATCCCTGGATTCCCGGAAGATCAAATCTGAGGATAAAGCAAAAATTACTGAAACATGTCCAAACCCACCGGGGTTTACGCTAAAAAAATCATTTACTGTAAGGTATTGCAATAAATAGTCTGTTGCGGCGGCATTTGTATGTAATTATATGGGATCTGACTCACAGCTGTAGTCTGACACATTTAAAGTCTGCCAACATGGTTTATCTCTTTACCATTATTCTTTTCCTTAGTTTCTGATAAACTAGTGTTTTTCCCAGCATTTTCAGCAGTGTGTTTGAAGGACAGGAGGTAATTAGTCATTGTCCAATAAGGGCCATTGGTATTTCTCTCATTACAGGGAGTCAATTGGTTACATATGGCCTCGGTTGAAGGCAGACAGACTGCTCTGGTGAAACCACAACCCACAGCCAGCAGATTTCCCAAACTGCCAACCACTACTCACTGTGGTCAGCTATTACAACATTAAAGCGTTGTGCTCTAAATAAACTCATTCACACACATTAAAAGGACAAAATGGGAATGAGCTAAACGTGACATTATTTCTCATAAAAAAGTTTGCATTTATATAGCACCTTTGTGTGGAGAGTTTGCACATTCTCCCCGTGTCTGTGTGGGTTTCACCCCCCACAACCCAAAGATGTGCAGGGTAGGTGGATTGGCCATGCTAAATTGCCCCTTAATTGGAAAAAAATAATTGGGTACTCTAAATTTAAAAAAATATATATAACATCTTTCACAGCCTCAAAACGCTACACCAACACGTTACAGTCAATGAAGTACTGCAGTGCAGTCACTGTAGGATTTTTAAAAAACAAGCAACTCCCTGTCCTAATGTAGCAATTGGCTTTCAAGAAGCCAGCTCACCACCACTGTCTCAATTAGGGATGGGCAATAAATGCTGACCTAGCCAGCGACGCCCAGATCCTGTGAATGAACAAAAACAAATGATAAACACACACTGACTGTCCTGATGTTTGTCAGGCAACATCTCACTCGTGTCCTCCTTTATATTGGGCGGCAAGGTAACACAGAGGTTAGCACTGTTGCTTCACAGAGCCAGGGACCCCGGTTCGATTCCCGGGTGCTCTGAAACGTGCTTGTTAGGTGAATTGCACATTCTGAATTTTCCCTCCATGTACCTGAACCGGCGCCATAGTGTGGTGACGAGGGGATTTTCACAGTAACGTGATTGCAGTGTTAATGTAAGTTTACCTGTGACACTAATAAAGATTATTATTATTTAGATTGTTAACACAATAGAGAAAGGCAGTGATGTTTTAAACTGAAAGCTAGGAGAGCAAGCTGTCTGTGGGTTCAGAAGGAGAATATAGGTGGACCGTCAAAAAAACAACAGCTGTGGAGAAGAATTGTAGTTGCATGGTGTGAAAAGAAGTTTGTACTGACTGAATTAACCAAGTCCGATCACAGTTAATGCTCAACACATTCTCATTTGTTACTTCAGTATTTTCCTGCTCTGTTTTCAAGAAAGGTTAACAAGGCACAAGGGGCCACTTGAAAGAAATAAAGACCAGGTTCAGATCGGAAATGGGGGATATTAATGTAACACACATTGGTTACACCACTGCAAAAAGTAATACTACTTCACATAAACAGCATGGGGGCCATTTCAGGAAGCACCCAATGCCATTGAATATTTTGTAATGGGCAGGACATAATTTTAATAGCATAACGTCACGTTATATATGCCATCATAAGTTCGATTTGGAACAAGCAAGACATATCTGAAACACATTGCTGCTAAGATTGGCGTCTATTGTCTGTCCCTCATTTCCCCAAGAAAATTCCCTTCTTGAACCGCTGCAGTGTTGAGGTTTGCTGGAAATATGTGGTTTGACTTCAGACAGCAGTTGATTTGGAGCTAGAGCCACATGTGGGACACACTAAGTACGGGTGACAGGTTTTCTCTAAAGGATAGTAGTATTCGTTGGGCTTTAAGCTTGAACACTTTTAGTGACCAGCTTTTTAAAAAAAGTTCAAAATAGAAAACAAATTGAATTCAATTCTCAAATTGCCATTTTGGGATGTGAATTTGCCTCACTTTGGTTAATAGTTGTGGAACTTTGAACAGTGTGGATCTGTTCTATGGCACATAAGTGGTCACGGTCTATTTTCTGAAGGTTTAAAATAGTACTGGAGTTTCTAATAAGATTAATAAATATCTAAAAGAAAATAATTGAATAAAATAACTAAGTAATTGTTTAAAGCTCAGAAGTATGGCAGGACAGATGATGTGTCAAGGCTGCAGCATGTGGGAGCTCATGGATTAGTGATGTTATCCAGGGCAAGCACATCTGCAGTAGGTGTCTGTGGCTGGAGGAACTTTGGTTCAGAGTCATTGAGCTGGAGGCTGAGCTGTGGACACTGTGACACATTAGGGAGGGTGAGAATTATCTGGGTGCTTTGTTTCAGGAGGTGGTCACACTCCTTAGGATAGAATCTTCTAGTTTGGAAAATGGTCAGGGAGAGTGTGACAGCTGCTGAGGCAAGCAAGAGAACCCAGAGGGCAGGAGTGCAGGAGTGTCAGCCTCTGCAGTTGTCCAACATGTGTGAGGCTGTTTTAGCTGGTTTGGACGAGAGTGGGAGTTGCAGGGTAGATGAGCTGACTGACCATAGCACATAAAGGTCAAACTAGGCAAGGATGACATTCAAGTGGGGGTGGGGGACAGGCATTTTCAAACCCAGGGCTGCTGGAATGTTGCAAAAACACATAGGGAAACAGGCTGCGCTCGGGTTTGCGTTGTTTTGCGGAGAAAAAGGGCAAGATAGTGCTAAAAACCTGTGGCACATTGAACACATGCAAGTCCTTCCATAGAGAAAAATGGTGGGAGTTTTTGGCACTATCTCATTTGATGAGAATACAGAGTGATGGACCTTGTACATTAAACAATTCAACTATTTTGTTCAAGTTAACAAGATATCAGCAAACAAGTCCCACCATTCCTGAGCCTAATGGGGGTGGGGAAAAACATTTAACCTTCTTGGGAGTCTGGTATAGCATGTAAAGCCAGGTTCAAAAACATGCAAAGAAATAGTGGAAACCTTGCAGGGCCACTATCCACCAAACCTTTCGTCATCGCAGAAAGGCTTAGGTTTCATAAGCGCAACCAAGAAGAAGGTGACCGACTGCATAGTTTATAGCTACCCTGAGAAGACTGGCTGAACACTGCAAATTCAGGGATGTGTTAAATGATACCATGAGAGGCAGTTAAGTCTGTGGTTTCAGGAGCGACGCTATTCAAAAGCAGTTGTTAACTGAAAGCAACCTGACCTTCAAAAAAAACTTTGCAAGTTGCTGTATCCATGGAATTAGTAGCCAAATAAGCCCCACAGCTGTGTTTAAGATATCACAAGATGTCGGCTCAAAACTCAAACACAGACTCGGGCTTGCCATTGGTGTGTAGAAACCAGGCACTCAGCCGCAGATTGTTGGTGCAAAGACATCATGTGCAGGAACTGTGGCAGAAAAGAGCTACGTTGAACATGCTTGTTGGAAAAAGAAACAAGCTTCAGGCAAAATTGCAGGACGCAAGAGCCAAATAAATCAAATTACAAACGGAACCAAGGAAAAAAAGTGTCCACTTGGTACTAAAAGGACACGAGAAGAAACTTGATTCACAGTCTGAAGACGAACAATCATTAAATGAACTAGCTATTGCTGGTGCAACAAACTGATATTGGGTCACTCTATTAGTGGACGGTCAGCTGGTAAAGATGGAGGTGGACACTGGGGCAGCCGTCTCCCGGGTGCTGGTGACTTTATCAAGAAAAGCTCTGACATATTGCTCTGAAAGCCCCGGAGATAGTGTTTAAAAACTTACATTGAAGAAGTTATTGTGTTGAGGGGCTGTATTAAAGTAACAGTGCAATTAAATGGACAGATGGCAGATTTGTCCTTGCATATAGTCCAAGGAAATTACGAGGCACCAATGGGGAGAACTTGGCTGGAAATTGGGCTGAGGTAAATCTCATGACAGGTTCCAAATGAGGCCTACCCGAAATCTTGAAGAAGCATGCCAGTGTCTTCAACAGTGAGCCGGAAAGCATGAACGATATCTCAGTAAAGCTGAAGATCAAGGAAGTAAGGAAGGTGAGATGCTTAAAGGCTAGGACAGTGCTGTACGCAATCAGAACCAAGGTGGAGGCAGAATCTGAATGGCTAGTCAGAACGGGAGTGCTTGAACTCGTTAATGTGAGTGATTGGACGCCGCCGATCATACCCGTGATGAAAAAAGACTTATCTGTACGCATTTGTGACGATTTTAAAGTCATGATTAATCCTGTACTGTGTAGTGCGGTACCCTCCACCCCGATTGATGACCTGTTCGCTCGGCTGGCTGGAGGCCAAGACTTAAGTAAAAATCAACCTCAGCCAAACAAATCTTCAAATGAACATGCATCAGGATTCACAACAGTTATTGTTTTTTTGGAAAATATTTAATTGAGACATTTATAATTTTAACATTTTCATATTTTAAACAACAGAGATCCATCACACGCAAAAAGCTCACAATAACACACGCAACTCCACCCAACCCTAAACTCTAACTACCCTTACATTAGATTCCCTGCCCTTATTCTTCATTTCCGAACCTCCCCTTCACCCCCCCCCCCCCACCCCCCCCCCCCCCCACCTTGCTGACGGTCAATTTTCCTTGAAGAAGTCGATGAACGATTGCCACCCACCTCCGAGCAAACCCCTGTAACGAATCCCTTAAGGCAAACTTTTTTTTAATTTAAATAATTTTTATTGGAATGTTTTGAAAAATATATATCAACGCATATAACAAACCCCCCCCCCCCCCCCCAATAAACAACAAAATAAATTAACAATAAGCAAATTAACTTAAACACTATCCCCCTAAGAACCCCCCCCTTCCCGGGTTGCTGCTGCTGCTGACCTAGTTCCTTATCGTCGAGCCAGAAAGTCGAGGAAAGGCTGCCACCTCCTAAAGAACCCTTGTACTGACCCCCTCAGGGCGAATTTGACCCTCTCCAACTTAATGAATCCCGCCATGTCATTGATCCAGGTCTCCACGCTCGGAGATCTCGCATCTTTCCACTGCAGCAAGATCCTCCGCCGGGCTACTGGGGACGCAAAGGCCAAAACATCGGCCTCTTTCGCCACCTGCACTCCCGGCTCCACCCCAACCCCAAAAATCGCGAGTCCCCAGCCTGGCTTGACCCTGGATCCCACCACCCTCGACACCGTCCACGCCACCCCCTTCCAGAACTCCTCCAGTGCCGGGCAGGCCCAAAACATATGGGCATGGTTCGCTGGACTCCTTGAACACCTGACACACCTGTCTTAGCCCCCAAAGAACCTACTCATCCTAGACCCGGACATGTGGGCCTGGTGCAGCACCTTGAACTGGATGAGGCTAAGCCTCGCACATGAAGAGGACGAGTTCACCCTCTCCAAGGCGTCCGCCCATGTCCCCTCCTCAATCTGCTCCCCCAGCTCCACCTCCCACTTAGCCTTCAGCTCCTCTACCAACGCCTCCCCCACCTCCTGCATCACCTGGTAGATGTCAGACACCTTCCCATCCCTGACCCACATCCCCGAAAGCACCGTATCCCTTACCCCCCGCGGGGGCAGCGAAGGGAACCCCTCCACCTGCCGCCTAGCAAACGCCTTGACCTGAAGGTACCTGAACATATTCCCTGGGGCGAGCTCAAACGTCTCCTCCAGTTCACCCAGGCTCGCAAACCTTCTGTCAATGAACAGGTCTCCCAACGTCCTAATGCCCGCCCGGTGCCACCCCAGGAAACCGCCATTATTGTTCCCTGGGACAAACCGGTGGTCCCCCGCAGCGGGGCCTCCACCGAGCCCCCCACTTCCCCCCCTGTGTCGCCTCCACTGCCCCCAAATTTTGAGGGTAGCCGCCACCACCGGGCTCGTAGTGTACCTCGTTGGAGGGAGCGGCAACGGCGCCGTTACCAGTGCCTTCAGGTTTGTGCCTCCACAGGACGCCATCTCCATCCGTTTCCATGCTGCCCCCTCCCCATCCATTACCCACTTACGTACCATCAAGACGTTAGCTGCCCAGTAGTACCCAGAGAGGCTGAGCAGCGCCAGCCCCCCACTATCCCTGCCCCGCTCCAAAAAGACCCTCCTTCCCCTTGGAGTCCCGTGCGCCCAAACAAATCCCAGAATGCTGCTGTTCACCCTCCTAAAAAAGCCCCTCGGAATGAAAATGGGGAGGCACTGAAACAAAAACAAAAACCTCGGGAGCACCGTCATTTTAACGGACTGTACTCTACCCGTCAACGACAACATGTCCCACCTTTTAAATTCCTCCTCCATCTGCTCCACCAACCTAGTAAAATTAAGCTGTGCAGAGTCCCCCAGCTCCTAGCCACCTGAACCCCCGGGTACCTAAAACTCCTCACTGCCCTCTTTAGCGGGAACCTACCAATCCCCTCCTCCTGATCTCCCGGGTGTACGACAAACAGCTCACTCTTGCCCAGGATCAATTTATAGCCCGAGAAACTCCCAAACTCAGCAAGAATCTCCATCACCTCCGGCATTCCCCCCATCAGGTCTGCTACATACAGCAGCAAGTCGTCTGCATACAGCAACACTCGGTGCTCCTCCCCACCTCGCACCAAACCCCTCCATCTCCCCGACTCCCTGAGAGCCATGGCAAGAGGCTCAATTGCCAACGCAAAAAGCAAGGGGGACAGGGGGCACCCCTGCCTCGTCCCACGGTGGAGCCTGAAGTACTCGGACCTCCTCCCATTTGTCGCTACACTCGCCATCGGGGCCTCGTACAGCAACCTCACCCATTTAATAAACCCCACCCCAAACCCGAACCTCTCCAACACCTCCCACAAGTACCCCCACTCAACCCTGTCAAAGACCTTCTCCGCATCCAATGCCACCACAATCTCCGCCTCCCCTTCTGCTGCCGGCATCATTATCACATTTAGCAGCCTTCGCACGTTAGTGTTCAGCTGCCTCCCCTTCACAAAACCCGTCTGATCTTCATGCACTACCCCCGGCACCCAGTCCTCTATTCTAGTGGCCAAGATCTTCGCCAGCAACTTGGCGTCCACATTCAGCAGTGAAATTGGCCTGTATGATCCGACACTGCAAGGGGTCCTTATCACGCTTCAGGATCAGGGAAATCAGCGCCCGAGACATCGTCGGGGGCAAAACACCCCCCTCCCATGCCTCGTTAAAGGTCCTAACCAACAGGGGGCCCAATAGGTCCGCGTATTTCTTACAAAATTCAACCGGGAACCCATCCGGTCCCGGCGCCTTCCCTGACTGCATGTGGCCAATCCCTCTGACCAGCTCCTCCAACTCGATCGGCGCCCCCAGTCCCTCCACCTGCTCCTCCTGCACCCTTGGAAATCGGAGCCTGTCCAAAAAACTCTCCATTCCCCCTCCCACCACCGGCGGCTCCGATCGGTACAGTTACCTGTAGAAGTCCCTAAAGACCTTTGCCCCCTGCCGCACCACATTCCCATCCCTATCCTCCACTCCACCAATCTCCCTAGCCGCGTCCCGCTTACAAAGCTGATGCGCCAGCATCCTGCTCGCCTTCTCTCCATACTCATAGACCGCTCCCTGCGCCTTCCTCCACTGTGTCTCCGCCTTTCTGGTGGTCAATAAATCAAACTTGGCCTGCAGGCTACGCCGCTCCCCCAGCAATCCCTTCTCCGGGGCCTCCGCGTACCTCCTATCTACACTCAATAGCTCCCCCACCAGTCTCTCCCTCTCCCTCCTCTCCCTATGGGCTCGGATAGAGATCAGCTCCCCCCTAATCACTGCCTTCAGAGCCTCCGACACCATCCCCATCTGGACCTCCCCAGTATCATTGACCTCGAGGTACCTCTCGATACATCCCCGGACCCTCCTACACACCTCCTCATCAGCCAACAAACCCACGTCCAGACGCCAAAGCGGGCGCTGATCCCGCACCTCCCCCATCTCCAGATCCACCCAATGCGGAGCATGGTCCGAAATCGCAATAGCCGAATACTCGGCATCCTGCACCTTCGGGACCAGTCCCCTACTCAGAACAAAGAAATCAATGCGGGAATAAACCCTGTGCACATGGGAGAAAAAAGAGTACTCCCGAGCCCTCGGCCTCCCAAACCTCCAGGGATCCACTCCTCCCATCTGGTCCATAAACCCCCTCAACACCTTGGCCGCCGCCGGCCTCCTGCCCGTCCTTGAACTAGAACGATCCAGTAGGGGATCCAGCACCGTATTGAAGTCGTCCCCCCCCCCCCCCCCCCCCCCCCATCTCCAGGCCAGGAATGCAGCCCAACATACGCCTCATGAAACCAGCATCATTCCAATTTGGGGTCGTACACATTTACCAACACCACCCTCTCCCCCTGCAGCCTACCGCTCACCATCACATATCTGCCGCCACTATCAGCCACCACCTCAGACGCCTCAAACGCCACCCTCTTCCCAACCAGGATCGCCACACCCCGGTTCTTCGAGTCGAGCCCTGAGTGGAAAACCTGCCCCACCCACCCCTTCCTCAGACGGACCTGGTCCGCCACCTTCAGGTGGGTCTCCTGGAGCATGGCCACGTCCGCTTTCAGCCCCTTCAGATGCGAAAACACCCTGGCACGCTTAACCGGCCCATTCAACCCACTCACGTTCCACATAATCTGCCGGATCAGGGGGCACCCTGCCCCCCTCCCCCCCTGACTAGCCATAACCCATCGACTGCTCGTCCCTGGCCAGCACCCATTCGGCCCGTTTCCCACGGCGATAGAACCTCACCCCGACCCCCCCCGACCCACACCAACTCCTCCCTGGCCAATCCAGCAGCAACCAGGTATCCAACCCCCCCCCCCCCCCCCGCAGCTAGGACCCCTCCTAGTCGCAACGCTCCCTCCATAGTACTCCCGTGAGCCAGCTGACGTCTGCTGACCCCGGCAGCTCCCGCCCTAACTCCGACCCCTCCCGATATGAGGTCACCCCTCCTCCCCTGCATCAGCTCCTTGGCACCGCTTCAGCGTGGGAAAACGTATCTGATAGCCACGCCCCTTGCCACCAGCTCCACCCCCCTCGTCCCGTAGCGTGGGAAACCAGAGAAAAGCCCGCGCTTTCACACTGCCCCACCCCACACCCCCAACGCAGCTCCCAAACAGTAGTCCCAACCCATCCACCAACTCCGTACAAACAAAAACACAGATCAACCACAAACCCCAGTACCCCTCTTAAAACACAAAACCATAACCAACATCATCCGAAAGCGAGAGAAAAAACAGAAACAAACAGAATAACCAGCAACAGCATAAACAGTGATACAGAAATAAAAAAACTCCCACAGCCCCCAATCTCTAGTTCGAGTCCAACTTTTCAGCCTGCACAAAGGCCCACGCCTCCTCCGTAGGAAGTGACGCGCAGGCGGCAGCATGCCGAACTTCACCTGCTTTCCGTGGAGCACCGCCTTCGTCCGGTTGAACCCGGCCCTCCGCTTAGCCACCTCTGCACTCCAGTCCTGGTTGATACGCACTACCGAATTCTCCCACTTGCTACTCCTCACCTTCTTGGCCCATCGCAGCACACACTCCCGGTCACTGAACCGATGGAACCGCACCAGCACCGCCCGCGGGGGTTCATTCGCCTTAGGCCGCCTAACCAGTACTCTGTGGGCCTCCTCCAGCTCCATGGGCAGATGGAAGTATCCTGCCCCCACCAGCGAGTTCAGCATCACGGCCACATAGGCCGGCAAGTCCGACCCCTCCAGCCCCTCCTCGAGGCCCAGGATCCGCAAGTTCTTCCTCCGTGATCGAAACTCCATCTCCTCGAACCGATCTTGCCACTTTTTGTGAAGCGCCTCGTGTATCTCCAACTTCCCCACGAGGGCCGAAACCTCCTCCTCATGCTCAGAGGCCTTCTGCTGCAACTCAAGTATTGCTACACCCTGGGTTGTCTGGGTCTCCAGCAGCTTACTCGTCGTCACCTTCAGGGATTCCAACAACTCCCCTTTCAGCTCCGTGAAATAGCGCAGAAGGGCCGCCTGCTGCTCCTCCGCCCACTGCCTCCACTCCTCAGGGGCTCCACCGGCCGCCATTTTGTCCACCTTCCCCCGCTTTTCCAGGGGAGCTGCTGCCGTTTTTCTCCTTGCCCCACTCCGAGTCCGCACCATAAATCCCGGGGGGTTTTGC
The DNA here is from genome assembly GCF_902713615.1 of Scyliorhinus canicula. Taxonomy (NCBI): domain Eukaryota; kingdom Metazoa; phylum Chordata; class Chondrichthyes; order Carcharhiniformes; family Scyliorhinidae; genus Scyliorhinus; species Scyliorhinus canicula. Next base: position 204,887,858 of record NC_052148.1, on the reverse strand, counting down.
TCCAGACCCCTTTATCCACCGGGAAACGTCGAATCAGCGCCGTTTGGGGCCCTTAAAAGAGCCCACAAGTCCTATTAAAGCGGGAGCTGCCGAACGTGCGGCTTAGCTCCGCATAGCCGCAACCGTAAGTCCTTAAGGCAAACTTAATCTTCTCTAGCCTAAGAAACCCTGCCACGTCAGTGACCCAAACCCCCCGAATTTGGAGGCTCCAAGTCCCTCCATCGCAGCAAAATCCGTCTCCGGGCCACCAGGGAGGTAAAGGCCAAAACGTCTGCCTCTCTCCCCCCTGGGCTCCCGGATCTTCCGACACTCCAAATATTGTCACCTCTGGACTTGGAGTCACCCTCCCTTCCAGGACCTCTGACATGATGTCTGAAAATCTCTGCCAAAATCTCCTCAGCCTCGGACACACCCAAAATATATGTACATGGTTCGCAGGACTTCCTCCACACTGCCCACACCTGTCCTCCACCTCCTCAAAAAACCTACTCATCCGGGCCACAGTCATATAAGCCATGTGGACCACCTTGAATTGGATCAGGCTAAGCCTGGCACACAACGAGGATGCATTGACTCTCCTCAGGGCCTTCTCCCACAACCCAACTTCAAACTCTCCTCCCGGCTCTTCCTCTTCACTTCCCCAATTGGGACCCCTTCCCACTCCATCAGTTCCTTATATATTTCCGAGACCATCCCTTCCTTAACCTCTGTTTTAGACAACTCCTTATCCTGTAGCCCCCTTAGTGGGAGGTGAGGGAAGCTCGGGACCTGCCTCTGGACAAAATCCCGCAGGTAGCGGAACTCGTTCTCAGCTGGCAGCCCAAACCCATCTAGCTATTCCAGGCTCAGGAAACCCTCCTCAATGAAAAGATCCCCAAATCTCTCAATCCCACTGGGTTTGTGGAGTACTGAGCTAGCGAGAACAGCAGAGGTGCCGATAACAAAGCCTTCAGACCCGTGCCCTTGCACGATGCCGCCTCCACTCGCTCCCACGCCGACCCCTCCCCAGCTACCCATTTCCTAACCATCGATATATTGGCGGCCCAGTAGTAATTAATAAACTTCGGAAGGGCCAAGCCCCCCTCCCTGCGCCCCCGCTCAAGAAGGACTTTCCTCACCCTCGGGGCTTTCCTGGCCCAAATAAAACCCAAGATTGTCGCATTAATTTTCCTAAAAAATGCCTTGGGGATGAAGATTGGAAGACACGGAAACATGAACAGCAATCTCGCGAGGAGTGTCATTTTCACAGTCTACACCCTCCCGGCCAATGACAGCGGAAGCACGCCCCATCTACGGAAGTCACCTTTCATTTGCTCAATCAACCTGCCCAAATTTAGTTTATGAAGCTGATCCCAGTTTCTTGCCACTTGAATACCCAGGTACTTAAAACTCCCTCCACTTTGAATGGCATCTCCCTCAGTCTCCTCTCCTGCCCCCTTGCCTGGATCGCAAAAACCTCACTCTTACCCATATTCAGTTTGTAACCTGAGAACTGGCCAAATTCCTCCAGTACTCCCATAATTCTTGCAATTCCCCTCAACGGGTCTGTTATATAAAGGAGCAAATCGTCTGCATGGAACGAGACCCTTTGTTCCACCCCCCCCCCCCCCCCCCCCCCCCCCCCCTTCACTATCCCCCACCAAATGCTCGATGCTCTCAGCACCATTGCCAAAGGCTCTATGGCCGGGTAAATATTAGTGGGGAGAGTAGACACCCCTATCTCATCCCCCGACACAGGCTAAAATACTCTGATCGAACCCGGTTTGTCCTTACATTCGCCACCGGTACCTGATATAGCAACTGGACCCAATCCGCAAATCCCTGCCCGCACCCAAGACATCCCACAAATTTGTCCCCTCCACCCGATCAAAGGCCTTTTCTGCATCCATGGCCACCACCACCGCAACCTCATGTCCCTCCACAGGCATCATTATTACATTAAGGAGCCGCCTAATGTTGGACGTCCAGTGCTGTTCCTTAACAAATCCCGTCTGGTTCTTCCCTATTACCCCCGGAACACAATCCTCTATACGTGTTGCCAAGATCTTTGCCAGCAATTTTGCATCCACATTTAGCAGGGAGATTGGCCTATACGAACCACAGCTCTCTGGATCCCTATCCCGTTTCGAAGGAAGGGAAATCGTGCCTGCGATAACGTTGGGGAAGCACTCCCATCTCCTTCAACTCATTAAAAGTCTTTACCAGGAGCGGCCCTAACAGCCCGGAATTTTTTTTATGGAACTCAACCGGTATCCATCTGGTCCCGAGGCTTTACCCGATTGCATCGCCCCCAGCCGTGATTCACAACAGTTATTGATGATTGTGACACACAAAGGGGGTTTTGATACAATAGATTACTATTTAGTATCACTTCAGCGCTAGTGTTGTTCCAACGAGCTATGGACCAAATCTTAATAGGATGAGACAGAGTCCAATGTTACCTGGATGACATCTTGGTTACTGGGAAGAATGAGGAAGGACATCTCTGCAACCTAGTTGTCTCACTCCAGAGATTAGAAGATTATGGACTAAGAGTCCAAAAGACAAATGTGATTTTTTTTCCAATCTTCAGTTGAATATCTGGGTCTTGTCATCGACTCCAAGAGACCACATGAGTCTCCTTTCAAAGTCAAAGCCATTACCGAGGCACCCGCACCTCAAAATGTCAACCAACTTCGATCTTTCTTAGGTTTACTTAATTACTGAAGGTTTGTCCTTAATCTGGTACTATTCTAAAACCCTTGCAAAATATACTGTGTCAAGATAAAATGTGGAAATGGTAGCTGGGGGGAGGGGGGGGGGGATCAATGTGAGAGAGCATTCGTACAAGCTAAAGAAGCACTACTCAAGTCAGAAGTCCTGACACATTTTGATCCAAACTTACCCCTGCAACTGGTGTATGACGCATCACTTTATGGGGTTGGGACGGTGGGTTCCCACATAATGCCCACAGGTGAAAAGAAGCCTTTGCGTCGAGGACCTTGAATTAAGTCAAATGCAATTATGCGCAGATAAAGAAGTCCTGGGTATAATTTTTGGAATAAAACGGTTCTACCAGTTCATGTAGGGAGGAAACCATTTTATTGATAGATGATCGTCCACTAAAAATGATTCTCGGATCTCATACCGGGATTGTCTCACTGGTAGCGAGCTGAATGTAGAGGTGGGCATTACTCTTGTCAACACGCACATATGAGATTGAGTATCGTCAAACTTTCATTCGAATGCAGATGGACTCTCCCGACTACCCTTACCAAATAGTTCATCAATAAGCAGTTTGTGTGGAAACATTTTGTACTTCAAGCAAGTAGATAACACTCCTGTAACCACAGGACAGGTGAAGAAGCATACCAAAAGTGATCCAGTACTGTCAGAGGTTATGGACATGGTGCTTCAAGTCAAGACTTCAGAAGCAAACCCTGAGTTAAAGCCATATCTCTACCCCGAACACTTGAGTTCTCCGTAGAGGCAGGGTGCCTCCTCAGGGGAATGGGAGTCATCATTCCACCATTATTAAGGAAACACAAAGGCCACTGTGGGATTGTAAGGATGAAGGAGATAGCTTTTTTTTTGGATACCTTTGGTGGCCGGGGTTAGATGCCAAAATCGAGGAGAAGGCAGGAATGTGTTCATCTTGTGCAAAAGAGCGGAACCTGCCACCATTAACCCCGTTGCACCCATGGGAATGACAAGAAGAGGCCTGGCAATGGGTACAAGTTCATTGTGCAGGACTGTTTGAAGGGTGCATGTTTCGCATTGTAGTCAATGCTCACTCGAAATGGGCTGAAGGTGCCATCATGAAGTCAACATCATTGGAGAAAACAATTGAAAGATTGGGTGAAATCTTCAGCAGATTTGGTTACCCTGAACAATTGATGAGTGATAATGGACTGCAAGGGCAGCACGGTGGCGCAGTGAGTTAGCCCTGCTGCCTCACGGCGCCGAGGTCCCAGGTTCGATCCCGGCTCTGAGTCACTGTCCGTGTGGAGTTTGCACATCCCCCCCCCCCCCTCCCCCGTGTTTGCATGAGTTTCGCCCCCACAACCCAAAGATGTGCAAGGTCGGTGGATTGGCCACACTAAATTGTCCCTTAATTGGAAAAAAAATTAATTGGGTACTCTAAATATATAATTTAAAAAAAATTTAATGGACTGCAGTTCATGTCTCAAGAGCTCATAAGCTACTTTAAGGAGAACAAAATTCAACACATCCAGCCTGCTGTTGATCACCCCGTCACAAATGGGCTGGCAGAACGTTTTGTACAGACAATGAAAGATTCATTAAAGGTAACCAGAGGACAAGTTTCATTTGCCTGAACATTTGAGTCGATTTCTGCCCATGTACAGGAATACTGCGCACTCAACAATCCACGTTTCTCCGGCATTGCTAATGGTTAAACGTCAACCACGCACAGCATTCGATTTGCTAAAACCGCCCAAGACAAAATAAATTATTGAGGAAAGCAGGAGGATCAGGTCATACGGCAGGAGAACAAGGTGAAACTTTGTCTTTTTCACCAGGGTTAAGATTTCTGGCAAGAAATTATCGCACAAGTGAAAAGTGGATTGCTGGCACACCTTAGCAGTCAGGATCGGTCTTTTACACCGTACAAACCCGAGACGATGTAATATGGAGAAGGCATGTGGATTAACTTTTGATGACAAGAGCCAATCTTCCAGAAGCAGAATGAACAGAGAGCCCAATCCAGCTGTGCCAAGAGACAACCTTGTTGTTCCTCGCTGATTGCACTGCTGTATAAGTACCGCGTGCTAACCGATTACGCCACTGGTGCGCCCTGGCCTTGACATTCCTGAGTACCTGACACAAAATGAACCAACTGGGGAAAACAGCGCCTCCGTTATGAATCAAACACCGAGTCAACCTTAGATTACTTTGTCGAATCGGTTAAAGTAACCACTGACGAAGCTCAGACCAAGTCTAAGATAACAGAAATCACAGAAAACACAGTGCAGAAGTGGCCCTTCGGCCCATCGACTCTGCACCGATACACGAAAAACACCTGGACTACCTACCTAATCCCATTTGCCAGCACCTGGCACATAGCCTTGAATTATGACGTGCCAAATGATCATCCAGGTACTTTTTTAAGGATGTGAGGCAACCCGCCTCTACCACCTTCCCAGGCAGTGCATTCCAGACCGTTACCATCCTCTGGGTAAAAAAGATTTTCTGCAGATTTGACAAAGTCAAGGATGAACCAGCTGTTTGAGGGGGGTGAGAGGATACTTGCAAACGTTCTGGGGGGCGGTAATTTAGGGGTGTAATATATTTGTTTAGTTTTGTAAAATGTTAAAATAATAAAAAATTGAATAAAAAAATGTTCCTCACATACCACCTAAACCACCTGCCCCTTAACTTGAACTTTTGTCCCCTCATGACTGACCCTTCAACTAAGGGGAACAGCTGCTCTCTCTCCATCCTGTCTCTGCCCCTCATAATCTTGTACACCTCGATCAGGTCATCCCTCAGTCTTCTCTTTTCCAACGAAAACAACCTAAGCCTATCCAACTTCTCATTATAACTTAACTGTTCCATCCCAGGCAACATCCTGGTGAATCTCCTCTGCACCCCCTCCAGTGCAATCACATCTCTCCTATAATGTGGCCACCAAAAATGTGACCAGATGCAGCAAGTACTAATAAACAGATACATGAAGTTCACCGACAACCACAGAACAACGACCTCCGGAACGTCTGCCGTTGTTGTTGATTGGTTGTTCATGTTGCTAATTGATTGTTAATGTTATACTGTTAATTGTGTCAGGGATCTTTGATTTAAAGTGAGAGGAAATGTTGCATATTTATGTTTCCTCACAAGTAACCTTTTGGCTGAACAGGGCATTTTAAGAGAACGATTGTGTGACGCCATCTGGGCCATTTGCGCCGGCAAAGGGGTAATCTAACATCGCAACCTGACCATAACATGGTAGAATTTAGCATTCAGTTTGAGAGGGAGAAACTTTAGTCAGAAACAATTGTGATCAACTTTAATAAGGGTAATTACATGGGAATCAGGACAGAATTGGCTAGAGTGGACTGGGAAAGGAGTTTAGCAGAAAAGACGGTTGATCAGCAATGGCAGACATTTATGAAAATAGTTCATGGTTCACAACAAAGATATATTCCAGTGAGGAAGGGGATAAATCAACCACGGTTAACCGAGGAAGTTAAGTATATTAGTAAACTTAACTAAAAAACATACAATGTGGCAAAGGTTAGTGGTACATTAGAGGATTGGGAAATTTTAAAAAATCAACAGAAGATGACCAAAAAAAACGAGGGAGAAGATAAACTGGGAGGATGAAATAGTAAGTAATATAAAAATGGACAGTACGCTTCTTTAAATATATAAAAAGGAAGAAAGAGGCCAAATAAACAGGTCCCTTAGAGAATGAGACTGAGGAGATAATGATGGGGGGAAACTGGAAATGGCAGAGGAATTAAGCAAATACTTTGCATCAGTCTTCATGGTAGAAGACACTATTAACATTCCCAAAATACTTAATATTCAAGGGGCAAAAAGAAGGGTGGTGATAAATACAATAAATGTCACTAGAGAAAAAGTACTGGGAAACTAATGGGTTGCATCCGAGGATATTAAAGGAAGTAGCTACAGAGATGGTGGTGGATGCACTGGTGGTAATCTTCGAAGAATTCTTAAATTCTGGAAAAGCCAGGGGATTGAAAAATTGCCAAATCCTTATTCAAAAAAATGGGAAGAGACAAAAAGGTAACTTCTCCAGCTAGTTTAAAATCTGTCACTGGGACAATTTTAGAGTCCATTATAAAGGAAATAATAGCAGAGCATTTATAAATAGATAATATAATCAAGCAGAGTCGCACGGCGTCATGAAGGGGAAATCATGCCTGACAAAATTTATTAGAATTCTTTCAAGTGGAAATGAACAGGATAGATAAAGGGAAACCAGTAAATATAATATACTCGGATTTCCAAATAGTGTTCGATAAGGCACCGCACAAAAGGCTACTTAATGAGTTAAGGGCCCATGGTGATGGGGCAGTATGCATGGATATAGGACTGGCTAACTAATATAAGAATTGCACAGTGTTGGATCTGGTGAGAAAAGCGGTGTGAAACTTATCGGCTTCACGATGGCTGTGCTCTCCTGATTTAACAGCACTCTGCAATTTCAAATTGCTGGCAGCGATCACACAGCCAGCTGAAAGGGCGGTGACACCGGCAAAACTGGGATTCTGAGATTGGGGCGCCCTATTTAAATTGAAGGCCCCCTCACCGCCACGGTGTTTGGGCCATCCTCCCTGCCCAAGGCATCGGGGCCCCCCCCACCCCGCACACATAAGGGGAACCCCCCCCTCAATAGAGGAGGGTAACCCCCTCCTTTATGTGCCCCCTTAGCAGGTTGCGTCATGGGCGGATGATATGGCATCAAGCCCTGACATCATATTTAAATTTATTATAATGTAGGGAAATCAGGTTCATGGGATTTGCACCCATGACTAACGGGGCCAGTAAATCGCAGCCAGAAAGTTGAGACAAGAGGGACATTTTCAGGATGACAATCTGTAACCAGTGAAGTACCACAGGGGTCACCTCAGTGCTGGGGCCAGAATTATTTACGATATATATTAATGACTTGGACAAGGAAGTGAATGTACTATAACCAAGTTTGCAGATGACACAAAAATAGGTGGGAAAGCAAGTGGTCAGGATAACACTGAGTCAACAGAGGGATATCGACAGGTTAAGTGAGTGTGCAAAAACTTGGCAGATGGAAGATCATGTAGAAAAAGGTGAAGTTATGCAGCTTGGTAGGAAGAATAAAGGAGATGAATATTGTTCAAATGGAAAAAGACTGCAGAAAGCTGCAGCACAGAGGGATTTAGGGGTCTTTATGTATAAATCACAAGAAGCTAGGATCGAAGATCAACACGTAATGGGGAAGGCAAATGGAATTATTTCAAAGAGAATGGAGCATAAAATAGGGAAATATTGCTAAAATTATAGAAGGCACCTATTGGACAACACCTGGAATACTGAACAGTTTTAGTCAAGCATATTGAGATACACAATATTCTCAGGGGGCTGGACAGGGTAGATTCTGAGATGTTTCCCTTTGTGGGAGAGTCTAGGACCAGAGGGCCTAATCTCACATTAAGACAGAGATGAGCAGGAATTTCTTCTCTCAGAGAAATTCTTTACCACAGAGGGCTGTACATGCTGGGTTGTTAAGTATGTTCAAGGCTGGGGCAGCATGGTGGCGCAGTGGGTTAGCCCTGCTGCCTCAAGGCGCAGAGGTCCCAGGTTCAATCCCGGCTCTGGGTCACTGTCCGTGTGGAGTTTGCACATTCTCCCCGTGTTTGTGTGGGTTTCACCCCCACAACCCAAAAATATGCAGGCTAGGTGGATTGGCCATGCTAAATTGCCTCTTAATTGGAAAAAATGAATTGGGTACTCTAAATTTATTTTTTAAAAAGTATGTTCAAGGCTGAGATAGACAGTAAAGGAATTAATTAGTAAAGGAAACAAGGGTTATGGGAATCAGGCGGAAATGTGGAGTTAAGGATTATCATATCAGATCAGTCATGATCTCACTGATTGGCCGAGCAGACACGATGGGCCGAATGGCCTACTTCTGCTCCTTCGTCTTATGGCCGAGCCCCCTGCAACACGGGATTTTACATTGTTTCAGTTTACTTTCTTTTAACGTTTCTGCTGTGAGATACTGATATCAGTGCATTGTGCTAAACTTTATTTATCTTGTTCAAATTTTTATAAAGCTTTTTCAAGTTTTTTTCATATCAACTAAAACTAATGGCAAGGCTTACTACAATTACTCATGGAACTACTGAAGTCTAGCAGATCTTGCGATGGTTAAAATGACACATAAAAGGATGGCTGTTTACAAGGTGTGTCATCTAACATTGTCAGTACATGCCATGCAGAGATAATATTGACAATGATAACAACCTGACTATAATTGAGTCTCATGTAATACATTCCAGAATTGCAGGATAAAACATGCAGGCTAATTTAGTTAATTTTTTCTGATGAGTAGTAAAATACTATTTGCGTCACCAAAATTATTTGGAAATCATTTGTGGTCTAGTGTTCAGAGCTTCACAGTCATGCAAGTGCTTACTTATTTATATGAGATCTACTTAGTGGAAAGGGGTTCTAGTCCAGAAACTTCACCAAGCCTTCAATTTTAGGCCGGAGTGCAGCTGGGTAAAGAATATCATTCTTTCATCACGCATAGTGGGTGGGACTTTCCGTGCAACCTGCCGCGGCGGTAGAAGCTGCCCGCCGCTGGCCGGCAGCAGGATTCTCCGATCCCGCCATTGTCAATGGGGCTTCCTATTGAATACATCAATTGTCGCCGTGGGCGGGACGGGAAAATCCCATCGTGTGAACGGCTAGCCAGTTCCAGCCAAAATATTTAAAATAATTTCTATGTAATAGTTCCTTCATTTCCTTGATGCTAAGATTCAAAAGAAATTTTATGCAGGATAATTTCATGTAATTTGCTAAACTACTTTTCAAACAAATTCGTGTAGTTTTATCTAAAATGTTGTTAAAAGTAACTGTTTTACTAATCTGTACTATAAAATTTAAATAACAAAATGAAAACAGTAGGATTTTACGCACATTATATTTAGTATAAATGTTCATATTTATCTCAAGTGCTCAGAAATTACATTGACGACTGGATTAATTGTTCAAATTCATTATGAAGTTGGAATATATGACTGCAGTAGAAACCCTTTCAAAGAGGGCATCAATGCAAATGTGCCAATTGGTACCTGACCAGTAACATTTATCACCATTCAGACAAGTTGAGGTCTAGATGTCTATTATCTGGAAAATTCAGTTAGGCCTTATTCTGTGGAAGGAATCCAACTTCATCACAAGCTCTTGTTTTCTTTCATTTGTAACAATCCCTTCCATTCGATTTTCCTCCCACACAAATGCCCCTCCTACTTTCCTGCATTGTGCTTGGAGTAAAATGTGCAGGTACTAGCAGCTCTTGGAAATGGCCATTTTTTGCGCAAGATTAAATTCATGTTAATTAAATATAGAACATAGAACGATACAGCGCAGTACAGGCCCTTCGGCCCTCGATGTTGCACCGACATGGAAAAAACTAACGGCCATCTAACCTACACTATGCCCTTATCATCCATATGCTTATCCAATAAACTTTTAAATGCCCTCAATGTTGGCGAGTTCACTACTGTTGCAGGTAGGGCATTCCACGGCCTCACCACTCTTTGCGTAAAAAACCCACCTCTGACCTCTGTCCAATATCTATTACCCCTCAATTTAAGGCTATGTCCCCTTGTGCTAGCCACCTCCATCCACGGGAGAAGGCTCTCGCTGTCCACCCTATCTAACCCTCTGATCATTTTGTATGCCTCTATTAAGTCACCTCTTAACCTTCTTCTCTCTAACGAAAACAACCTCAAGTCCATCAGCCTTTCCTCATAAGATTTTCCCTCCATACCAGGCAACATCCTGGTAAATCTCCTCTGCACCCGTTCCAAAGCTTCCACTTCCTTCCTATAATGAGGCGACCAGAACTGTACACAATACTCCAAATGCGGCCGTACTAGAGTTTTGTACAACTGCAACATGACCTCATGGCTCCGGAACTCAATCCCTCTACCAATAAAAGCCAACACACCATAGGCCTTCTTCACAACCCTATCAACCTGGGTGGCAACTTTCAGGGATCTATGTACATGGACACCGAGATCCCTCTGCTCATCCACACTACCAAGAATTTTACCATTAGCCAAATATTCCTCATTCCTGTTATTCTTTCCAAAGTGAATCACCTCACACTTCTCCACATTAAACTCCATTTTCCACCTCTCAGCCCAGCTCTGCAGCTTATCTATGTCCCTCTGTAACCTGCAACATCCTTCTGCACTGTCTACAACTCCACCGACTTTAGTGTCGTCTGCAAATTTACTCACCCATCCTTCTGCGCCCTCCTCTATGTCATTTATAAAAATGACAAACAGCAACGGCCCCAGAACAGATCCTTGTGGTACGCCACTCGTAACTGAACTCCATTCTGAACATTTCCCATCAACCACCACTCTCTGTCTTCTTTCAACTAGCCAATTTCTGATCCACATCTCTAAATCACCCTCAATCCCCAGCCTCCGTATTTTCTGCAATAGCCGACCGTGGGGAACCTTATCAAACGCTTTACTGAAATCCATATACACCACATAAACTGCTCTATCCTCGTCCACCTGTTCAGTCACCTTCTCAAAGAACTCGATAAGGTTTGTGAGGCATGACCTACCCTTCACAAAATCATGCTGACTATCCCTAATCATATTATTCCTATCTAGATGATTAAAAATCGTATCTTTTATAATCCTCTCCAAGACTTTACCCACCACAGACGTTAGGCTCACCGGCCTATAGTTACCGGGGTTATCTCTATTCCCCTTCTTGAACAAAGGGACCACATTTGCTATCCTCCAGTCCTCTGGCACTATTCCTGTAGCCAATGATGACATAAAAATCAAAGCCAAAGGCTCAGCAATCTCTTCCCTGGCTTCCCAGAGAATCCTAGGATAAATCCCATCAGGCCCCGGGGACTTATCTATTTTCACCTTGTCCAGAATTGCCAACACTTCTTCCCTACGCACCTCAATGCCATCTATTCTAATAGCCTGGGTCTCAGCATTCTCCTCCACAATATTATCTTTTTCCTGAGTGAATACTGACGAAAAGTATTCATTTAGTATCTCACTTATCTCCTCAGCCTCCACACACAACTTCCCACCACTGTCCTTGACTGGCCCTACTCTTACCCTAGTCATTCTTTTATTCCTGACATACCTATAGAAAGCTTTTGGGTTTTCCTTGATCCTACCTGCCAAAGACTTCTCATGTCCCCTCCTTGCTCGTCTTAGCTCTCTCTTTAGATCCTTCCTCGCTTCCCTGTAACTATCAAGCGCCCCAACTGAAACTTCACGCCTCATCTTCACATAGGCCTCCTTTTTCCTCTTAACAAGAGATTCCACTTCTTTGGTAAACCACGGTTCCCTCGCTCTACCTTTTCCTCCCTGTCTGACTGGTATGTACTGATCAAGAACATGCAATAGCTGTTCCTTGAACAAGCTCCACATATCCAGTGTGCCCAACCCTTGCAGCCTACTTCTCCAACCTACACATCCTAAGTCATGTCTAATGGCATCATAATTGCCCTTCCCCCAGCTATAACTCTTGCCCTGCGGGGTATACTTATCTCTTTCCATCACTAATGTAAAGGTCACCGAATTGTGGTCACTGTCTCCAAAGTGTTCACCTACCTCCAAATCTAACACCTGGCCTGGTTCATTACCCAAAACCAAATCCAATGTGGCCTCACCTCTTGTTGGCCTGTCAACATATTGTGTCAGAAAACCCTCCTGCACACATTGTACAAAGAACGACCCATCCAATGTACTCAAACTATATCTTTTCCAGTCAATATTAGGAAAGTTAAAGTCTCCCATAACAACTACCCTGTTACTTTCGCTCTTTTCCAGAATCACCTTCGCCATCCTTTCCTCTACATCTCTAGAACTATTAGGTGGCCTATAGAAAACTCCCAGCAGTGTGACCTCTCCTTTCCTGTTTCTAACCTCAGCCCATACTACCTCGGAAGAAGAGTCCCCATCTTGCATCCTTTCTGCCACCTTAATACTGTCCTTGACTAGCAGCGCCACACCTCCCCCTCTTTTGCCCCCTTCTCTGACCTTACTAAAACACCTAAACCCCGGAACCTGCAACAACCATTCCTGTCCCTGCTCTATCCATGTCTCTGAAATGGCCACAACATTGAAGTCCCAGGTACCAACCCATGCTGCCAGTTCCCCTACCTTATTTCGTATACTCCTGGCATTGAAATAGACACACTTCAAACCACTGACCTGAACACTGCTGCCCTCCTGCGAAGTCAAATCTGTGCTCCTGACCTCTCCACTTTCAATCTCCCGTACCCCAAAACTACAATCCAGGTTCCCATGCCCCTGCTGAATTAGTTTAAACCCCCCCAAAGAGTACTAACAAATCTCCCCCCCAGGATATTGGTGCCCCTTAGGTTCAGATGTAGACCATCCTGTCTATAGAGGTCCCACCTTCCCCAGAAAGAGCCCCAGTTATCCAGAAATCTGAATCCCTCCCGCCTGCACCATCCCTGTAGCCACGTGTTTAATTGCTCTCTCTCCCTATTCCTCGTCTCACTATCATGATGCACGGGCAACAACCCAGAGATAACAACTCTGTTTCTTCACACTCTGAGCTTCCATCCTAGCTCCCTAAAGGCCTGCCTGACATCCTTGTCCCCTTTCCTACCTATGTCGTTAGTGCCAATGTGGACTACGACTTGGGGCTGCTCCCCTTCCCCCTTAAGGACCCGAAAAACACGATCCGAGACATCACTTACCCTTGCACCTGGGAGGCAACATACCAAACGTGAGTCTCTCTCGCTCCCACAAAATCTCATATCTGTGCCCCTGACTATTGAGTCCCCAATTACTAATGCTCTGCTCCTCTCCCCCCTTCCCTTCTGAGCAACAGGGACAGACTCCGTGCTAGAGTCCCGTACCTCATGGCTTACCCCTGGTAAGTCCCCCCCCCTACAAGTATCCAAAACGGTATACTTGTTACTCAGGGGAACGACCGCAGGGGGTCCCTGCACTGACTGCTTCTTCCCAGTCCCTCTTACAGTTACCCATCTATCTCCAGTCTTTGGTGTAACTACTTCCCTGAAGCTCCTATCTATGACCACCTCTGCCTCCCGAATGATCCGAAGTTCATCCAACTCCAGCTCCAGTACCATAACTCGGTCTTGTAGGAGCTGGAGCTGGCTGTACTTCCTGCAGGTAAAATCAGCAGGGGCACTAACGGCATCCCTCACCTCAAACATCCTGCAGGAGGAACATTGCACTGCCTTCCCTGCCATCCCACTTAATTTCAACCAAGTTCTGGTAAACAAATATAAAATAAATAAAAAATAATATAATATAGCACTTACCTGCTCACACCAATGGGTCTTATTATTAGGTTGGGGGGGGGGGGGGGGGGGGGGGGAGACACTATACGTGTAGTGTCTCGGGTATCCTCTCCACCAGAATTTATTGGCTAGGAGAAAATCCTTCCCAGAAGTCCGCGGGTCGTACTTCCGGTTCCCGCCTTATATTATCTTTGCTCCCACTGGCACCCCGCCGCTCTCCCGCTCTCAATGTGTTCCCTCGCGCTCTTTCACTGACTCACCGCTGCTCTCCTCGTGTTCTTTTATCCTGTGTCCCTCTGAACTCCCGCCGCTTTCTGGGCTCTCTCTGTCTCTGAACTCCCGCCGCTTTCTGGGCTCTCTCTGTCTCTCTCTGAACTCCCGCTGCTTTATGGGCTCTCTCTCTGAACTCCCGCTGCTTTCTGGGCTCTCTCTCTCTGAACTACCGCTGCTTTATGGGCTCTCTCTCTGTCTCTGAACTCCCGCTGCTTTATGGGCTCTCTCTCTGAACTCCCGCTGCTTTATGGGCTCTCTCTGTCTCTGAACTCCCGCTGCTTTATAGGCTCTCTCTGTCTCTCTCTGAACTCCCGCTGCTTTATGGGCTCTCTCTCTGTCTCTGAACTCCCGCTGCTTTATGGGCTCTCTCTGTCTCTGAACTCCCGCTGCTTTATGGGCTCTCTCTGTCTCTCTCTCTGAACTCCCGCTGCTTTATGGGCTCTCTCTCTGTCTCTGAACTCCCGCCGCTTTCTGGGCTCTCTCTCTGTCTCTGAACTCCCGCCGCTTTCTGGGCTCTCTCTGTCTCTCTCTGAACTCCCGCTGCTTTATGGGCTCTCTCTGAACTCCCGCTGCTTTCTGGGCTCTCTCTCTCTGAACTCCCGCTGCTTTATGGGCTCTCTCTGTCTCTGAACTCCCGCTGCTTTATGGGCTCTCTCTCTCTCTCTGAACTCCCGCCGCTTTCTGGGCTCTCTCTCTCTCTCTCTGAACTCCCGCCGCTTTCTGGGCTCTCTCTGTCTCTGAACTCCCGCCGCTTTCTGGGCTCTCTCTGTCTCTCTCTGAACTCCCGCTGCTTTATGGGCTCTCTCTCTGAACTCCCGCTGCTTTCTGGGCTCTCTCTCTCTGAACTACCGCTGCTTTATGGGCTCTCTCTCTGTCTCTGAACTCCCGCTGCTTTATGGGCTCTCTCTCTGAACTCCCGCTGCTTTATGGGCTCTCTCTGTCTCTGAACTCCCGCTGCTTTATAGGCTCTCTCTGTCTCTCTCTGAACTCCCGCTGCTTTATGGGCTCTCTCTCTGTCTCTGAACTCCCGCTGCTTTATGGGCTCTCTCTGTCTCTGAACTCCCGCTGCTTTATGGGCTCTCTCTCTGTCTCTGAACTCCCGCCGCTTTCTGGGCTCTCTCTGTCTCTCTCTGAACTCCCGCTGCTTTATGGGCTCTCTCTGAACTCCCGCTGCTTTCTGGGCTCTCTCTCTCTGAACTCCCGCTGCTTTATGGGCTCTCTCTGAACTCCCGCTGCTTTCTGGGCTCTCTCTCTCTGAACTCCCGCTGCTTTATGGGCTCTCTCTCTCTCTCTGAACTCCCGCCGCTTTCTGGGCTCTCTCTCTCTCTCTCTGAACTCCCGCTGCTTTATGGGCTCTCTCTCTGAACTCCCGCTGCTTTATGGGCTCTCTCTCTGTCTCTGAACTCCCGCTGCTTTATGGGCTCCCTCTCTCTCTCTGAACTCCCGCCGCTTTCTGGGCTCTCTGTCTCTGAACTCCCGCTGCTTTATGGGCTCTCTCTGTCTCTGAACTCCCGCCGCTTTCTGGGCTCTCTCTCTCTCTCTGAACTCCCGCTGCTTTATGGGCTCTCTCTCTGTCCCTGAACTCCCGCCGCTTTCTGGGCTCTCTCTCTCTCTCTCTGAACTCCCGCCGCTTTCTGGGCACTCTCTCTGAACTCCCGCTGCTTTATGGGCTCTCTCTCTCTCTCTGAACTCCCGCTGCTTTATGGGCTCTCTCTCTCTCTGAACTCCCGCTGCTTTATGGGCTCTCTCTCTGTCTCTGAACTCCCGCTGCTTTATGGGCTTTCTCTGTCTCTCTCTGAACTCCCGCTGCTTTATGGGCTCTCTCTCTGTCTCTGAACTCCCGCCGCTTTCTGGGCTCTCTCTCTGTCTCTGAACTCCCGCTGCTTTATGGGCTCTCTCTGTCTCTCTCTGAACTCCCGCTGCTTTATGGGTTCTCTCTCTGTCTCTGAACTCCCGCTGCTTTCTGGGCTCTCTCTCTCTGAACTCCCGCTGCTTTCTGGGCTCTCTCTGTCTCTGAACGCCCGCTGCTTTATGGGCTCTCTCTGTCTCTGAACGCCCGCTGCTTTATGGGCTCTCTCTGTCTCTCTCTGAACTCCCGCTGCTTTATGGGCTCTCTCTCTCTGAACTCCCGCTGCTTTATGGGCTCCCTCTCTCTCTCTGAACTCCCGCCGCTTTCTGGGCTCTCTCTCTCTCTGAACTCCCGCTGCTTTATGGGCTCTCTCTCTGTCTCTGAACTCCTGCTGCTTTATGGGCTCTCTCTGAACTCCCGCTGCTTTATGGGCTCTCTCTCTGTCTCTGAACTCCCGCCGCTTTCTGGGCTCTCTCTGTCTCTGAACTCCCGCTGCTTTATGGGCTCTCTCTGTCTCTCTCTGAACTCCCGCTGCTTTATGGGCTCTCTTTGTCTCTGAACTCCCGCTGCTTTATGGGCTCTCTCTGTCTCTCTCTGAACTCCCGCTGCTTTATGGGCTCTCTCTCTGTCTCTGAACTCCCGCCGCTTTCTGGGCTCTCTCTCTCTCTCTCCCTCTGAACTCCCGCTGCTTTATGGGCTCTCTCTCTGAATTCCCGCTGCTTTATGGGCTCTCTCTCTGTATCTGAACTCCCGCCGCTTTCTGGGCTCTCTCTCTCTCTCTCTCTCTCTCTGAACTCCCGCTGCTTTCTGGGCTCTCTCTCTCTGAACTCCCGCCGCTTTCTGGGCTCTCTCTCTGTCTCTGAACTCCCGCTGCTTTATGGGCTTTCTCTGTCTCTCTCTGAACTCCTGCTGCTTTATGGGCTCTCTCTCTGAACTCCCGCTGCTTTATGGGCTCTCTCTCTCTGAACTCCCGCTGCTTTATGGGTTCTCTCTCTGTCTCTGAACTCCTGTCGCTTTCTGGGCTCTCTCTCTCTCTCTCTCTGAACTCCCGCTGCTTTATGGGCTCTCTCTCTGATCTCCCGCTGCTTTATGGGCTGCCTCTCTGTCTCTGAACTCCCGCCGCATTCTGGGCTCTCTCTCTCTCTCTGAACTCCCGCTGCTTTCTGGGCTCTCTCTCTCGGAACTCCCGCTGCTTTATGGGCTCTCTCTGTCTCTGAACGCCCGCTGCTTTATGGGCTCTCTCTGTCTCCCTCTGAACTCCCGCTGCTTTATGGGCTCTCTCCATCTCTGAAATCCCGCCGCTTTCTGGGCTCTCTCTCTCTCTCTCTGAACTCCCGCTGCTTTCTGGGCTCTCTCTCTGTCTCTGAACGCCTGCTGCTTTATGGGCTCTCTCTGTCTCCCTCTGAACTCCCGCTGCTTTATGGGCTCTCTCTCCATCTCTGAAATCCCGCCGCTTTCTGGGCTCTCTCTGTCTCTCTCTGAACTCCCGCTGCTTTATGGGTTCTCTCTCTGTCTCTGAACTCCTGTCGCTTTCTGGGCTCTCTCTCTCTCTCTGAACTCCCGCTGCTTTATGAGCTCTCTCTCTGATCTCCCGCTGCTTTATGGGCTGCCTCTCTGTCTCTGAACTCCCGCCGCTTTCTGGGCTCTCTCTCTCTCTCTGAACTCCCGCTGCTTTCTGGGCTCTCTCTCTCTGAACTCCCGCTGCTTTATGGGCTCTCTCTGTCTCTGAACGCCCGCTGCTTTATGGGCTCTCTCTGTCTCTCTCTGAACTCCCGCTGCTTTATGGGCTCTCTCTCCGTCTCTGAAATCCCGCCGCTTTCTGGGCTCTCTCTCTCTCTCTGAACTCCCGCTGCTTTATGGGCTCTCTCTCTGTCTCTGAACTCCCGCCGCTTTCTGGGCTATCTCTCTCTCTCTCTCTCTCTGAACTCCCGCTGCTTTCTGGGCTCTCTCTCTCTGAACTCCCGCTGCTTTATGGGCTCTCTCTCTGTCTCTGAACTCCCGCTGCTTTATGGGCTCTCTCTCTCTCTCTGAACTCCCGCCGCTTTCTGGGCTCTCTCTCTCTCTCTGAACTCCCGCTGCTTTATGGGCTCTCTCTCTGAACTCCCGCTGCTTTATGGGCTCTCTCTGTCTCTCTCTGAACTCCCGCTGCTTTATGGGCTCTCTCTGTCTCTGAACGCCCGCTGCTTTATGGGCTCTCTCTGTCTCTCTCTGAACTCCCGCTGCTTTATGGGCTCTCTCTCCGTCTCTGAAATCCCGCCGCTTTCTGGGCTCTCTCTCTCTCTCTGAACTCCCGCTGCTTTATGGGCTCTCTCTCTGTCTCTGAACTCCCGCCGCTTTCTGGGCTATCTCTCTCTCTCTCTCTCTCTGAACTCCCGCTGCTTTCTGGGCTCTCTCTCTCTGAACTCCCGCTGCTTTATGGGCTCTCTCTCTGTCTCTGAACTCCCGCTGCTTTATGGGCTCTCTCTCTGAACTCCCGCTGCTTTATGGGCTCTCTCTGTCTCTGAACTCCCGCTGCTTTATGGGCTCTCTCTGTCTCTGAACTTCCGCTGCTTTATGGGCTCTCTCTCTCTGAACTCCCGCCGCTTTCTGGGCTCTCTCTCTGTCTCTGAACACCCGCCGCTTTCTGGGCTCTCTCTCTCTCTCTGAACTCCCGCTGCTTTATGGGCTCTCTCTCTGTCTCTGAACTCCCGCCGCTTTCTGGGCTCTCTCTCTCTCTCTCTGAACTCCCGCCACTTTCTGGGCTCTCTCTCTGAACTCCCGCTGCTTTATGGGCTCTCTCTCTCTCTGAACTCCCGCTGCTTTATGGGCTCTCTCTCTGTCTCTGAACTTCCGCTGCTTTATGGGCTCTCTCTGTCTCTCTCTGAACTCCCGCCGCTTTATGGGTTCTCTCTCTGTCTCTGAACTCCTGTCGCTTTCTGGGCTCTCTCTCTCTCTCTGAACTCCCGCTGCTTTATGTGCTCTCTCTCTGATCTCCCGCTGCTTTATGGGCTGCCTCTCTGTCTCTGAACTCCCGCCGCTTTCTGGGCTCTCTCTCTCTCTCTGAACTCCCGCTGCTTTCTGGGCTCTCTCTCTCTGAACTCCCGCTGCTTTATGGGCTCTCTCTCCGTCTCTGAAATCCCGCCGCTTTCTGGGCTCTCTCTCTCTCTCTCTGAACTCCCGCTGCTTTCTGGGCTCTCTCTCTGTCTCTGAACGCCCGCTGCTTTATGGGCTCTTTCTGTCTCTCTCTGAACTCCCGCTGCTTTATGGGTTCTCTCTCTGTCTCTGAACTCCTGTCGCTTTCTGGGCTCTCTCTCTCTCTCTGAACTCCCGCTGCTTTATGGGCTCTCTCTCTGATCTCCCGCTGCTTTATGGGCTGCCTCTCTGTCTCTGAACTCCCACCGCTTTCTGGGCTCTCTCTCTCTGAACTCCCGCTGCTTTATGGGCTCTCTCTGTCTCTGAACGCCCGCTGCTTTATGGGCTCTCTCTGTCTCTCTCTGAACTCCCGCTGCTTTATGGGCTCTCTCTCCGTCTCTGAAATCCCGCCGCTTTCTGGGCTCTCTCTCTCTCTCTCTGAACTCCCGCTGCTTTATGGGCTCTCTCTCTGAACTCCCGCTGCTTTATGGGCTCTCTCTCTGAACTCCCGCCGCTTTCTGGGCTCTCTCTCTCTCTCTGAACTCCCGCTGCTTTATGGGCTCTCTCTCTGAACTCCCGCCGCTTTATGGGCTCTCTCTCTGTCTCTGAACTCCTGCCGCTTTCTGGGCTCTCTCTCTCTCTCTGAACACCCGCTGCTTTCTGGGCTCTCTCTCTGAACTCCCGCTGCTTTATGGGCTCTCTCTGTCTCTGAACTCCCGCTGCTTTATGGGCTCAAATATGAGAGGCATCAAACCAGAGTGCAATCCTGTTAGTGTGCAATGCATATGACCTTGACGGCAGGTACTACTGGATAGCAACTAAAGATCGACATTGAATTTTTTCCTCTCCGCTGAATTCTGAAGTCAATTGTAGCATCTAAACTTTACACCTAATATAATTGCTGCCATTGCTGAGATTAGTACCAACCATGGATTGAATTTCTGACACTTTTGTGACAATGTCTGCTCCTAATTGTGTTAAGCCCCGATTCCAAGATTGTTTTTTCAAAACCCTCCCATTAATGCAGTGAACTTATGTATTGGTAGAGAGGCCAGCTGCATATCGTGTAGGTAGGTTGGAGACTGCAGAAGAAAAGGAGTTCAAAAATCTGTGTTTAGGTTGAGGGAGATGCTAGAAGGTTGCAGAGATCAAGGCTAATCCCAATGTGAGTGTTAGGATGTACCTCTTCAGGAACTCCGTCACTTATTCTGCCAAAGTTCACTGGGTCCGGAGGAGGTCTGTTTAATTGCAATACCACTACTAGGTGCTCAAGCCACAATGTGGAATATCTGATGGAGATTTCTGGTCCAAAGTGGGGCTTGTTAATCCCATCAGTCCCTCATTGCAAGGAAATTCAATTTGTAAAGGAGAGTCTTATGAATATGTTGAATTTATTTTTTAAATTGTCTATACCTCCTCACTGTTTTGGATGTTCAATCTGGTCTATGAAATGGATCCCATTTGCTGCCTGTTATGCAGGTCCTTAACAGGCATACATGCTTCCAATCCTACTGTCATCCAAGATGCTGGGTAAGCAGGAACAATGAAATTCAAAATCCCAGTCACTGCCCAGGCTCTTTGTACAAGGGCACTTGTAACTTATTTCTATTTATGATTATATTACTTGAGTCACTGAGTTCGACTGTGTCCCTTGGTTGATTAGTTGATCCATAATTGGCAGATTGAAGATTTATCCAACAAATATCTAATTTTCTCTTGCATGACATATTTTTCCATTATTATTTAGAATAAGGACAATTATAAAAACAAAGCACATACCTAGTTACCATTCTCCTGTCAGAATCTTTCTGAATTAGGTGCTTGAAATATTCTTCCACAGCCTGAGCAGTCACAGCTTTCCGTAGGTAAGGATAATAGAGAGGGTGCCGAGCTATGACTCCTAGTTGAACAATGCAGACAATTAAAACAGATAAAAATAAAACCTGCAGTAAATGACTCAGGTGATTATGAATGAAATAAAAGTGAATGCTCAGGGA
Source organism: Scyliorhinus canicula (assembly GCF_902713615.1). NCBI lineage: Eukaryota > Metazoa > Chordata > Chondrichthyes > Carcharhiniformes > Scyliorhinidae > Scyliorhinus > Scyliorhinus canicula. The sequence goes on along the minus strand of NC_052148.1, from coordinate 204,866,605 downwards.
ATACGGACAGACTGAACCTAGCTTTTTGGGACACACAATTTCTGAAGTCTATTGTTGTAAAGTCTAGTTGTTTTTTTTATTAATATTTAAAACGGCTTGAGTTGCCACGCTAATTTGTCTGTCACAATCCAAAGATTTCACGGTGTAGATGTTGTAAAGGATCAGGAAAGCACAGATCACTATTTCAGAAGAATATTAGGTAGACCACTACTGGATTTAATTCATAATACAGCTATTAATTTAGGAAACTTATAGCCAAAACACGAGCGGAAGTAAATGTAACTATTTTCGACATTCGACAGATCTCAATGCATTGACAACAACTGACATGGATTGAAGATTAGCTGGCTAACAGGAAACGAGAGCTGGCATAAATGGGTCTTTTTCTGGTAGGTGGGGTGTGACGAGTGGCGTGTCACAGGGATCAGTACTGGGGCCTCACCTTTTTACAATTTATATAAAAGACTTGGGTGAATGGACTGAAGGTACGGTTGCTAAATTTGATGATGACACAAAGATAGGTGGAAAGTAAATTGTGAAGAGGATGTAAGGAGGCTACAAAGGGACATAGTTAGGTTAAATCAGTGGGCAAAAATCTGCCGAATGGCGTATCATGAGGGCAAATGCGAATTTGTCCATTTTGGCAGGAATATTAAAAAGGAAGTGTATTATCTAAATGGTGAGAGATTGCAGAGCTCTGAGATGCAGAGGGGTGTGGCTTTCCTAGTGCATGAGTCACAAAAGGCTAGTAAATTGGTACAGCAGTAATTAGGAAAACTAATAGAATGTTATAATTTATTGGGGGGAGATTTTTATCTTTTTTTTAAAATTTAGAGTACCCAATTCATTTTTTCCAATTAAGGGGCAATTTAGCGTGGCCAATCCACCTAGCCTGCACATCTTTGGGTTGTGGGGGCGAAAACACGGGGAGAATGTGCAAACTCCACACGGACAGTGACCCAGAGCCGGGACCGAACCTGGAACCTCGGCGCCGTGAGGCTACAGGGCTAACCCACTGTGCCACCGTGCTGCCCTATGCGGGGAGATTTGATTGCAAACGTAGATAGGTTGTGCTTCAGTTATACAGTGCATTGGTGAGACCACATCTGGAGTATTGTGTCCAGTATTGGCTCCTTATTTAAGGAAATATGTAAATACATGAGAAGCAGTTCAGAGAAGGTTTACGAGACTGAAAGCAGGAATGGGTGGATTGTCTTATGAGGAAAGGTTGGAAAAGTTAGGTTTGTACCAACTAGAGTTTAGAAGAGTAAGAGGCAAAATCTTTAAGATCCTGCGGGGTACTGACAGGGAAGAATTGGAGTAGATGTTTCCTCTTGTGGGAGAATCCAGAACTAGGAGTCACTGTTTAAAAATAAGGACCTGAGGAAGGAGCTGCGCTCCGAAAGCTCGTGTTTGAAACAAACCTGTTGGACTTTAACCTGGTGTTGTAAGACTTCTTACTGTGCTCACCCCAGTCCAACGCCGGCATCTCCACATCTTAAAAATAAGGGGTTGCTTATTTCAGATGAGGATGAGGAGAAATTCTTTCTCCTAGAGAGTCATTAGTATTTATAACTGCCTTCCTCAAAAGGCAGTGGAAGCAGAGGGCACGATTTTATGGCCATACTGCGCCCGTAAAGCAGCTTGTCGCGCAGTGCAGTGTGGTTGATAAAAACCGGGAGATCCCACTCTCGGGATCTACCCAGCTCACAATGCCTTGTGCGATCTCGTGTAGGTCTCCGAGACCCTCAGGTGCATGCCCTTTAGGCAGGGTGGTTTCCTGGCACTGTGGGTGGCCACCCAGGCACCCTGGCACTGCCAGCAGGTAGTGGCACCGCCAGGTACCAGGTTGGCACTGCCAGGATGTCAGGCTGGCAGTTTTTGTGCAGTGGCGATCCGTCCGGGGTGCCCTGCGTAGGTGTGGGGTGGGGGAGCCCTCCCATAATGCGTTGGGGCTTGCAGGGGGAGGAGACCGGGGGTCTGCTTGAAATGAAATGAAAAAATGAAAATCGCTTATTGTCACGAGTAGGCTTCAATGAAGTTACTGTGAAAAGCCCCTAGTCGCCACATTCCGGCGCCTGTCCGGGGAGGCTGATACGGGAATCGAACCGTGCTGCTGGCTTGCTTGGTCTGCTTTAAAAGCCAGCGATTTAGCCCAGTGAGCTAAATCAGCCCCTATCAGCATCAGCTTCAGGAGCTCCAGAGATTTGAACGCCATTTCTATCTTTCTACACTGACAAGTTCTGGTGAGCAGAGCTCCTCAGTGCACAAAACGGGGCTATGTGCAGCCTCGACCACCTGTACCCCGCTGAGGCCTCCTATCTAACACGAGTTTCATTTTCTAGCATTGTATTTCTTGGCACTGTGAGCGCCAGGAAACATGTGGCTAAACACACTTACTGTGGGACTTTGTTCCCGTTTAGTTAAATCCCACCCACAGCCTTTGAACATTTTTAAGGCAGAGCTAGATAGATTCTTGATGAACAAGGTGGTCAAATGTTATCGGGATAGGCGGGAATGTGGGGTTGAGATTACAATCAGATTAGCCATGATCTTTTTGAATAGCGGAGCAGGTTTGAGGGCCCGCATGGCTTATTCCTGCTCCAAATTCACACGTTTGTATGTGATCGTCTGCCATTTGATTGCAGGCACAATCCAGGTACAGAGCCTTGGTTAAATACAAATACAAAATCTGTCATGCTCCAGAAAGGAATGACAGTCGGCAGTCCTACAGGCTATATTAATAAAAAGTTTTGTACTCATCAACATGAGAGACGTTAGTCATTGCTAATCATCCAGCACACAGAATGCCAATAATTAGACATAGCTTGGTTAACAGCAAAGCAAATTTCACTGTACTTTGCACCACTTGTACCTCGCTGCCTCAGCTCGAGGCTTAAGGAACAGGCCATCCTGTATTGAGTGTTACATTTTACAATTTCTCCATTGAGCCACATCATGGTCTCTTTGAGCATGCTAATTTATAGATGTTGATCACAGGCAATTTGGTGTTATGGCTTGAAAGTAGGTTAAGAGGCGGATGGTGGTTTGCAGCATTTTGAGGAAATGCAAATGAGCCGATTGCCTAGGCAACATAAACTACAAGGCACTGAACATGAAGGAAAACATTACAGATTTCAAATATACATTCTTCTGATATGAGTGCAACTAGAAAGCCATTGTGGGAATAACGCATAAAAGCATAGGAAATAGAAGCAGGAGTAGGCCATAAACCTGCTCCTCACTGCTGTAAGATTGGAGTAATGTGATCTTCCACATCAACTCAACTTTATTTGACACATTTATTAGAATTTTTGGTGGATAAAGGGTATTTCCAAAAGGTATTCAATAAGATGCCGCACAAAAGTCCAAAGATGTGCGGGTTAGGTGGATTGGCCATGATAAATTGCCCTTAGTGTCCAAAATTGTCCTTAGTGTTGGGTGGGGTTACTGGGTTATGGGGTTATGGTGATGGGTGGAGGTGTTGACCTTGGGTAGGGTGCTCTTTCCAAGAGCCGGTGCAGACTCGATGGGCCGAATGGCCTCCTTCTGCACTGTAAAATCTGTGAAATCTATGAAAAGGTTATTATGAATAATAACGGCTGATGGAGTTGAGGATAATATTAGCATGAATAGAGGATTGGTTATCAGGCAGGAAGCAGAGAGTAGACATAAATGGGCATTTTCTATTTGACAGGTTCTAAGTGGAGTGCTGCAAGGATCAGTGCTGCGGCCACAGCTATTGGCAATCTATGTCAATTACAAAGCTTCTAGGAAGACAAAAAGAGACTGCAAACAGTTAGCGACTGAATGAATGTGCAGCAAACTGGCAGATGGAGTATAATGTGGAGAAGTGTGAGATTATTCACTTAGGTCGTAAGAAGAGAAAAGGAGAATATTTTTAAAAGGTATGAAACATTGAAGCGTCAATGTTCAGACGGACCTTGTCTTTCCTCGATGAGTACATCCATGTTACCATGCAAGTAAAGCAAGCAATTAGGAAGGCAAATGGCATGATGGGCTTTATTGAAAGGGTATTGGAAAATAAGATTAAGGAAGTCTTGCTCAATTGTACAGGGATTTGGTGAGCCCACATCTGGAATACTGTGCACCATTTTGGTCTCCATATCTAAGGAAGGATATATTTGCTTTAGGTTTCACACAAGATTGGTTCAGGAGATGAGAGGCTGACTAAACTGGATCTATAGTCCATGTAGGTCAGAAGAATAAGTGACGATCCAATTGTAGTATGCACAATTCTGAAGGGGCTTGACAGGACAGACTCAGAGCTTGTTTCCCCTGGGGATTCTAGATAAAGGGTCAATTAGGATAAAGGGTCAATTATTTAGGACTAAGATGAGGAGACATTTATTCACTGCGGGTGGTGAACCCTGGAAGGTCGTGGGTGCTCCACTGTGGAGTATATTTAAGGCTGAGATAGATATAGTTTTGGTCTCTCAGGGAATCGAGGGATATGAGAAGCAGGTAGGAAAGTGGAAATGTGGCAGATAATCAGCCATGATGATAGTGAATGGCAGTGCAAGTTTGATAGGCCCTATGGTGTACTCTTCCTATTTCTTATGTAACCTTTCCGCCCTATTCCGATAACCCTGATTCCCTTGTTGCCCAAAAGTCTATCACTCTCAGTCACGAATAACCTACGCCGATTGGCTGAGCATTCACAGCCTTCCAGGGCAGTACATTCCAAAGATTCGCCATTCTCTGAGTGAAGAAACCTTTCCTCATTTTAGTCATAAATGCCAACCCCTTATCTTGAACGTATACCCCTAGTTCTAGACCCTCCAGCCAGGTAAAACAGCCTCTAATGATCTACACGGTCAAGCCCTGTAAAAATTTGATGCGAATCGATGAAATCACATCCCAGAACTGCAGAGAGTAAAAACACATTCAACTTAACGGCATCTCACTGGAAAACCTTCTCATCTTACAAATCGATCAATGAACTTTTGTTGGGCCTCCTCAAAGGCGGGTATTTCCCTCCTCAGGTACAGAGGCCAAAACTGTACACAGTATTCCAAGTATGGTCTCACAAAGAGCTATATAACACAGAAATCCCCTTGCAATATAAGCTAACATACTATTTGCTTTTCTAATTTCTTCCTGTATGGAAATATAAACTTCCTGTGGTTCATGTGCAAGGAAACCCAAATCCCCTTTCAGACCAACATTTACTAACCTCTCACCTTTCAAAAACAATATTCTGCTTTCTTATTCCTTCTGCCAAGGTGGATAATTTCATGTTCCTCCACAATATACCCCAGATGACTGAAAAATGTTGTTCCAAATATAAAGTATAATATTAATCCTGTGCTTTGTCAATTTATGCTCCTTACATTAATCCTCAATTATATTCACGAAGGGCGATTCAGTATTAAATAATTGTACATATTTTTGAGTTGAAAGCCAGATAGACAGTCTCCTTAACCATTGATTGGTGTGCAGTGAACAGTTTTCAACATTTTTGAGAAATCTGTTTAAAGAACTGAAACCTCCATTCTTTTGGGGCCAAAATGGTGAACTCAGATGCCAGGCTCAGGGAACAATCATCCTATTTGGAGATACAATTTAGAAAAGTGTATTTTCTAGCCGGATTATCCTCACAGGAATAGCCTGAATAATAATAATAATAATCATAATCGTGGGCTGATTTAGCACACTGGGCTAAATCGCTGGCTTTTAAAGCAGACCAAGGCAGGCCAGCAGCACGGTTCAATTCCCGTATCAGCCTCCCCGAACAGGCGCCGGAATGTGGCGACTAGGGGCTTTTCACAGTAACTTCATTGAAGCCTACTCGTGACAATAAGCGATTTTCATTTCATTTCATTTCATTATTGTCACAAGTAGGCTTCAATGAAGTTACTGCGAAAAACCCCTGGTCGCCACATTCCGGCGCCTGTTTGGGGAGGCTGGTACGGGAATTGAACCCGCACTGCTGGCCTTGTTCTGCATTACAAGCCAGTTGTTTAGCCCACTGTGCTAAACCGGCCCCTGAAACCAGCCTTGGACTAACCTGTGAAAATAATACCCCCTCCAAATTAGAGAGGAGGTACCACCTTCACTAAAAAGAAGCCAGCGGTTAGCTGGCAACACAGTTCAACCCGAGAACACGGACTGATAAATTAGTGATGTCTCCTTGATTCATATTCAACGAGAAGCCACTACTTTTTTTAAATATAAATTTAGAGTACCCAATTATTATTTTCCAATTAAGGGGCAATTTAGCGTGGCCAATCCACCTAACCTACACATCTTTGGGTTGTGGGGGTGAAACCCATACAGACACGGGGAGAATGTGCAAACTCCACACAGACATGACCCAGGGCCAGGATTTGAACCTGGGTCCTCAGCACCATAGGCAGCAGTGCTAACCACTGTGCTACCGTGCTGCCCCTACTAGAAGCCACTACTGATGAGCTATCTTTTTGCCACTTAATGTCAGCTGATACTGCCAAACAGTCTCCACTAATAGAATAATATTGTCACAATATCTCTCGCATATTCCTATCCTGAACAATATATATGTATGCTCTTTCTCCTTAATGGCTTTCACAATTTTTGCTTGTAAGCCAAACTGGTGTTTATCTTTCGTTCTGTTTATGACCTATTTCAGGGATAAATTCCTTTTACATCTTTAAAACTGTTCAAACATTAGGGCAGCACGGTGGCGCAGTGGATTAGCCCTGTTGCCTCACAGCGCCGAGGTCCCAGGTTTGATCCCGGCTCTGGGTCACTGTCCGTTTGGAGTTTGCACATTTTCCCCGTGTTTGCGTGGGTTTCACACCCACAACCCAAAGATGGGCGGACTAAAATTGCCCCTTAATTGAAAAAATGAATTGGGCACTCTAAATTTTTTTTTAAACTGTTCAAACGCAGCAATTTCACCTTCCTTCCACCTCTTCTCATTTTACCAGAACTAGGGGTCATAGTTTGAGGATAACATAGAACATACAGTGCAGAAGGAGGCCATTTGGCCCATCGAGTCTGCACCGGCCCACTTAAGCCCTCACTTCCACCCCATCCCCCTAACCCAATAACCCCTCCTAACCATTTTGGATACTATGGGCAATTTATCATGGCCAATCCACCTAACCTGCACATCTTTGGACTGTGGGAGGAAACCAGAGCACCCGGAGAAAACCCACGCAGACACGGGGAGAACGTGCAGACTCTGCACAGACAGTGACCCAAGCCGGGAATCGAACCTGGGACCCTGGCGCTGTGAAGCCACAGTGCTAGCCAGGTGTGCTACCGTGCTGCCCATTCTCACACATTCTCTTCTTCCTTTACAATTCAACAGAACAGGATCAATCCGTGAGACTATTCATTTAACAGTTTTGAACAAATCCCACTGTGATTGCAGCGTTCATATATGAAAGATGGTTGAATGAAGAATGATAAAAATAAATGATTGTGCAATCATACCAATATTAAAAGCAAGTTAACTATAATCTGAAATTAAAAACAGAAACTACTGGAAATACTCAGCAGATCAGGCAGCAGATTTGGAGTGAGAAAGAAAGCAAAGTTAATGTTTGATCAGAATAAGCAAAAGATAAGAGATGTAGCAGATTTAAGCAAGTACAGAGGAGGAGAAAAGAGGTGGGAGGCGGAAGGTGAACTGCACTAAAGGGAATGCAGGAGAAATTAAATGACAAAAGGGATGGGTGATGTGCAAGTAAAGAAACAAAAGATGGGTCTGAAGAAAGTTTGAATGGAAATAGAAGAAACTCACCATTACCCCCTGTCGGAAAACTGTCTGAATTTACGATATGGAACTGTTGAACTTTAAAGTCAAGTATGGATTCTGGGAGTTTCCAATCAAAAGATGAGGGGCTGTTCATTGAGTTTATGTTGAGTTGAACTGGAATATTGGGGAGGTCAGAGTGGAATGGGGAAGCAAATCTAAATGATGAGGACGGGAAGCTTGGGGTCACATTTACAAATTAAACAGAGGAGTTCCGCAGAGCGATCACCTAGGGCGTGATTTAACGGCCTCGTCACGCCTGGCAAGAATCCAAGCAAGCTAGTTCAATGGGAGGAGCGGCCTAAATCGGGAACCTCGGCAGGCGTCAAATGGTTTGCGATTGAACTGGCCTGTTCCCACTGGCAGATTCCGGAAGTCGCTTGGACGCGGTGAGAAACCAATAATCACCACTTAAGGCCAATCCCCATCTCATTAACAAGATGGCCGCCCTATCTAATGGCCTCCTGGGATCTAACCGGCTCACCAGCGAGAGGTCCCGCAAGCGACGATTAGTACTGGTCCATACAAACGCCGTCCAAGCAGAACAGCACCTGGAGGGTCTCCCAGGCCATTGGAGGCTCCTGGGTGCTCAGAGACAGAGCAGGGTGGCACTCTGTCTCCTCTCCTGGCACCCAAAGATTACATAGAATTTACAGTGCAGAAGGAGGCCATTCGGCCCATCGAGCCTGCACCGGCTCTTGGAAAGAGCACCCCACCCAAGGTCAACACCTCCACCCTATCCCCATAACACAGTAACCCCACCCAACACGAAGGGCAATTTTGGACACTAAGGGGAATTTATCATGGCCAAGCCACCTAACCCGCACATCTTTGGACTGTGGGAGGAAACCGGAACACCCGGAGGAAACCCACGCACACACGGGGAGGATGTGCAGACTCCGCACAGACAGTGACCCAAGCTGGAATCGAACCTGGGACCCTGGCGCTGTGAAACGATTGTGCTATCCACAATGCTACCGTGCTGCCAGGGTAGGTGGATTGGTCACGCTAAATTGCCCCTTAATTGAAAAAAAAGTTGTAAAAAAAAAAGCAAGGGTAGAAAGCAATGACCTACATTTGAGTTTTGCATCCACTACACACCAGTAACACGCCAGATGTCAAATTACAGATGTAAAACAATGATTAATGAAATAAAGAAATTTAATAATTAGCCTGGAGACTACAAATTCATAAATAGGTAAGTGCATTTGGTAGTTTACAACGAACTACAATTAGCTGCATTTGCATTCTCTAAAAAGGATGTATTTGTGTTTTGCTCTCAATAGGACAGGCATGTTATCTGCTAAATACAACCACCATATTCCATGCAACGATACTGAATAATCTTATTTAAGAAAATTAATGTAAGTTAGAAAAGTGATAATTGAAAAATGATTACCACCATTTAGAAGTTGTATTTGAAAGCAGCCAGATTTGGGACTTCTGCTGACAGTATGTAGGGGAAAGACATACACAAAGTGCTCCTATTAGAGTACTGCACTTTTTAGTTTAAGGGGGTATTTTCTTTTTGAAACCCACAGAGTTAATGGGATAACCCCATGTCTTCATATGCTCAGCTATGTCTGATCCATTTCAAGGTGGTCCTATCAAAGCAAAGATTTTTCTCTGGGGTGGAGGACAAGTGTGAGCAACTGAGCATTGCTCTTGGGGGCCAGCTAACCACACTCATTGATTCTGGTCTTATCCCAAGTTAGTACACTTTTGGGCCTCTTCAATATCATGTCCAAGATACTTAATGTTGATTTGGATCCATGTCCACTGGTGGCCATTTGTGACCCACTTATGAATATTTTTTAATGAACATATATGTTTTAAAAAGCAGCTAGACTTAATCATACAAACACTAAGTTACCTATATTGACAGAGTTGCCTTTGTCACCGCTTCTGGTGTAAGCCAGTTCTTCTAATCGATAACTGCAAGGACCAATGGGTAAATCTAAAAGTTTCAACAATGTAAAGCCAGAATCAAGAGTTAAAATGAAATTGAAAATTGTAATAATTAAAAAAAAAGTTAATACTTGTAATACAAATCTCATTCAATCTATAATATCTCAGTATGTGCAAGTTATAATGTTCTCAAAATACAAAAGAGCGAGGTTAACAGTAGGCAACTTAAAGTGCAGTAATTAACTCAAGATCTTGAGAGAACAACAGCTTTTTAGTTGCTCAACATGAACCCAACATTTTCTTTCAATCATGAGAAGAAAACAGCAGGTCACAGGATTACTTTAAAAGGAACCTGTTACACTGCTAAACCACTTTAAAACTGATGTATGAAGTTAATTCCATGTGCATACACATCATTAATGACATTGACATGAAAGCAGGTCTGTTAGTCAATAGGATGGGGGATGGAAGATTAGGATACTCAATTGTAAATTAAATATTTAATACCCAGGATTGGCAACTTTAACACCCATCTTCTGAACAGTAGGCTACAATGGGAGCGAAGGCTTCACCTACAATTTTGGGTTCTCTGTAAGCAAACGTCCATGCGTTCTCATAAAAAACAATGATGTACCCTCAGCACAAATTTACTGGACCAATACTGAATCTGGAGGAAATGTTCAGTGCGAATGGCATATAAATGCGACTTTGTATCATTTGTATGTGCACAAGAGTCTTGCACAAGCAATTTGTCTTAGAGTCACATTCTTGATTCTGGTACAACTTTATTGTTATTCCCATTGCTGCTGAAACTGCAATGCTAATTGTATTTAACGCAAAAAAAACACTTACAATGAAACAAAGTTTGGTAAGTGCCCATCCATCATATCCTCAGTTGATCTCTATGAATTACAGTGGGACTGTCTGTGAGTTACATTGGGACTGCAATCCCAATTAATGGATGTAAATACAGTAGCCAATTTGCACACAGCAGGGTCCTACAGATAATACTGGGATAGATGACCAGGTCATCATTTTTTGACTGTGCTGTTTGGCCAAGATACCAGGGCCAGAATTTTATGCTTCCCACCAAAACCCCCATTCAGCGAGCTCTGAGGGATTCCCTCCGGATTCCCACCCGCCCCAACCTCACAGTGATTTTATGTTGGGACGGGCAGGGTCTTGGATGGGAAGCCGGCCCTTGCCTCAATTAACACCCTTTAGTCGCCAGTTTAAGTGGCTACTTAAGGCCCATTTCCCGCCCAACCTCAATTTTTAGGCTGGTGGGTGGATGAAAGCCATCTTCTTCCTTTTTAAAGGAATCTATAGACTCTGCTTCAATCAGGATTTTTGGCAAAGAATTCCACATTCTAATTCCCCCTCGTGTAAGGACTACTTTTCTACTTCCTCACTCAGCATGCATTTTGTGTGTTTTATCTTGAATTTGTACACTCTTACACAAATCACTGGAAACAATCACTACTTACCCAATTATGAAATTATTTATTCCATGCCACCACCTAACCTTCTCCACTGAAACAATTAACTTCTCATGTTTCACATCAAAGCTGCGACCTCTCATCTCTGGTAACATCCTGGTCAAGCAACAGTGCACATTTTCAACAGCTTTATATCCTTCCCCTCAATAGTGGGTACAATTTAATGGGGGAAAAAAGAGTCCCGCCCTGGGCTGAATAGTAGGGTGCATCTTGGCGCCGATTCTGGTTTATTTTTGGTCTCGTAGAGGAGCACCTCGCCCTGCTGAGGCTGCACTTTTTAAATGACGCCTCAATTTTTCGACCCCCCCACCACGGCCTCTGGGCCTTCCAATGCCCCAACTTGCTTGTTAGGGGATTCTCAAGCCCCCTCTCACTTCACCTCATAAGGGCAGGGTACCTCTGGGCCCGATCCCTGACACAGGCAACTTGGCACCTGGGCACTGCCAGCTTGGCACCCTGACAGTGCCCCTTTCAATCTGGTAGTGCAAGATGGGCACCCTGGCAGTGCCAGAGTGGCAGCGCGAGCGCCAGGGTACCACCATGCCCAGAGCCTGACCATCTGGGGGCCCCAGATAGCCTGGAAGACACTCCTAGCAGGCCTCTCGCGAGATGTAACGACCTGGTTGTGCACCCCCGGGTTGGGCGTGACGACATTGTCCTATCCTCAGTCATTAAATTATATAATGAAATGATGATTGCCAGAAAGCACTGCCCCAGCCCCCCGGCCAAGTTATCAAAATCCATGATGAGACCTTGGACAACATGGACCACTTTCCATACATTTAAGAACTGTGCCTTCAGGTTTTTTAAATCTCAAATCCAGACTTCTCACTGGTGTAACAGGGCTAAAGACTTGACTCTGCCTAGCATGATACAGTTCTTCCTTTTTCCATGCAGATCATTTTCTATTTTCCTCAGTCTTCAATGGTCATCTGCTATAATATTGAGTTGTAGGTTCTGCTGCAGCAAGGACTGTGTCTTCAGCTGTCAACCCATGAGCTGTTCTGCCAGTGAAAAGCCATTAATTAAAGCTGTAGCTCTGTAATTCAGCAAGGCAATTCTAGCTGGCTTTCTTGGAAAAGATCCCAAGGCACCATTTGGAGGACAGCACAACAGTTTTCTGGGTGCCTTGATCAACATCTATCTTTAACGATCAGAAAATCTCAGATAATCTGACACGTTCATCTCACTGATACTTACTGGACCTTGCTGTGCCCAAACCGCTGGCATGTTTGCCTATGTAGCAACGGTGACTATACATCAAACTTATTAATGGGCAGTAAATTGATTTCAGATGCCCTGAAGATGTGAAAAAAGCTATAGAAAATCCAAGTTTTTTTTTCTCTTTACTAATAGCCTCCACTAACTGTTCTATAGCCTCTTCTGGTGATATTACAATTCCAACATTTACCTTTACTATGGAAACTCAGACCAAGCCCTTATTTTGTAATCCACCATTGTTTCAATTTGTAACTACAAGCATGCTTCCTTAATCTTCAAGTAGTCTGACGCTGATGTTTATTAGTCTTTTTTTTTTAGAACAGTACAGAACAGAACAGGCCCTTCGGCCCTCGATGTTGTGCCGAGCAATGATCACCCTACTCAAACTCACGTATCCACCCTATACCCGTAACCCAACAACTCCCCCTTAACCTTACTTTTTAGAACACTACGGGCAATTTAGCATGGCCAATCCACCTAACCCGCACATCTTATGAATATACTTCGAGAAAGTCTTTGTAGTTCTTTCCTGAATTACTATCTTACTCCTTACAATCACCCTGTTCATAGCATTCCAAAGTTCATTACATGTTTTATTTTCAATTTTATTATTTGTCCTTTAAGTGCTAAAATGCGCTTTCCCATCAAATTTGAACATATCAGGGACCCCAGGCTCTGATATGCTTTTTTCTTGTTTGTTTTAGTAGACATCATTTGCATCTCTTTCATTTCCTTTTAAATACTGCACTAACAACGTTCTATTTGCCAGTCGTCCTTCTATGTAATCTGGTTAAAACCCCATTCTTAGCTTGCTGTAATTTATTATTTCCAGTCAACTATTCATAGTTGGATTGGCACCAAAGACAGTAATAAACACTGAATGGGTCTGAAATTCAATTGCATAGCACAACAGTATTTAAAAAAGGAGAGGAAGAAAGAGTTAAAAAGGAATTTAGTTATATTTAAAAATAGAAGCTATGGGCATTACACTAATATTAGTTACATAGATATCCAGTGGTTATGGTAATTAACAAAAAAACAAAAGATTAGAAGTGAAAAAAACATGGAGGAGCAAGGTTTAATAAAACACAGCTGCAAGGAATGACATTATAACAGTAGTATTTAAGGAAAAGATAGATGAGTAGCAATACAGAAATGTAAACAGTAGAGGTTTGACTCAGAAAAAAACAAACAGAGAACTAAAAATCAAACAAACTTTGGGACTAAAAGTAAAACACCAGGAGGAACAATTAAAACACATTACTGCAAGGAATGGCACTTAAGGGTCAAGACATAAAAAATTGTATGAGTTGGCCTAAAAGATTGCAGATTTCCTGTGACGGACACTTATTATGCTTTTCTCTGGCTCACCTCCTCCACTGTGGTTTCTGTTCCCATTTTCCTATCTATGGGTCCTGCACATCTATCACCACCAATTTGGTTGCTCCTCCACTGCCCTATGTGGTCACCCTCATCCTCCTTGTCTGCTCCCACCCAAACCCAGATGTGAGGCGCGATGTGGCAACCCCATTGTGCCTGGCACATACCCGGATGCAACAAGTCAATTATGTGCAAGCTCCAAACTGGCTCCTCGCCAATTGTGAGTCATCTGACTCACTCCGCCTGCTGCAATCCGGATCTTGCCCTCATTGGGCGAGGTCCAGATCTGAATGTTTGGACAAGGCATAATGACAACATGGGGGGCTATCTCAGACATTAGTGACCCCCAGGTGGTTAGGGCATGGTGGCACCCTGGTATTCTCCCTGGCACTGTGGCACTGACAGCCTGAACCTTGACATTTCCAACTGGGCAGTGCCACCCTGGCACCACCGGGGTGACAGTGTGCCAGGCTGCCCAGCTGCCAGGCTGCCCAGCTGCCAGGGTGGCCTCCCCAACGTTCAGCTCGCCAGCAGGAAATCACTCCAAGTGTGACCTCAAGGGAGAAACTCCCCGAGGCCAACAGAAACGGCAAAGTGCCGCTGGTTAGCGGGATGTCTCTGGGCTCTGCAGCAACCGAGAAACACCCCGCTAAACGCGCCCAACAGTGGACTTCGGCTTCAGTCTGTTGAATTGCGCCTGTAGTTGTTACACCATCCCACCCTGCTAGTCTGCACCTGCACCTTCAGAACTACTCTAGCTCTCCCGCTATTCCCCCATTCCTAGACTTATAGGCAAAGGTAAGGAGGACTGTGAACAAGGGGAGAAGAACAGAAATTGGAGGAAGGAGGGTTAGGGAACTGATGTGATGGAGGAGGCTGTTCAAACAGGATGGAATGTAATACCCCATTATTTTCTCCGCACCCCCGCCACCTTTCACACTTACTTATCACCATCCTCCTCTATACTCCTTTAGTTCCTCTACCTCCCGACTTCAGGAGCCTCTCCCTTCCTCACTTCTCTCTCCCACTCTCCTGTGAATCTCACACTCTCTACTCATTTTCTGCTCTTCTTCTTATTTGTCATCTTCCCTCCTCCAGGGTGATTTACAGGGAGGTGATGCCTCAAACAGGCAGAAATACTGCACAAAAGAGGCATAGTGGGTGGAAATGGTGGCCAATGGTAAGCAGATGCAAATTATACTTATGGGCTGATTCTGATGGTTTGGTCATGTAAGGGAGTGGGTGGGATTGACGGGATAGTTTATGCTCACTCGTGGTGGTGGGAGATATGTTCTGCCAATCTAAGCTGGCACGGATACATTTTCCTGAGCAAAAAGAATTGGTCTGATTGTCATGCTATTTATTTCACTGATTTTAATGGTAAGGAAATGCAGGTAAGGCACAGGACTGGCATGGTGAATTTTCTGTCCTTGATGATGTTGAAATTTCAGTCCCCCATCATCAACCACCTTTTTCATGTACAAGTTTTTTACAGGGAGTCAGTCTGTTCAGTATCAAATACCTGGGCAGTTTTATGCTGAGGTCTTGGGTGTACTAAAGTTCTTTTCAAATTCCAGCTTGAGATTTCTTTGTTGGCTCAAAAAGCTATTCAATGAGTAGCCAAGCCTTCCAGATTAAGGTGGCCCAATTTGTATCTGTAGTCAGTGCTTTTAGCTTGGGTCTTTGGCAAGTCACTGGACGGCTACCACAGCATCTGGTATTGTACCTCAGGGAGGAGTAAATATTTTCAGCAGAGGGACATGAGAGCGATGCTACTTGCAGATTGTTAACTGAACGCTAGATTGCCCACTGGATGGGAGTAAGCACATTATAGTAATTGCAGGTCCACTTCTCTTGTCATATTTTGTTATTCTTTTTAACGTTGGGTGACCGGATTTTCAAAAGTCAAAACCAGGATATATTGAAAAGTCTTGGGAAGGTGGGGCTCCGTGATCATTGACATGTTGGACAGTAAATGGCAGGAGTCTGGGGGAGAGTAGGAGGCCATGTGATGACATCTCCCAGAATATGTCCAGCCAGAGTTGGCAACCCTATTAAGACAACCAATTATTGAAGGCAGCAGTTACACACCACAAACCTTTGTTTCAATGACAGTTTTGCCTAATTTCCTTAAAACCTGAACCAAGGCTTTGTTTGTCACATGGCCCTGGCCAGAATCCTCTACTGCACTCTGAAGTTTACTATACAATGTATGATGATATGCTCAATCTCTACTTCAAAACTTTGTTTATTTTCATTTACACGTTAAGTTCTAACAATAGACTTTGAAGGACATAGACAAATTGGAACTTGAAATTCAGTGGATGAAGACTCGGGGGGGGGGGGGGGGGGGGGGGGGGAGGTGTAGTATAAGGATCTGGCACATACAAGGTTAACATGGGACTAAGATTTATGCTGCACACACAGTGATGTAAGAGGACACATGATTCACACCTCGGGGTCAGTCTAATGTTGCACAGAGCTATGTGTACAAACAAGCATGGAGGAAGCTGCAGGCGTGAACCTTCTACCGTGTATATGTAGATAGTAGGTACCCCATCTGCCCCTTCAAGTCTCGAAGTTCATAAGTTCAAGCAGTCTGGAGGCCATATAACCCTTCCATATTTCATCCACACTACAGCTGAGTCGGGGTGTAGGCTCAGTTGTTGCGGGTAAAGGCAATTGATTTGCAGGTTGTCCTGGAAACTGGGTATCTTTTTATCATCCCTTACTATTGAGCCGCTCTTCATCGATTTGGCAGCTGCAGTGATTGGTGTTTCTTGTAGTTAATAAATACATACAGTTAACCTACTTAAGACTACAACAACTTCATTAAGAACGGTCTTACAAGACTTTCCTCAGTTCTTCCAATTAGTGACATAGAGATGTATCCTGATTTTATCATTGAGCAAAGGAAAAGTAAATAAATTAATTTTCAATACTCCATGCTTCCTACAATACTTTACACCGGTCATTTTCAAAGTCGGGGTTGCGACCCATGGGTGGATCGTGGGCGAGTGTTGGGAGTATCGTGGAGCCATCCATCGCGGCGTTCCCGATCGCTGGAATTAACGCGCTATGGCCGCAGCAGCGGGCTTTTAAAAATGTTGGCTGCGAGCGGCTTTAAAAATGCAGGTGCACTGCTTATGCCTGCTCGCTCATCAATGCGCATGCGCGACGTCCAGTGAGAAGCACCACCTCTCCCTGGCGACAGCACCATGACTCAGGAGAAGCTTTTTTTAAAAATTCAATCAGTCTTCCTGCCTGAAGGAGGCAGAGAGCAGGTCATGCGCCCCGAACATGTGCTCTGGGCACAATTGCGATTCCTCCATTTTGTCAGCAGATAGCAAGCAACAGGACTGAAAAATTTTAAATGTATTATTTTGTAAAAGGAAAGAGAGGGCCACGGACACAGGCCAGGGTCTCACAACTAGACCTGTTGTAGAGAGGTGCTTAGGAAAATCCATAGCTGGACAAAGCAGTGGTGATATGAGCTGTTCAGGGGGGTCCACAACAAGGCAAAGCAGTGCTGGTGTGAGCTCCAGGGCCTCTGATGAATTACCCTTACAGAAATGTAACACTGAATGACAAAACAAGTGAGATCATGAGGACCAAGCAGGCTCACCTGCTGCATTAAAGCCAAGTGAAAATGGTGGGTCACAAAGTTTGGGCGGCGTGGGTTGCGAAAGTCGACCAGCATTGGTCGTGAACATCGGCCGGCGTGGATCGTGAACGTCGGCTGGCATGGGTCCCGAAGGTTGGCCGGTTGGGAAAAATGGGTCGCCGGAATAAAAGTTTGAAAAACACTGCTTTACACTACCTTTACACTCCCATTGTACAATAGAGAAACGGGTTTTCCTTCTCTTGTGGATTGAAACAAATATTTGCATTTATATAACCTTTTATTTGGTCAAAATCCCCTGAAGTGTTTCACAGAACAAGTTATTCTGATGCACATTAACTCAACTGGGGGCAAAGGTTAAATGCAATCAAGGTTAAATGAAGAACAAGTTGTCTTCAATTCTAATATTCCAGTTTATGTCAGGGTGATAGTTTCACTTCCCACACAGCTGTTATTTTGACCAATTAGCCAACTCTCTCTCCAACAGGTTAAGTTTGCCAATTAGCACCAACGTTTGAGCAATTTTATACTATGAACTCACATCTGCTTAACCCTCTCTTTGCCAGCTTCTCGCTACCCTGCTCTCACTCCCCCACCGCTCCATCTTCAAACAATACATTTATTTGCATCAACATATCTAGGGAATCATTTCACATGAAATACAACATCGATAAAACATTATCCACACACCTTTCAGATCATCCTCTTTCTGTTCTATATTTTCCTCTAAAGCAGGTAAATGTGGATAGTTAAAGTCTTCTTTAAATGTTTCTGCATGCTTCCCATTCAGAAATATATCAATCTGCAAAAAGAGAATGTTATCAGTGATAACAATATGCTATATTAGATGGTGTTTACATAACACACTTAAGAGACTTCAAGTCTGATTATGTGACACATACTCCCAAGCACTGTCCATAACAAGTACAAGTCAAGACACTGCAGACTGGCAGCCACCATTTATCATTAAAAAAATATATATATATTAAAAAAATATATAGAGTGTCCAATCATTTTTTTTCCAATTGAGGGCAATTTAGCATGGCCAATCCACCTACCCTGCACATCGTTGGGTTGTGGGGGTAAAACCCACTCAGACACGGGGAGAGTGTGCAAACTCCACACAGTGACCCAGGGCCGGGGTCGATCCTGGGTCCTCAGTGCCGTAGGCAGCAGGGCTGTACCATTTATCATACTTACTTTGCAATACTTTTATTTAATGCACACTGAAGTGTTGCTATGGCATAGAGGACAGCTGTGGTATGACAATCTTCTGCCTCATTCAGGCTGAGAAACAGTTATGGGTTCAAACTGAGAGGCTTGGAAATGTTATAGTCTCTTCAAACATTACTTTTACTAATTGATTCAATGATGAAAAATGTGAGGTGATATATTTTGGTTGGAAGAATGTATACTGAATGGTACTATTTCAAAAGGGGTGCAAGAAAAGAGTCTGGTGGATGGGACAGCATGGTGGCACAGTGGTTAGCACTCACAGTGCCAGGGACCCGGGATCGAGTCCGGCATCGGGTGACAGTCTGTGTGGAGTTTGCACATGTTGGGTGGGAATTACCGATCACCCCGCCGCGTGTTGTTCGGTGGCGGATGCAGCCCACCAGCGGGATCCACCGACCCCGCCGTTGTCAAAGGGAATTCCCGGTGACAGCACATCTCGTCACCGGGAAACCTGTGCGCCGGTGAGGGAGTGGAATTTTCCGCTGGCGTAAACAGCCCCGTAAATCCTGCCCTGTTTTATGATATTTGTTGAACAAATTTTGAGAGATGCTGCACAGGTTAACAAAGCAATTAGTAAAGCACATGTAATCCTGGACTTTATAAATAGAGCCATAAAAGTACAAAAAACAGGGACTAATGCCAAATCTATAAACCACTAGTTTGGCCCCAATTGGCGTATCGTGTCTGACATGGACATCACACTTCGGTAAGGGCAAGAAGATTTTGGATAGGATACAGCAGAGAGTTAATAATAATAATAATGATCCTTTATTGTCACACGTATGAAGTTACTGTGAAAAGCCCCTAGTCGCCACATTCCGGCGCCTGTCTGAGTAAGCTGGTATGGGAATCGAAACCGCGCAGCCGGCCTTGTTCTGCATCACAAACCAGCTGTCTAGCCCACTGAGCTAAACCAGTTACTGGAATGTTTCCAGAAATGAGGAGTTACACTTACATGGATAGACTGGAGAAGCTGGAATTGTTATCCTTAGAACAGGGAAGGTTTACAGGAGATTTGATGGAGGAGTTTTAAGTAATAAAGGGTTCACACAGAGTAAATAAAGATAAACAAAAGGTTGAGTATCCCTTATTCGAAATGCTCTGAAATCCGCACTTATTTCTGAGCGCTGAAATCATGTTGCTAGTAAATGATAACATGGCGTTCACCGGAGATCCGCTAGCTATGTGACGTCTGTTCCTAGCACTGTGTTCCGTTCCTGTGGCCTGTCAGGAGGAAAGCCGTGGCGACTCCGAGCAGTGTCTGAGGGTCTTTGCAGCTTGGTATTACAAAATTCAAATCATTCTGGAGACACTCTTGGCCCCAAGCATTTTGAATAACGGATACCAAAGGCTGAAAAGTCGACAACTAGAAGGAAGATTTAAGGTGATTGGCAAAAACAAACAGAGGCGACATAATGAGAAGCTTTCCCACCCAGTGGGTGGTTAGGATTTGGAATACACCGCCTGATAGGGGGTGGATACTGCTTCAATAGCAGCTTTCATAGGGGAATTTGATAAATAATTGAAGGAGGGAAAACCGCACAGATGTATGGAAAGAATGGGGGAGTGTGATTAACAGGATTACTCTTCAAAAAGAGCCCGTGCTGGCACAGTGGTTTGAATGGCCTCTAACTGTGCTATACTGTTCTCTGATTATCAGGCATCATTATTCATTAGAAGCTCCCTAATTAATTTTCCTAGTATCTGTCATTGTTTGTCATTATAACTCTTGAACAACTCGTTATATAATTCCAATTTAGTTAAGGAAGTACTTCTCTTAACACAATAAGTGTAACTGATGATTGAAAATGATTTGCCTCACTTAAGTAACCAAAAATACGACATGTTTTTCTCTCATACAAACTCGCACCAATTCCTTCATAGAATTAAGTTACTTTAATACCAAACAGGATACGTTTAATACGTTTAACTTGGAAAAAATATAGACAGTAATGTCACATCTTCCATGTAATTTGTCGTAAAACACATTTAGGAGCAGTACAGAAAGGAGACCCAAAGCAATGTTGTAAAAGCAAAGCACAATTTCTTTTTTTTTTTAATTTAGATTACCCAATTATTTTTTCCAATTAAAGGGCAATTTAGCGTGGCCAATCCACCTACTCTGCACATTTTTGGGTTGTGGGGGCAAAACCCATGCAGACACGGGGAGAATGTGCAAACTCCACACGGACAGTGACCCAGAGCCGGGATCGAACCTGGGACCTCAGCGCCGTGAGGCGGTTGTGCTAACCACTAGGCCACCGTGCTGCCCTCAAAGCACAATTTCTTATCTGGTGATGCCAACCTACACCAGACCACATGCGCCTCAGTATATGATGGGTTTATCCTAATTTCCAAGAGACTGCAAACTCAGACCGCTTAAGCATTTTAGAATATCGATCTGTAACAGGGGACATCTCAGTATCAACCTATCTGCCTAATATTACGCAGGGTTGAACTATTGTTTGACCTCTAATATACTAATTTTCTATTTCAATTTGGCCTCCCATTTTGAAAGTGAGCACGGTGAGAATGCTAGATGCTACATTTTCCTGCGGTTTCTAATATAAGCAAAAACATTGGTATGCATTTAAAATGAGTATCTGCTCACCTGACAACTAACAGACAAAATCCACAGATTTGGTTCAGTGGGGTTAGTGAGGTGGGAGTTTAGCTTGAGGATAATGCCACTTAAAGAATGCGGATTCAATTCGCAAAACATGCATCATTCTTTTTTTATTGGTTTTGCATTTATTTATAACAACAGTGCTAGGAACATCACACAAACATCCCGAGGAATCTAGGGGAATACAAAATAAAATTAGGGCAGCACGGTAGCATTGTGGATAGCACAATCGCTTCACAGCTCCAGGGTCCCAGGTTCGATTCCGGCTTGGGTCACTGTCTGTGCGGAGTCTGCACATCCTCCCCGTGTGTGCGTGGGTTTCCTCCGGGTGCTCCGGTTTCCTCCCACAGTCCAAAGATGTGCAGGTTAGGTGGATTGGCCATGATAAATTGCTCTTAGTGTCCAAAAATTGCCCTTAGTGTTGGGTGGGGTTACTGAGTTATGGGGATAGGGTGGAGGTGTTGACCTTGGGTAGGGTGCTCTTTCCAAGAGCCGGTGCAGACTCGATGGGCCGAATGGCCTCCTTCTGCACTGTAAATTCTATGCAAAAATAAACAAACTAAACAGGCATGCATACAAAGGTAACATATATATAGATATGGGGCACCTAACTTTGGGTTCCCAGTGATCGGTTACCACAACTGCACTGTATTAATTATGTACATGTTGCTTCCTGGTATTAAAACACACCAGGGGCGTGTTTGGTACCACTCAGGCGTGCCTTGGTGTTGATGTGGTCATGCCCATGTGCTTCTTCGCCGTTGGCCCTCTGTCCAGTTTATCATGTATTCTGGTTGTGTCTCTCCCCCCTCCCCTTTTTCTGTCAGCCCCTACCACCCCTTCTCCCATCCTTCCCTACCCCTCTCTTCTCTTCTTCCATTATCCATTTCGGCCCTCCCTTCCTTATTGGTTGCTGGTCACAAATAGGTCTTTGAACAAACTGGTGAATTGCTTCCATGTGTTGTGGAAGCCTTCCTCCGGTCCTTGAATGGTGAATTTTACTTTTTCCCAATTTAAGGAATTCTGCTAGAAGCCAGCCCGTGGTCTTGGGTGGCGCTGTTAAGTAATGGGTTAAGAGACATTGCAATTAGTTGTCTCATTTATGTTAAGTGTTCAATGATTGTCTCATTTATGTTAAGTGTTCAATGATTGACACTGATATGTAAAGGGGCTTCAGGTGGCCTCTGGATCTGGTGATCTGTAGAGAGTTCTGTGCAGTGAGTTTGAATCATTAAAGGTGTGTTGGTGAAAAAGGAGCTGAACTCTTGCCTCTTCATACCACAGCATCTAATACATCTAACAATTGGTAGCAGAGGATGGTTGCTGTGTAAATGTGAAGGCTTGAAAGATACAATTTTTCCAGATCAAACCAAGGAGTGAAAAAAAAGGGAAACATGGCTGAACCCAGGATGAAGATGGCTGGTTATGATTGTCCTCCCTTATTTTCTGAAAGGGAATCATACGACCAATGGAGAAGTGCAGTAGTTATGTGGACTAAGGTGACTGCTTTAGGAAAGAGAAAACAAGGTATGGCATTGGCTCTTTCTTTACCATATGGCAGTAAAATCCGAAAAAAAGTGCTTTCTGAGCTGGAGTTGGAAGAATTAGACTCAGAAGAAGGTCTGGCGACTTTATTACATTACATGGACAAGATTTATAAGAAAGATGACTTGTTAAGTGCATATGAAGCATGGTCGGATTTTGATAAGTTTCGGAAAATGGAGGATTTATCTATGGAAGACTATATAATGGAATTTGGCAGACTATATAAAAGGCTGCAGAAACACAGGCTGGAATTTCCACAGCCTGTGGATTTAAATTACTTGGCTGTGCTAGAGTGAGCAACATGGATAGGCTCCTGGTTTTGACAGGAGTTCAGTTTACGAATAACGATACTTTATTCGAACAGATGACAACAGCTTTAAAAACATTTCTGGGGAAACATTCGATTCCAATGGCTCTGATAACCCAAATAGGTCAGCCTGCTATAAGGCAGAATATGGAAGATACACTACTAACAGGATGGCCAAATCATATGGCTACGAACAGGCCTCAAGACTATAAAAGGAGACCGAGACAAAGAAATTATGAAGACAGAAACCCAGTTAGAACCTACAATAGGAGGATAAACCCCAGAAATGCACGGGGCATGATAAATCGATGTTTTCGATGTGACTCTCAATACCATTATGCTTTCAACTGTCCAACTTGTTATGATAGAGTATTTGAAGCGACACATGACATGGAAGAGTCAGAAGAGGAAAAAGATAGTGACTAGAAAGAAGGCATTGTCCTATTAACAAGCTGTTTTACGCCAGTAATGAGGGTGTTGGTTACCGAATCCTTTAACTGTGCTGTATTGGACAGTGGCTGCACATCTACTGTGTGTGGGATTGACTGGTTAAAATGTTATCTGGACTTCTTGGATGCTGAAAATCGTAACAAGGTTAAGGAATTTAAAAGTTACACAAGTTTCAGGTTTGGGGATGATAATACTCTGAAGTCACTGAAAAGAGTGGTGATCCCTTGCAATATTGCTGGAGTGAACCATTTCATTAGCACGGATGTTGTATCAAGTGAGATACCTTTGCTTCTGAGCAGACCGTCGATGAAGAAAGCACACATGAAGCTGGATATGGAACAGGATAAGGCAACAGTTTTTGGAAAGACGGTGGACTTACAATTTACACAGTCGGGACACTATTGTATTCCATTACTGATAAATAATATTTCAAGTAAAGTGGTTAAGGATGTGTTAATGGCAGTTGATAATGGGACTTTAGCTGATAAAAAGCTTGTTGTAGTAAAACTGCATAGGCAATTTGCACATCCGTCTCCTTGGAGGCTGAAAAATGTATTAAAGGATGCAGGGGTAAGGGATGACGACTATACTAAACTGATAGAACAGGTTAGTGATCGCTGTGAAGTTTGCAGGAAGTAAAGAAGGACACCAGTGCGACCGATAGTAATTTTAGGGATTTTAATGACATTGTGGCCATGGACCTTAAGATTTGGGATAAAGCAAATAATATATTTATTTTGCATTTTGTAGATTTAGCAACCAGATTTAGTCAGTCAACGATTGTACGAAGTAAAGAAAAGAGAGTAATTCTGGAAAAATGGATCGGGACAGGAATGGGTCCACCAGCAAAACTCTTTACGGACAATGGGGGAGAATTTGCTAATGAGGAGTTTAGGGATATGTGTGAAAACATGAATATCAGAGTTATGAACACGGCTGTAGAAAGTCCATTCAGTAATGGTGTCTGCGAAAGAAATCATGCTGTTATCGATGACATGCTTCGGATAATTTTGGGAGATCGACCAAACTGCACGCTAAATTCAGCTTTAGCATGGGCGGTACATGCAAATAATTAATTGCAGATGGTTGGGGGCTATAGTCCTTATCAATTAGTGTTTGGTAGAAATCCTGAAATTCCCTCTATTTTGGATGACCAGCCTCCAGCTTGGGAAGGGACTACAATTAGCTCAGGTGTTGCTGAACATTTAAACGCGTTACATAGCAGTAGAAAAGCTTTTTTGGAAGCAGAAGTCTCTGAAAGAATTCGCAGAGCTTTAAGACATAATGTACGGCCATCAGATGCCATTTTTCAGCAAGGAGACATGGTATACTATAAGAGAGACAATTCTAATGAATGGAAAGGCCCAGGGAAGATCATAGGCATAGATGGCAAAACATTTATTTTGCAACATGGTAATCAAACTGTTAGGGTACATTCATCAAGGATAATGGGTACCGATTACAAATTTAGACGGACATGACGAGGAACCAGAGTCATCTGGTACACATGTGTTACAGAACTATGAGGACCAGTTAACTGATATAGACAGGGTTTCTGTAGAGGAACACAACACTTCTGATAAATTAGATCAGGCCATTTTTCCGAAAGGGCAACTGCCAAAGGTTGGTACAAAAGTGACATACTTGCCTGAAGGGTCTAGTCAATGGAAGGATGCAACTGTTATCAGTAGAGCAGGGAAGGCCACCAGAAAGTATAAACATTGGTTGAATGTACAGCATTCAGGGGAGGAAGTTAAGACAATGGATTGGGAAAATGAAGTTCAAAAATGGAGGGCACAGAAACGCAGTGCCAGTTCAGATAGTACATCGGATAGTGAACAGGTTCGCAGGAAAAGGTCGAGAACTATTGAAAGGACATCCCGCTACAGAAGAGAAAGATCAGGCAGTAGCAGTACAGAACGGGATACCAGGCAGGAGAGGGGACGTAGTTTATCAAGATCTCGGAACAGGAGTAAGAATACGAATACTAATAGAAGTAGAAGCCCACATGCACCTGAAGTTTTGGTAGCTTCAAATATATTAGATGAAAAAGTTATCAAAGATGCTAAACAGCAAGAATTGCATAGTTGGAGTGAATTTGGGGTATACACGGAAGTACCGGATAGGGGACAAAAAGCTCTATCCCACAGATGGATTTGTACAGAAAAGGTTCTTCCAGATGGAACTTATAAGGCAAAGGCCAGGCTTGTGGCAAGGGGATCTGAAGAAAACTTAGACGATCAGGACTTAAGGGTAGATTCACCTACAGCAGGAAAGGTTATTTTAAAGATCTTCTTGGCTCTATTAGCCACAAAGGTATGGGAATGCAAATCTATAGATATAAAAGCTGCCTTTTTGCAGGGACATCAGCTCCAGAGAGACATTTTTCTCTGTCCTCCTAAAGAAGCAGCTAACACAGAAGGGGTATTCTGGAAGTTGAACAAATGTGTATATCGATTAAATGATGCATCAAGAGTGTGGTACTTTTCGGTAAGGTCAGTCTTGTTAAAGTTAGGCTGTTGCCAGTTGAAAGCAGATCCTGCAATGTTTTACTGGCACTATAAAGGAAATCTTGCTGGCATCTTTATGATGCATGTCAATGATTTTTTGTGGGGTGGGACTAGTGATTTTGAAGCTATTGTAATCTCTGGTTTGAGGAAAGAATTCGGGGTTGGAAGTCAGGCTTCCGGTGCATTTAAATATATTGGACTGGAAATCGGACAGACTAAGTTAGGGGCAACTTTACGTCAGCAATCTTATTTGGAAAGCATCAGCCCAATAGCAATTAGTCGTGGCCGGGTTTCACAAAAAGACGCAATGGTTTCGAAGATAGAAAAAGAGCAACTGCAAAGTTTAATTGGGCAACTGAACTGGTTAGGTAGACAGACCAGACCGGACGTGAGTTTTGATGTCTTAGAGTTGAGTACAAAAATGAATGATCCCAAGGTGGAAGACATAATAAGAGCGAATAAAGTGTTGGCCAAACTAAAAATGCAGGAGTGTGTTTTGAAGTTCCCGGTTTTAGGTGATCTTAGGCATTTGAAACTCATAGTTTATAGTGATGCGTCCTATGCAAATTTGTGATGGAGTTTCAAGCGCAGGAGGTTTTATAATTTTCCTTTCGGGGAACAATGGTAAATGTTGCCCTCTTGTGTGGGAAACAAAGAAAATAAGGAGAGTGGTCAAAAGCACTTTAGCTGCTGAGACGTTAAGCTAAGTGAAAGCGGTGGATATAGCCTTTTATATAAGTCAGATATTGACAGAAATTTGGGGTTTAGGGGATTTGGGTAATATACCTATTGACTGTCACATTGACAATAAATCCCTGTGGGGAAAATGTGTACTCTACAAAAAGTGTCAATGAAAAGAGGTTACGGATAGACATCGCAATTTTGAAGCAGATGTTGGACAGAGGGGAAATAACAAAAATTAAATGGGTTGACAGTAGCTATCAACTGTCAGACTATTTTATGAAAAGAGGGGCTAGTTCACAGAAACTTTTAGATATTGTGAATGAAGGGTGCCTGTTTCTGTGAATGTTTTTTGTTCTTCAAAAAAAGGGGGGAATCAGGTGTGTGTTTTAGTTTCTTGAAATTTTGTTTTCACCTAATTGTTTTTTTTTCTCCAAGGAAGGGGAGACTGTTAAGTAATGGGTTAAGAGACATTGCAATTAGTTGTCTCATTTATGTTAAGTGTTCAATGATTGTCTCATTTATGTTAAGTGTTCAATGATTGACACTTCAGGGGCTTCAAGTGGCCTCTGGATCTGTAGAGAGTTCTGTGCAGAGTGAGTTTGAACCATTAAAGGTGTGTTGGTGAAAAAGGAGCTGAACTCTTGCCTCTTCATACCACAGCATCTAATACATCTAACAGGCACTGCTGATCGCCAGCCCAGCAGGAGTCTTCGGCGAACGATCAGGGAGGCAAAAGCTTGGGCGTCTATCCCCCTCTCCTGTAAAGAGCTCTGGCTATTCCGATACCCCGAAGACCGCCACAAGTGGCATGTCACCATCCTCACCCCCACAACCTTGGATATAGCCTCGAAAAAGGAGTCCAGTACCCGACAAGTCTGTGAAAGGACCAGAACATGTGGGTGTAGTTGGCTGGGCCTCCCTGGCACCGTTCACTTTTATCCTCCACCTCCGGGGAGAACCCCTTCATGTGTGTTCTGGTCAAGCGTGCCCTGTGCACTACCTTTAGCTCTGTTAAGCTCAGTCCTTCACCTGCGCTATCTCCCTCGTGGTTGTCTGTTTTCTCAGGTGGTGAGCTCACAGGTGGCTGGCCTCGTCTCCGTATTCATAAAAGGTCCCCCATGTCTGGCGGAGTTGGCTCACTGCTTTCTCAGTAGAGAGCAGGTCAAATTCCAAGTGTAGCTTTTTCCTCTCTGCCAGCAGCTCCACGGTCAGGGCCGTGAGTATTATTGATCAGCCCTATGGAGTCGATCAGATCTCTCTTTCCTGTCCCTGAGTGTCCTGTACGCTATTATTTACCCCTTAATCACCACCTTCACTGCCTCCCAGAATGTGGAGGATGAGACCGACCATTCTGCTTGCAGGATC
This sequence comes from Scyliorhinus canicula, assembly GCF_902713615.1. NCBI lineage: Eukaryota > Metazoa > Chordata > Chondrichthyes > Carcharhiniformes > Scyliorhinidae > Scyliorhinus > Scyliorhinus canicula. The sequence continues at coordinate 204,838,487 of NC_052148.1, read as the reverse complement.
CATAGCCGTCAATGGCTTGTGACAATCTTTCACAGAATAACTTATTGGCGAAGAGGGCTGTGACCAGCCTCCATGGGCGCGCTGGGCCCGGTTCATCTCCAATCTCACATCCACGAAGTGTAGACCGTGGTCCAAGATGACTATTGCAGAATATTCCACCTCTACTACCCCAGGAATACCAGCTTACCAAGTACAAAGAAGTCAATGCAGGGTATACTTTGTGAAGTTGGGAGAAGAAGGAGAACTCCTTCTCCCTTGGATGGTTGAACCCCACGGATCCATCCAACCTCCCCCCCCCCCCCCCCCATCTGCTCCATAAAGGTGTTCAGTTCCCTTGCCATGGCCAACTGTTTCCCTGATTTGGGGCTGGATTTGTCTGTCCTGGGTCCTGTACACCGTTGGAGTCTCCCCCCCCCCCATGATGACTTGGTGGGAGTCTAGGTTGGGAATTCTGACATGGTTTTTTTAATGAAGTCTGCGTCGTCCAGTTAGAGTATATATATTCACTAGTAGCACTGGTGCCCCTTCCAGGACACTGCTGAACTTACTGTCTGCCCCCCCCCTTTGATCTGTCACCATATTCGTTGCTGTAAAGGTCGTCCTTTTGCTGAACAGTTGTCGTCTTTATTCCAGTCGTCCCCATGTGCGACCTGTTGTAACAAGCATTCTACCCTGCCCCACCTCACCGGACCTCTTTACCCTTGCTGGTTCCTCTTCTCTCCCCCCATACACCTGCTACCTCCACCCCCAACGCCACAAAACATTACAATTAATAATTCTTAGATATCCACTACTACTGTCTTCCCGGCCCGTTTTTCTGGGTGGACTCATTTGCGTCCTCCGGTGTGTTAAACTATTGTTCTTTGTTGCCATAGGTTACCCAGAGTCTCACCATGTATAGCATTGCTAACTGCGCCTTACCTTTGAATAAAACCACCTACACAGAACGATGCTTGGACAGGTCAGCCCCAATGTCTTGGTAGATGCATATTGTATTTTTTAAAAATAAATTTAGAGTACCCAATTTTTTTGTTCCAATTAAGGGACAACTCAGTGTGGCCAATCCACCTATCCTGCACATCTTTGGGTAGTAGGGGTGAAACCCACGCAGACACCGGGAGAATGTGAAAACTCCACACAGCAGTGACTTGGGGCCGGGATCGAACCCGTGTCCTCGGTGCCGTGAACCAGCAGTGCTAACCACTGTGCCACCGTGCTGCCCAGATGCGGATTGTATGTCCTTCCCATCTACATGACCGTGTGTCCCTTGCCCTCTTCAGCACCTTCTCTTTGTCTTGGAACTTATGGAACTTCACTATGATCGTTGGCGGTGGTTCTCCTGCATTGGATTTTTGCCGGAGCGAACTGTGTGCCCTGTCTACCTCTGGGGGTTTGGCGAAGTCTTCCCCTCTGTCCCCCTGCTGTCCAAGAATCTGCACCATGCACTCCGTCGGGTTCCTGCCCTCTGTGCCCTCAGGTAGCCCGACAGTTCTTAGGTTCTGGTAGCGAGATCTGTTCTCCTGATCGTCCACCTTCCTCTTGAACGCTTTCTGGGTAGTTACCAACCTTGCCGCTTCTGCCTTGAGCGAGATGATCTGATCGCTCTGGTCAGTGGCTGCTTTCTCCAGGTCCCGCACTGTCGCCTCCTGGGTATCTAGCCTCCACTCTGTTCTTTCCAGCATTTCTTTGAAGGGAGCCAAACCAATTTTTGTGGCCGACCTCATGGCTGACATGTGTCCTCCTTAATGGAGTCCCTGCGTTTTTGGAGATCAATTGAAAGAAGCTCCATCCACTGCTTTTTCGGCGGGTGGGCCAGAGTTCATGTTGGTGATCCCGCTTGGTCCGTCATGCTCTGCTTTGCTCTGTGTGTCTATTGACTCGGAGGTCTGGATCTTCCTCTCCTGACTATACTACACTCTTGCTATTTTTCCTGCCCTGCGGCTAGTTTGAAGGCATTTTATCGGATGGTTGTTAGTTTAGGTGAGGGTATTTTGTTATTTTGGTGTCCGATTTATGGGTTAAAATAGCCTAAATCGAAGTTCCCAAGGGCAAGCCACCTTGCGTGCGACTGCTCAGCACATCGCCACCACCGGAGGTCAGCATGCATTATTCTTGATCTACGAGTAGATTCTCACCTTGTGACTGGAAAGACAAGGCACCAAATTATGCAGATTTTTGAAGTGCCCGAACCATGTGACATGTATGAGACCAAACAAAACGAAAAAACTTAAACCAACCAAGTACTTTGATTTTCCAAAAAATTAACTTGCATAAGTCTTGTACAGTTCAAATAACGTGATTCAACTTTTGGGCAAAAGACACAAGTCCTGTGTTGAGAACAAATGAAGTGACCCTTCTGCATGGGAGTCTGGTACGAGCAAGATGAAGAGTACCAATTGACCTAAAAGGGGTTTATATTGGAGCAATCCTGCAGTTATGCTCAGTCAACAATTAAATATTTACTGGCAAATATATAGTTAGTTACAGCTGGTGCAAATAGTTTCCAAATTTGCAGCCATTTTACATAGTTTTTGTTTTTCTGCTCAACGCGTTTGCATATCACCACACGCAAAATCTGCCATAAACCAGCACAACTGGGCAACATTTTACACTATAGTTTAAAAAAAAAATCTTGATATATTTAGTAGTGGTAGTCTGAGCAGCACACTCAAAAATTGATTCCTCACAAAGAATAAGCAGTTTCAATGCACCGCTTAACCCAATTCTAAATGATTGAAAATGCCTTTAAAAAAAATATACAGAACCGATTATAAAAAAATATTTACCAGTTTTATTGGAGCATGGTAGTCAGTTTAATAAATTTAAAAAGTACATGTTCAAAAGTTCCAATAATCTCCTTGTATCCAAAAACATCAGCTTATTTTATGAAGCCTCTTCAAAGGCCTGCAAATGTGTGTAATTCGCAGAAGGTAGCCATGGCAGCGAATTCAATCCTGAGGACATGACTAGTTTTGTGTACTTCTTTCGCAATGTTTTCTAAACTAGCACAAAAAGATTGCAGAGCCAAGAGTTAAGCTAAATGCAATTTGTGCTTCAAAGTTAGTCCTTAATCAGTTGCACCAATTTTGGGCAAATTATGCAAAATAACAAGCACAGTCAAGTGGAAACACCAGGCCAAGAGATCGATGCTTAAACCCACAATCATCTGACGTGGAGCTAAACATCCTTGTTGCTTAAATAATCTACAATTGTACGTGAAATCAGAATTTACAGAAAAAGGATCCCAAATTAAACACATAATTCAGATGCCGTCAATTTGGAAGCTCGATTTAATTGTTTGGTGTAGACTGAATGTGCTTTTCTGTGGAGCCTTTCCTTTGGTTTGGTATTTTAAAATGTTTAACGCGTTTACTCTACCGTAACATTCTGTTTCGGATGTAAAAAGAAGAATGGCTTCAGAACAGGGGACCTATGAATAAATAAAGAGAACGTTTAGGCTTGGTCGACACCAAATTATGAAAGTACAATTTAAAGAAGGTTTAATTTCTTTAAACTTACAGAACAGTGCAGCATCAATATTTCAAATTAAAATAGCAAAACCCGAAAAATAATAAAATCACCGTCCCCGCCCTCATCTCAACCCTGGTTCCATCTGTGCCCACTCCTGGGAAAATATTATCCCCAATTAATTTAAAACTGCCCTATCAAAATTCCAATAATCCAGCCTTTGGTCCTTTATTCAGCACAACATTTCTGCAGCTATTGATTTTATCAACTGTACCCGGCCTCCACCTTTGAGGCTGCAGCCCCCAATAAAACCATTACTCTGGCGGTTCCTCCTGGTATAATCCTCCTCTCCTCTCTCTTCCCTTCCTCCTGGTATGATCCTCATCTCTTCTCCCTTAACACTGCAGATACAGACTTAACGGAAATAGCACGCAGCTGATTTAGCCAGACTAGTAGAGAGAGAGAGAGACCCTTTCAGGACACTTCTGCTCAACCTAGCAGCATTTGGCAAGCCTGCTGTTCAACTTAAAATCCTTCTGTCTTGTCAGATTCACATCCTATGGCAAACTGCAAAACTACAGATGGACCTGACTCCTCCCATTAAATACATCATCTGTATCCCACTAAGTTCCATCACCTGCTTAGCTCGGACTATAGACCATTTCCCCCATAAATCATCTACTCTCCAGGGAATCTCCAACAATCATAACAAATGTTCCATGAGCCCTTATTGTGTTAACACATAAATGGTTAGAATCAATCATGACCTCCTGGACCATTTCAAACAGAGTTAAGTGCTGTCAATTTCCAGCTGATCACTTCAAAATCACTCAACCGTGAAGGGAGGTGATTGGAAAGCACTCAATTCTGTTTGAAGTGGTCCAGGAGCTGTCAATCAAAGCTTGATGCTTATAAACATTGTGGTTAGAGCACTTCAGAGGTTTATTTTTGGAAAATGTTTTTATTAGAGTTTTAACATTGTATATAAAATTACAAAAAATACAAACAATACCCCTTAACCAAACGCAACCCCCACAAACGACCCTTCAATCCAAGAAACAAAAGCCCCCCTTACTCACTCATCCTCCCCCTAGTGTGCCCTCCGCCATCACCTCCAACAGCAACTAACTCTCTGAAATACAATATAAACAGCCGTCATCTCCGTTAGAACCCTTCAATCAACCCCCTCAAGGTGTATTTGACCTTCTTGAGGTGTAAAAACTCAATTCAATCATTGCCAGCCTCCAGTCCAACAGGGTCCCCCTTTGCGCCACCACTGAGACGAAGGCAATGACATCAGCCACTGCCCCCATCCGCAGCTCCAGAACACATGAAACCCCAAAGATAGCCACCAAATTACAGGGCTCTAGCTCAGTATTTAGAATCGCCAACATGCTGCTAAAAAAGGACCTCCAAAAACCCACCAGTTTGCACTAGAACCAGAACATGTGTATGTGGTATGCAGGCCTCTCGAACAGCGCTCACACCTATCCTCCACCCCCCAAAAAAACGACTTATTCTAGCCTTAGTGAGGTGCGCTCGAAACATTACCTTTAGCTGGATCAGGCTCAGTCTCACACAGGACCATGTGGCATTCACCCTCTGCCGTGCCTTACTCCATACCTCTTCCTCCAGCATTGGCCCCAATTCCTCCACCCATTTAGCCTTTACCCCTACAACCAAACTAAACTCTTCCCTTATGGTCAGTTCATACATGCCGACGACGTACCCCGAACAGGAGAGGATCCTCTCCAATAAGGATAATGGAGGCACCGCCGGGAAATCCGAGGACAACCTCTCAAAATAGCTCCGAACTTGTAGGTACCTAAACATGTCCGAGCCTGCCAGCTCAAATTTCTCCTTCAGCTCCTCCAGGCTGGCAAACCGCCCTTCCAGGAATAAACTATTCACTTTCTCCAGCCCTTTCTCTTTCCATGCACCAAATGTGGCATTCAGCCTTGCTGGCTCCACCACTCTCTGAGAAGTTGCACAGAACCATCACCTTTTGAGAAAAAAATTCTCCTCATTTCCTTCTTAAATAGGAGACCCCCTTATTTTTACATAATTCTCTAGTTCGAGTCTCTCCCAAAAGAGAAAACATTCTTTTATCATCCGCCCTATCAATCCCCTCAGGATTTTATATGTTTCAATAACATCACCTCTAAATCTTCTAAACTCCAATGGATATAAGCCTAACCTTTCCTCATAAGATAAGGCCCTTATTCTTGGAATCCCCGATTAAGGGGCAATTTAGCGTGGCCAATCCACCTAACCTGCACATCTTTGGGTTGTGGGGGTGAAACCCACGCAGACACGGGGAGAATGTGCAAACTCCACACGGACAGTGACCCAGGGCCGGGATTCGAACCCAGGTCCTCAGCGCCGTAGCCCCAGTGCTAACCACTGTGCCATGTGCTGCCCGTTCTGGAATTCATCTTATAATTTCAAAGAAGGGCAATTGAGTGGAGTTTAAAAGTTTAAGACAAGTACAAGTACCATTCACAGATATTTGTGATCTGATGAAAATGTTTACTGTTACACAGCCAAAATGTTTCCTCTTTAATAATACTTCTTCAAAAATCCAATATGCCTTTAAATGGTAGCTGCATAATTATATTCACATATTTGCCAAACAGGCATACTTACACCTTGGGTCTTCCTCCAACAATTCCAGTGAGACCTGGCGCTGTACAAAACAAAATAAAATATTTGTATATAATTGGAATTTCTAACAGCCACACAAAGTCTTTTCAGGTTCAGCTTGGATAGGACTGAGTTTGGATTGTTTGAGGGAGGTGGGGAGGGTGAGGAGGAGGGACAGAGGGGAATCCATCCAGTGACCTCAGCTTGAAAATGGCAATGAAAAATTGTCTTGGTTCACACGATAGAATTGCCACTTGAGAAAGGTCACAGCTGTCTTACAATCACAAAGGGGAAGGAACACGAATTATTGAAAATACCAAGTTAAGTGACTAAAATAAAATCCAATGCTAATGGAATGATCCTCCACTTTAACAAAATATAAGTAAAGGAATAGAAACGTCACATTGACGGCACTGAAATTTCCTAACATTGGTTAGCTCCAAATTGATATCGATGGAAGGGGAGGATCTTGAACAACAAAATGTGCTGCCAGGGCATCATGTGAATTATGCCATTTGTGTACCTCTCCAGACAGTGAGGAGAATTCTCTGGGACAAAAAAAACCCGCCACAAACCATCTGCTGTGTTTTTTTTGTGTGTTTTCTTTTACTTTCATGAATGAAATCATTGAATTCAAAATGACCCACATAAATGCACATTCAACTGTACAAACATAAAGCTGGATTCCAGCTCAATATGTAAACCATTGATGTCAGAAAGCATGCAACGGCCTCAAGTTGTGATTCCTATTAGATCCTGCTGATGCTGCAAAGGGAGTTCGAAGAGTTAGGTGCTGAACTAAAAGATAGACCTCGGGGGTAGGGCGACACGGTGGCACTGCTGCCTCACAGCGCCAGGGACCCTGGTTCAATTCCAGCCTTGGGTGACTCTCTGTGTGGAGTTTGCACGTTCTCCCCATGTCTGAGTGGGCTTCCTCTGGGTGCTCCAGTTTCCTCCCACAGCCCAAAGATGTGCAGTCAGGTGGATTGGCCATGATAAAATTGCCCCATCGTGTCCAGGGATCTGCAGGTTAGGTGGGGTTGCAGGGATAGAGTGGGGGAAGGTACCCGAGTAGGGTGCTCTTTCAGAGGGCCAGTGTAGACTCGATGGGCTGAGTGGCCTCCTTCTGCACTGTAGGGGTTCTATGGATAGTAACCTCAGGATTGCTCCCAGTGTCATATGCTCAGCTCTGTTAGGGAGAAGCAGGTGGAAAAATCATCATGGAAAAAAAAAATCATCATGCACCTCATCAAATGGTATCGATGGGAAGATCCAAATTTCTGGAGCATTGGAAGGAGTTTGTATAGGAGAGCTCTAAAATCAGGAAAAGATTTTACTTCAACAAAAACAGGGTCCTTATTGACAGGATAAATAAAGAGGTGGAAGAAGTGGGCACAAGGTGGAACTATAGACAAAGTATAATCAAGAGGAAAAAGCAATCCAATTGGAATGGATTAAGATGATATTGTAGAATTGTGCAGAGGGTGATCAGTGTAAACCAGGGGCGGGATTCTCCCGCAATTGGCGGGGCGGGTCGTACCGGCGCCAAAGAATGGCATGAACCACTCCGGCGCAGGCCGCCCGGAAGGTGTGTTTCCCTCCGCACTTCCGGGGGTTAGGCCGGCGCTGGAGTGGTTGGCGCCTCCGCCGGCTGGCCAGGTTGGTGCATGCGCAGGAGCGCCAGCGTGTTCTGGCGCATGCGAAGGGTTTCTTCTCTGCGCCAGCCATCACGGAGCCTTACACAGGCCGTCGTGGAGGGAAAGAGTGCACCCACGGCACAGGTCCGCCCACAGATCGGTGGGCCCCGATCGCAGGCCAGGCCACCATGGGGGCACCTCCCGGGGATCAGACCCCCCCCCCCCCCCCCCCCCCCCCCCCGAGGATTCCGCAAGCCACCCTCAAAGCCAAGTCCTGCCGGAATGGACCTTGTCTAATCCACGCCGGCAGGACTGGCCGAAAACGGGCGGCCACTTGACCCATCGGGGCCCGGTGAATTGCCCACTGCCAACGGCCCTCGACCACTGCGGCGCGATCCCCGTCCCCGCCCAAAAACCGGCTCCGGAGAATTCGGCAGCCGGCGTCGGAGCGGCGGGGTGGGATTCACGCCACCCCCCCCCCCCAGCGATTCTCTGACCCGGCGGGGGGGCCCGGAGAACCCCACCTCAGGTCTCCACTATTGCTATCATGCACAATCTGAATTGGCCAAGTGTTTGGGTGAGTTGCTATAATCAGTTCTGAGCAGGTTTTCCACATACACAGTGAAGGATTCCTACACCGTGAAGGAATTCTTCACCTCTGTGAAGACCATACTGGATTTGCATATTGACAGCTATGCCACGTCTATGTGTTTGTTCAACATTGCGAGCTTATTCACCAACGTGCTGCTCAAGGAAGTCAGTGTCACCATATCATTGTGATCTCGATGTGCTGCTATTGTCTGAATCTGTTTTCACTGAATTTATGAACTCAGCATCTTGTGCAGACGAGTTCAGTTTTAATGATGCCTATGTAGGTAGTGTTGCCCTGGGATTCCCCTCTAGGCCCAGCTTTCGTCAATATCTCAGGAGGTTTCCATGAGAAACATGTCTTCAATGGAACCATACCTAATCTCGTACCCCTTCTATATATTTCCGACACTTAGGTAATGAGTTTGTTATATTTAAATCTACAGCTGTGTCTGAATTTCCTTAATCTTAATGGTCTTAATCCTGCACTCAAAATCATGTTTAAAAAGCAGTCAAATGAGCTCCCTTTCCTTGCTGTCCTTGTTGAAAAATCTGCCAATGGGTTTTCTCCTACTATTTACTGGAAACCTACTTGCACTCGTCAATATGTGCGTTTGGATTCCTATAGTTCCACGCGCTATAAGACTATCCTTATTGGCAATCTCGTAAATAGGGCCCAAGCCATTTGCTCACTGTGCAAAACTGATACTAAAATAGGGCATGTCAAAGCCATCCTGTGGGATGATGGCTACCATGATCAAATCACTGCTCACTCTATATGGCCACTTCGGGTCCTGAAAAGTGCCAGGTCTACTTCAGATTACCCTAGGGTTCAAAACAATTGAGCAACAGGTGAAGCCAGCCATTTCATGCTGATACTATGCAGTTGCAATACTAGCAATGTTCTCCACTAACAGGATTCTGCCGTCAAGCCAAAACATGTTCTGTCTATCTCACAATTGAGTAATGGGGTATACGAACTTCAGTGCTGATGTGATGTCAGGTATGTAGGCCACATATCCCAATGATTGGCAGATCATACAAAACAACATGTCCCTTTGGCCGTCTGCAACAAGCAAAGTACAAACTGTACCCAACGAGCCAGTGCTTGTAAAACTCAAAACATAGTGTCCAACATTAGACGTGATTCTGCGATTGGACAATCCTTAGTGTTTTAAGAATTACACTGACAACCAATTTAAGATTGTCAGTTAGGCTTGCAATGTCGCTCACTTACACGTGCTAGAAGCTGAGTACAGTCACACTTAGGGCCCCGTCCTTTGCAGGCAGATGGCGTATGCCTTTAATCATTGCGCCTTTTTCAATTAAGTAAAAGCTTGGGGGACAGCCATTCCCTGGTTCATTCTCCAGGGCAATGCCTTGACAAATCAGAATAGACCTTCGAATTGCTTCGAATTTAAACAAAGGCTTGGCAGGTAATCCTTCCCTGGTGGATTCCCCATGGCAACTCCTTTACCAATCCTATTGGTCTATTTGCCAACCAATCAGCACTTTCTTCTCATGCAGCATAAACTGTTGTTCCTTTTACAATTGATATTCTTGCGAATATGTCCTGATGAGTACAAGACAAAAAGATTCAACAGCATGTCTCTTTTCTCACCAATATTCAGGTTCTGTACTACCAAATGACTACTGCTATTATGTAATACGAGCCACCCCACATACAGCAATTGCCTCAAGTTCACTAATTTTAGTGAACCAGGGTGCACCAGGGAGGACATGAGGGACACAGATAAGTTCAACTCGGGTCTGGGGTCCAGTCTCTCAATCTCGGGAGAAGGGGTCGCTAGCAGGTCTCACTTCCCTTCATTTTGGGGTGCTCCTTGCTTTAAGGGGGTCTGCAGGCTGGCATACAAGCATCGCTTCCTGTGTTCACTTTGCTGGGTTTGTGTCCAAATTTCCATTGAGGGAGTGCCTATCCTTAGTGGGTGGGTAGAGGTGATAACCGAGGGTCTGCACTGAGAGGTGGGGTTCCACGATAGGCCAGGTGCAAGGGCTGGGGGACTCTCAGCCAGTCCTGGTGATGGTCAGTGAATTCCCCCATCCAGAGTAAATTCTGTGTCCCTGCTGCCCTCAATCCAAGTGGTGTTAAAGATGGAGGAGTGTTAGTTCTTGAGCTGAGAGAAGGCAGCAGTGGTAATCAGCAGGAGGTTTCCTTCCCCTTGTTTGACTGATAACATGAGACTTTATAGGATCGGTGACAATGTTGAGGACTTCCACGGTCTTACTTTCCCGAATGTATACATCTGTGCCGTCATCTCTGGTGGGTTTGTCCTGCAGATGGCCTGGACACACTCAGGGATGGCGATGGTGGAGTCTGGGACATTGACTGATTTGATGAATATGACTATGTCAGACTGTTCCTTGACGAGTCTGTGGGACAGTTCTCTCAGTTTCAGCACAACTCCCAATTAGGCAGTGAAGAGAGTCAGGGATCAATATCTTTTCACTATAATGGATGTGTCTACTAGGTTTCCAGAGGCCATTCCAGTACATAATATTGCAGCTAAAAGGATTGTGGAGGAGTTACTTAAATGCTTTACTAGATATGAACTACCCACAGAAATGGGTTAGGTGGATTGGCCATGCTAAATTGCCCGTAGTGTCCTAATAAAAGTAAGGTTAAGGGGGGGGGTTGTTGGGTTACGGGTATAGGATGGATACGTGGGTGTGAGTAGGGTGATCATGGCTCGGCACAACATTGAGGGCCGAAGGGCCTGTTCTGTGCTGTACTGTTCTATGTTCTACTGTTCTATGTTCTAAATTCAATCGGATCAAGGATCAAATTTAACTTCAAAGTAATTCAAAGAAGTTATGGATAGCTTAGGAATAAAACAATTTAAATCAACTGCGTAGCATCCAGAATCGTAGGGAGAGTTGGAAAGGTGGCATCAGACATTAAAGACAATGTTGAGGACTATTGTCACGATTATCCAGAGGATTGGGATAAAGGAATTCCATTCGTACTGTTTACAATTAGGGATGTACCGAATGAATCAACCACATTTAGTCCTTTTGAACTAATTTTTGGTCATGAGGTAAGAAGACCACTTAAATTGATTAAGGAAAAATTGGTGAGTGAGAAATTGGAAATTACATTGTTAGATTATGTGTCAAACTTTAGGGAATGATTAAACAGAGCAGGTGAATTGGCTAGACAACATTTAAAAGTTGCACAACATGTGATGAAACAGGTAGCGGGCAAGAAATCCAAAGTTTGTAGTTTTGCCAGTGGAGATAAAGTTTTAGTGTTGTTACCAGTGGTAGGTGAACCTTTAAAAGCTAGGTTTTGTGGACCTTATCAGATTGAAAGGAAATTAAGTGAGGTGAATTATGTGGTAAAAACACCAGATAGAAGGAAGACTCACCGAGTGTGTCATGTGAATATGATGAAAAGGTATTTTGAAAGGGAAGGAGAGAAAAAGGAGGTTTTAATGATTCTAACTCAAAGTGACAAACCAAATCAAGATGACTGTGAATTTGAAATACCTCAAATTAAATTGGAAAATGAGGATGTTCTTAAAAATTGGGATAAATTGTGAGTTACCTTCCAGAGGAAAAACGGACTGACCTGAATTATTGATATCACATGGGCAAGTTTATGGAGATAAATTGGGAAGTACTAAAATGGCTATACATGATATAGATGTGGGAAATGCTGTTCCAATCAAACAACATCCATACAGACTTAACCCTTTTAAATTGGCACAGGTTAACAAAGAGATTGAGAGTATGCTTTAAAATGGCATAATTGAAGTGGGTTGCAGCCAATGGAGCTCACCGATAGTGACGGTACCTAAACCAGATGGTACCCAACGGTTGTGAGTGAACTATAGAAAGGTTAATGCAGTTACAAGAACAGACTCTTATCCTATCCAACGTTTGGAGGATTTCATTGAGAAAATGGGACAATCAGGTTTTATTTCCAAACTGAATTTACTTAAAAGTTACTGGGAGGTACCTTTATCCGAAAGGGCGAAGGAGATTTCAGCTTTTGTGACTCCAGATGGTATATACCAATTCAAAGTTATGCCATTTGGCATGGAAAACGCCCCAGCCACATTTTAATGGTTAACTAACAAAGTTGTTTCAGGATTACCCAATTGTGCGGTATACATCGATGATCTGGTCATTTTCAGCCCGACATGGACAGAAGATTTTAAACATCTGATGGAGTTATTCGATCGACTTCAGGAGGCAGGTTTGGTGGTAAACCTAGCCACAAGTGAATTTGAAAAAGCCCAAGTCACTTTCCTTGGTTATACAATCAGAATGGTCACACGAGATGTGAAACCAACAGTTATTGAGGAGTTTCCGATACTCTCAGGACGAAGGGAAATAATGTGATTTATGGCATGAGTGGATTAGATTGAACATTTGTGCAAAACGTTTTGTATCGTGGTTGCTCCACCGATGGACTTGCTGAAGAAATGTCGAAAATTTAATGGACAGCGGAGTTTCAACAGGCATTTGACTGCCTGAAAGCTGTGATAACCAATGCTCCTGTGTTGGAGAATTACAAGGGACTCTGCGATCAGATTGAACTAAAGTATCTGACTTCAAAGAGAAATGCCGAGGCGTAGAGAAATGGATGGATCGTGCAGGGACCTTCTTGTTCAAAGAGACTGTCAATCAGGAAGGACTTCAGTTGAAGGAAGAAGAACAAAAGTGGACTATATTATTGTACCTGTTTGCGTGTGTTGTTTTTATTTGAAACAAGAAAGTATATTTACTGTGTGCATTTCTTAAAGGATAGTGAAACGGTGAAAAATGAAACCATCTTGAAGTTGATGGTTTACTTTTTTTTCTTGGGGGGAGGTGTCATGTGAGAGTACCTTTAAGAAATGAGGGTTCATAATGGGTGTGTATATAAATATCTGTAGTGAGATTACCTTTAAGAAATGGTTGTTTACTACTGCAGTGATATCAGAGAGTGGGTGGAGCTGGGCGGTCTTGTCAGGTTTTTATTTTCGGTTTTAGGCTATTTGCTGCAGGGTGTGTTTCAGTTTTGTTTTCTGTTATGGAGCTGAAGCTAGACCAAGCAGGTGTACTGCTGTTCTCTCTGCCATCAAAAGACTATTTCTTGATCATTTAGTGAATTCAGAATTCAGAAGAGCTAGTGCTCTTCGGGGGGGTTTAAACTAATTCAGCAGGGGGATGGGAACCTAAATTGTAGTCCCAGTGTACAGGATGTTGAGAGTAGTGAGGTCAGGGATAGGGTTAAAAGTTCGAAAGAGGGCACCGGCAAGCAGGATGCTGGTTTGAAGCGTGTCTACTTCAACGCCAGGAGCATCCGGAATAAGGTGGGTGAGCTTGCAGCATGGGTTGGTACCTGGGATCTCGATGTTGTGGCGATTTCGGAGACATGGGTAGAGGAGGGACAGGAATGGTTGTTGCAGGTTCCAGGATTTAGATGTTTCTGTGAGAACAGAGAAGATGGTAAAAGAGGGGGGGGTGTGGCATTGTTAATCAAGGAAAGTATTACGGCGGTAGAAAGGACGCTTGAGGACTCGTCTACTGAGGCAGTATGGGCCGAGGTTAGGAACAGTAGAGGAGAGGTCACCCTGTTGGGAGTTGTCTATAGACCTCCGAATAGTCCCAGAGATGTAGAGGAAAGGATTGCAAAGATGATTCTTGACAGGAGCGAGAGTAACAGGGTAGTTGTTATGGGGGACTTTAACTTTCCAAATATTGACTGGAAATACTGTAGTTCGAGTACTATAGATGGGTCAGTTTTTGTGCAGTGTGTGCAGGAGGGTTTTCTGACACAGTATGTAGACAGGCCAACAAGGGGCGAGGCCACATTGGATTTGGTACTGGGTAATGAACCCGGCCAGGTGTTAGATTTAGATGTAGGTGAGCACTTTGGTGATAGTGATCACAACTCGGTTATGTTTACTTTAGCAATGGGCAGGGATAGGCAATTATGATGCTATTCGGCAAGATTTAGGAGGTATAGGATGGGGAAGGAAACTGCAGGAGATGGGTACAATCGAAATGTGGAGCTTTTTCAAGGAACAGCTACTGCGTGTCCTTGATAAGTATGTACCTGTCAGGCAGGGAGGAAGTTGTCGAGCAAGGGAGCCGTGGTTTACTAAGGAAGTTGAAGCACTTGTCAAGAGGAAGAAGAAGGCTTATGTTAGGATGAGACATGAAGGCTCAGTTAGGGCACTTGAGAGTTACAAGTTAGCCAGGAAGGACCTAAAGGGAGAGTTAAGAAGAGCGAGGAGAGGACACGAAAAGTCGTTGGCGGATAGGATCAAGGAAAACCCTAAGGCTTTCTATAGGTATATCAGGAACAAAAGAATGACTCGAGTAAGATTAGGGCCAATCAAGGATAGTAGTGGAAAGTTGTGTGTGGAATCAGAGGAGATAGGGGAAGCATTAAATGGATATTTTTCGTCAGTGTTTACACTGGAGAAAGACAATGTTGTCGAGGAGAACACTCAGGTTCAGTCGACCAGGCTAGATGGAATTGAGGTTCAAAAGGAGGAGGTGTTAGCAATTTTAGAAAATGTCAAAATAGATAAGTCCCCTGGGCCAGATGGGATTTATCCTAGGATTCTCTGGGAAGCCAGGGAGGAGATTGCTGAGCCTTTGTCCTTGATCTTTATGTCGTCTTTGTCGACAGGAATAGTGCCGGAAGACTGGAGGATAGCAAATGTTGTCCCCTTGTTCAAGAAGGGGAGTAGAGACAACCCTGGTAATTATAGACCTGTGAGCCTTACTTCGGTTGTGGGTAAAATGTTGGAAAAGGTTATAAGAGATAGGGTTTATAATCATCTTGAAAAGAACAAGTTGATTAGCGATACTCAACACGGTTTTGTGAAGGGTAGGTCATGTCTCACAAACCTTATTGAGTTTTTTGAGAAGGTGACCAAACAGGTGGATCAGGGTAAAGCTGTTGATGTGGTGTATATGGATTTCAGTAAGGCGTTTGATAAGGTTCCCCACGGTAGGATATTGCAGAAAATAAGGAAGTATGGAATTGAAGGTGATTTAGCGGTTTGGATCAGTAATTGGCTAGCTGAAAGAAGACAGAGGGTGGTGGTTGATGGCAAATGTTCATCCTGGAGTTCAGTTACTAGTGGTGTACCGCAAGGATCTGTTTTGGGGCCACTGCTGTTTGTCATTTTTATAAATGACCTGGAAGAGGGTGTAGAAGGATGGGTTAGTAAATTTGCAGATGACACGAAGGTCGGTGGAGTTGTGGATAGTGCTGAAGGATGTTATAGGATACAGAGGGACATAGATAAGCTGCAGAGCTGGGCTGAGAGGTGGCAGATGGAGTTTAATGCGGAAAAGTGTGAGGTGGTTCACTTTGGAAGGAGTAACAGGAATGCAGAGTACTGGGCTAATGGCAAGATTCTTGGTAGTGTAGATGAACAGAGAGATCTCGGCATCCAGGTACATAAATCCCTGAAAGTTGCCACCCAGGTTAATAGGGCTGTTAAGAAGGCATATGGTGTGCTAGCCTTTATAAGCAGGGGGATTGAGTTTCGGAACCACAAGGTCATGCTGCAGCTGTACATAACTCTGGTGCGGCCACACCTGGAGTACTGCATGCAGTTCTGGTCACCACATTATAGGAAGGATGTGGAAGCTTTGGAAAGGGTTCAGAGGAGATTTACTAGGATGTTGCCTGGTATGGAGGGAAGGTCTTACGAGGAAAGGCTCAGGGAATTGAGGTTGTTTTCGTTAGAGAGGAGAAGGCTGAGAGGTGACTTAATAGAGACATATAAGATAGTCAGAGGGTTAGATAGGGTGGACAGTGAGAGTCTTTTTCCTCGGATGGTGATGACCAACACGAGGGGACATAGCTTTAAATTGAGGGGTGAGAGATATAGGACAGATGTCAGAGGCAGTTTCTTTACTCAGAGAGTAGTAGGGGTGTGGAACGCCCTGCCTGCAATAGTAGTAGACTCGCCAACTTTAAGGGTATTTAAGTGGTCACTGGATAGACATATGGATGAATATGGAATAGTGTAGGTCAGATAGGCTTCAGATGGTTTCACAGGTCGGCGCAACATCGAGGGCCGAAGGGCCCGTACTGCGCTGTAGTGTTCTATGTTCTTTGTTCTATAAATGTTTTCAGTAGTTTTGTTTTGAAACCGTATAGATGTTAAAAGGAAAGCTTAAAAGGATTACTTAGTGTTGTAGTCTTTGGGGGTTGTATTTGAATTCATGGTTGCTAAGATGTTCACTGTATGTTTTAAAAAGGTTAACTTGAGTTCATAGAATAAACATTGTTTTGCTTTAAAAAATACTTTTCCATTTCTGCTGTACCACACCTGTAGAGTGGGCTGTGTGCTCCCCATACCACAATCTAGAAAAGGTTGTGGGTCAGGTGAACTGCATGATACTCTTCGGGGTTCTCTAAACCCTGGCCTATAACAGTGCCTTTGTCATGTCTGGTGCCTAGGTCAATGCCGAGTTGTCAGTCCAGTTGTATTGAGGGTGGTGGCAGCAGTGAAGTAATTTATATTGCTTGGGGGGTCATTGCAAAGTGCTCAGAGGTTTGAGGACAAATTGGAAGTTTTCCCGCAAAAATTGTTTGACAGCAGTCGAGGCCACAATTTTGTTTTTGGTGCAATTAATTTGGGGTGCCATCCCAATGACGCCTTATACAAATGTCCCGAGAGCCAAAATATGGCAATTTTGTAGCCGGCAAAATGAGCTCCTGTCAGAGATGCTCCCAAATCAAAGCAGATTGGAAAATCCTGGCTGACAGTATCCATTCAAGAGATAGCACTGATACAGGCATGATGGGTTGAATGGACTCATTCTGTACTATAATTTCTGATACAATAAAATGGCCCAATAAAGATCCCTATGCCCCTACATGTCCTTTTCCAAACAACCTTATAATTAAAGCAGATAAACCTGCTGTTCTACCTTCCACCGTTGATCAGATCCAGTATTTCACAATATAGACCTCGTGGTCCCTAACATAGGAAGGGGCCACATTTATTTTCCCACATTACTTATATGTGCAAGTACTTTATATTGAAAGTATTCCCCTATATTTCCTCTTCTTTATTCTTGAACTTAATGGGCAGCATCTTGTATTCAAAATCCTTCTGTGCAATTAAATTTTCACCCTCTCCAAATAATTTAACAAAAAGGAAGCCAGTGATTGGTTTCCGTGGATCTTTTCTGCAAAGCAATTGTCAGAAATACTTGCAGCATGTTCTGCGGCAACAGCTGACAATCCAGTTTCAATATTTAGACAATTTAGTCATTAAAAAGAATAAATGGTCATGTACAGTGTCAACCAACAGTCAGTCACCCAGCGGACACTTTGGAGTCATTCAAGGGTCAGTACTTACATTTTGTGAAATATTTTGAGGAAACAGACTTCTAAATACTTCAAGAACATTTATAGGCTTCAATAAAGACTTGCAACAGAACACTTGGGAGTGGGCGGCGGGAGGGAGGTTTTTACATTTGCTTTGCACAGTGGAATCAACTGCATCCCGCAAAAGATCAGTGAATTTAAATCCACTGATTATGCTCATGTGTTCTGCAATCTCCCCGCCAAACTCTGGATGACTTTCCAAGGTAGGGAATACTACTTCACCGCACCGGCAGAAGCAAACAGATTCGTGCACAAGCACGGGCTGAGAAGGCAACTATACCAGCAGTGAACCAGAACTATTTGCATGGGACAGATCTGCGTTGTCTTCGATCTGACTATGAATCTCAGGAAAGAGGGGTTGAAAGCGGTAGGGCATAGAAAGGAGTGAGGAGGAGGAAAGCGGGAGAAAGAAACGCAACAAGTAGGAGAAGGTAAAGATCGCTCCCGGGGGGGGTGGGGAGAGCGACACACACCACACTAAGCATGACCTAGCACAGGGAAGTATGGGCAAGGGGTGGACCACGACACAACTCCCGACGGGGAGAGAGTGCCTGGCAATGGGGAGGTGGGTAGAGAACTCTAGTTGGGTGGGAAAATAGAGGGGGGGGGGGAGAGAGAGAGGCTTGCAGGGGCATTGGGGGAGGCGGGGGGGGGGGGGGACGACAGAAGGCTGGCTGTGACAGATCGCAAATGGTGACAACGGAAACAAAGGCACCACCAACATCCATCATGGAGGGCCCCTAAAAAAGGGGAACCCCAGAATGCAGGGGTGCTTCCACATGGCATTCACAGCAATGGTGAAGACCTTGGATGGCCCCTGGACAAAAGGAAACTGCGGAACGTAGGGGGACAATCAGCTGGTCAGTCTGGTGACATCGGCCATCTTGGATGGCCCCCAAACAAAGGGACCCCCCCCCCCCCCCCCCCCCCCCGAGTGCAGGGGTGCATCCACAAGGTAAGTATGGTTGACCCCATGTGAGGGGCGGGGAGGGGAGAGAACAGACAGAAATCCCCCATCAGAATAATCACCTGGATAGTCAGGGGACTTAATTGCCCGATGAAAAGATCCAGAGTCTTCGCCCATCTGAAAAGTCTGAGAGTCGACTATAGACTCCCTCCAGGAGACTCACCTGAGGGAAAAGGATCCACTGCGGGAGCTGGGTGGGACAGACTTACCAACTGTGCTACGGGACGAGGGGAGGTGACCTTACAGCATTTACAGCAATGAGGAGGGTACGTCATGGTTAGTGGTGTCCTGAAAGGGGCACTAGTGGTCCTTGTAAATGTGTACGCTCCCAACTGGGATGATGCTGACTTCCTGAAGAAAACCATGGAGGAAATCTCCGACATAGACACACACTGACTCATCATGCAGTGTGTGTGTGTGTGTTGGGGGGCGGGGGGGGGGGGGGGGCATACTGGAGGTGGATCAGCGGTTCTCCTCAACCCAACCATGGAACTACTGGTAGAGAGAAAATAGCACACTGATGGACTTTGATCTGCTCTCCGCTGGGAAAGCAGTGTATCAGTTCCGCCAGTCACGAGGTACCTTTTGTGAGCATGCAGAAAAAGCCAGCTTCCTGGAGGCTCACCAGCTGAGTAAGCAGTCAGCCACGAGGAAACAGCTCAGATTAAGGACAGAAGCAGTCGGTGCTACGCTAGAAAGGATCAAAAAAGCCTTTGCACCGTTCTACCGGGGTCTGGACACCTCCAAACCCCCGGGTGGGAACCGGGAGATGAAGCAATTCCTCAATGGACTGGACATGCCGGCCGTGGGGGACGATAAGAGACGGGGCCTGGAAGCACCATTAGAACTGGGTGAAGTCATGGAGAGTATCAACTCCATGCAGGCGGGGAAGGTGCCAGATAGATTCCCGATGGACTTCTCCAAAAACTTTGCGCCAGCATTGGCCCTACATCTGTGGGAGATGTTCTTGACTCACTAGTAAGGGGCACCCTGCCACCACCACTAGTACAAGCCTCAATATCACTGATACCCAAAAAGGACAAAGGCCCAAATGAGTGTGGGGTCCTACAGGCCCATCTTGCTGCTCAAAATTGCAAAAATCCTGGTGAAGGCCTTGGCGAGGCGGCTGTAGAGACCGTGCCAGAGGTAGTCGTGGCGGACCAGTCGCGCTTTGTCAAGGGCAGGCAGCTAACATTGAACATCAGGTGCCTGCTGAACATGATAATGCCCACATCTGGGGACAGAACACCAGAAATTACCATCTTCCTGAACACAGAAAAAGCCTTCAACAGAGTCGAAGGGAAGCACCTCATAGAGGTACTGGAACGGTTTGGGTCGGATCTGGGTTCACCTCCTGGGTGAAACTACTGTTAAGTGCTCCCATGGCGAGCGTACAGACAAACACCACCAGATCTAAATACTTCCAGCTGCACAGAGGCACAATGAAGGGATGCCCGCGATTCGTACTGCTGTTTTCCCTGGCAATAAAGTTTCATTCTATGCAGATGACCTGCTCCTTTACATCTCGAACCCCCGGACCAGCATGGAAGGGATAATCTAACTCCGAAAGGAGGTCGGAGCCTTCTTGGGTTACAAGCTTAACCTGAACATGAACGGGATCTGCCTGGTGAACCCGCAGGGGGCGGGGAGACAGAGCTGGGAGGGACTGCCAGTCAAGCAAGCTCGGTCCAAATTCCGCTGCCTGGGGATCCAAATAGCCCACGACTGCACATGGATCCACAAATTCAACCCGACGAGTTTGGTGGAGGAAGTCAAAAGGAAACCGCACAGGTGAGGCCCACTCCTTCTCTCCCTCGCAGGGAGAGTGCAGACAATCAAAATGAACATACAGCCCAGATTCCTCTTCCTGTTTAGATGCTTCCTGATCTACAACCCCAAGGCCTTTTGTCACACAGTCGGTAACTGTAGGGGGCGGGGTGGGCGGGAACAGAAGAGCCCGAGGATCCAAAAGAAGGTCCTGCAAAGGAAAAGGAACGTGGGAGGCCTGGCCTTCCCAAACCTAGAGTCCTACCACTGGGCGGCCAACGCAGAAAGAGTACGGGAATGCGTGAAGGAACCTGGAGAAAGAGTACGGGAATGGGTGAAGGAACCTGGAGAAAGAGTACGGGAATGGGTGAAGGAACCTGGAGAAAGAGTACGTGAATGGGTGAAGGAACCTGGAGAAAGAGTACGGGAATGGGTGAAGGAACCTGGAGAAAGAGTACGGGAATGGGTGAAGGAACCTGGAGAAAGAGTACGGGAATGGGTGAAGGAACCTGGAGAAAGAGTACGGGAATGGGTGAAGGAACCTGGAGAAAGAGTACAGGAATGGGTGAAGGAACCTGGAGAAAGAGTACGGGAATGGGTGAAGGCACCTGGAGAAAGAGTATGGGAATGGGTGAAGGAACCTGGAGAAAGAGTACGGGAATGGGTGAAGGAACCTGGAGAAAGAGTACGGGAATGGGTGAAGGAACCTGGAGAAAGAGTACGGGAATGGGTGAAGGAACCTGGAGAAAGAGTACGGGAATGGGTGAAGGAACCTGGAGAAAGAGTACAGGAATGGGTGAAGGAACCTGGAGAAAGAGTACGGGAATGGGTGAAGGCACCTGGAGAAAGAGTATGGGAATGGGTGAAGGAACCTGGAGAAAGAGTACGGGAATGGGTGAAGAAACCTGGAGTAGAATGGGTGAAGATGGAGGCGGGTTCTGGCACAGGAATGTTCCTCGAAGCCCTAGCCACTCTCCCATCCCCTCTCCCAAATAGTCGAGGAGCCCAGTGGTAGTAGCCATGGTCCGGACTTGGTCCCAAATGAGGCGACACTTCAGCCTAACCGAAATGTCCACCATGGATCCCATCTGCAACAACCACAGGTTCACTCCTGCAATAATGGACACCATCTTCAAAAGATGCAGACAGGATGTAGGGACCCTGACCGTTAGGGACATGTACAAGGATGATACAGTGGGGCCCCAGGGGAACTCTGAGATGTTCCAGTTACCAAGAGGGAATGGCCGGAGGGACATTCAGTTCAAAAACCTCTTCCGCAAGGAAACAATGACGTAACCCCAGATACCAGGAAACTCCTTAGCAGAAGAACTTCTGGATGCAGGTGACCTAGGGAAGGGAAACTGTGCGGACTTGTATGGGCAACTGCTGGAGGAAGTAGGCTCCCGTCTGGACGAGACATGGAAAAAATGGGAGGAACTAGACATAGAGATAGGGGGAGGATTGAAGCACTACACAAGACAAACTCATCGACGTGCGCAGGGCTGATCCTAACACATCTGAAGGTGGTGCACAGAGCACACCTAATCAGATCCTGAATGAATGGCTTCTTTCCGGAGGTGGTGGACAAATGTGAACGGTGCCAGGAAGGCCTGGGCAACCACACCCAAATGTTCTGGGCCTGCCCCAGATTTGCTGGGTACAGTACGCCCTCTTTGAGGCCATGTCCAGGGTTGTGGGAGTGAGGATGTACGCCAATGAAACTATTAGAAGGTTCAGTATAGGGCAGCACAGTGGTGCAGTGGTTAGCACTGCTGCCTCACGGTGTCGAGGTCCCAGGTTCAATCACGGCTCTGGGTCATTGTCCGTGTGGAGTTTGCACATTCTCCCCGTGTCTGCGTGGGTTTCGCCCCCCACAATCCAAAGATGTGCAGGGTAGGTGGATTGGCCACGCTAAATTGAAAATGAAAATTATTGTCACAAGTATGCTTCAAATGAAGTTACTGTGAAAAGCCCCTTAATTGGAAAAAATGACTTGGTTACTCTTAATTTTTTTTTTAAAAAAAGGTTCAGTATAGTCCGATTAAGCAATTTTCAGTGATTTTCAAATCAGATTAGTCACTGGATGCCGTATTAAAAGTGTTTATTTTTGGTGTAATTGTGTTAATAAACAGCACAAGCTTGCCATTTTTAAGTACATCAAAGATTACATTTGAATATAGAAGGAACAATGGTGCCCTCTTACCAATTGTGCTGGTTCATGAAGCTTTTAAGTTTGTGTTTAAACTAGGGGATTTTCACAGTAACTTAGTTGCAATGTTAACATAAACCTACTTGTGCCACTAATTGAGATTGATTGATTGAAATGAATTTTAGCAGAACCACAAAGCGCAACAACAAACTAACTGTCAAGCACAATTTGAGAACATTTTCCTACTGTGCCTGAAGTTGAAACTCAACCCCATAAGAAAAATTAGAACGCCCTTTCCCAAAATTCACAATTTATTTTCTATCTCTCCTGGAGTAGTGACTTATCCAGGGAACAGCTCCAATTGGAATGCCTCAAGCTATTCAAAACTTTGCTGATCTGACCATTTTATATGTGTGCTCGGACACGAGGTATATCGAGCATGGTGGGCAGGGGAGGGGAGGAGTGCACTACACAGCTCACCATATTCCGAAATGAGCTCCGTACACTTCACTTTCAAGCAAGACTCACTGGCTAGTGGTCAGGAACTGAAATATTGGTTGATATTCCTTTTTTTCAGCTTGGAGATGTGAAGGGCAATTATCATCATGAAAGTAGTCATTCCCAAGGTTTGTGATACCTCAGTATCAATGATTTCATAAAATAAACACTACATGGGTTTATGTATTTCTCTCATCTCCAAATCTATTGTCTCCTGAACAAAGTGGCTGAAACTGTGAATAGTTCCATTGGTACCCTCTGGTCATTCAGAATGTTTGAGCCTCTTGCCATGTCGGAGATTATTTCCCTCAGACATTTACAATGAATAAACTTATAATCAGCTGGTTAAAGGCAACTATCAATGGGTTAAACAACTGAGCTGCTATTTGCACATGCTGGGCGCAATTCTCTGGCCTCGTTACGCTCAAGTGAAACAAGGCCGGCGAATAGTGGAAGAGACCAAAACTGAGGACCGTGCCACGCGGCCAACAGTTTGTGATGCAACTGGCCGTCTCTCATAGGCAAAATCGTAGAGTGGGGAGAAATCAATTATCACCACTTAAGCCCAATTTCTGTACAATTAATGGGAGCCACCCCATATCCAGTGGCCTCCCCAGCAAGTGCTCACGCTGGCGCCAATTGAAACACATGAATCTGGCAGAGTGGCTTCTGTGGGGAGCCGAGGAGGTGAGCAGCCATCTTTGCTCACAGGCAAAGAGCCCGGGGGCTAGGCTTCGCACCCCAGTGCTCGGTGGGGGGTGAGGGACCCTCAACTGGGGTGTGGGACACTCTGCAGCGGTGGGCTGTCATAGGAAGATGCGGGAGGGTTTTGGGGGGGGCAACCGCGCATGGCACCTCCATGCCAACCTCTGGATCATGTGTACCCGTTTCGGGGGCAACCCTGAATGCCCCGGCTGCTCCCTATCGTCTCAATCAGCTCCGAGTGCCTCTGTACCACAGGCTGAGCATCAGGCTGGGACCCAGCTGGGTCCTGGGATCTAGCAGGCCTTCAGTTGCTGTCTCGCCTGGGGCTTTCCTTCCTCCACCTGATGTGCATCATCAGCAGTGTGGTGCTCACCAAATATTTGTGCCCCAGAAGCCTGTCCACTAACATGTCCCACTGAGGTGCGTGTATCTGCGCTGGTTGAGGGTGGGGATGACAGCTATGCTGTGACTATAACGGTTGCACCTCAAAGCTCTCTTCCGAGGTATTCTGCTCAGAGTCAGGAGAGGACTCCGTCTGGGATGGGCCGGCGCCGTCGGCTGGCGGACCTGCGGGATAATGGACATGTGGTCAGTGGGGGGGGGGGGGGTCTGTCAGTAAGGCAATAACAACTTACTTTTGACAGGTTCCCGGGTGGAGCCCAGTGGTTCCTCGCCTGTCTCCTCTGCGCCATTATTGCGAGTTCGCTGGAGTTGAGGAAGTGCAGCATAAGTGCTGCTCGACCTTGTTAGCGGGGGGGCTGGCGAATCAGTTGGTAAGCTTTCATCTGTGGTGAGAAGCCCGTGAGGCCTCGTTAAATGGACCAATTAACGTTGAATTGCGTTGCTGGGCTCACTGGGTCAAGCGCCGGGAAGCTCGCAGCAATTCCCACTCACTACCACACTTAGAAATCTTTCCGGAGAATTGCGCCCACGGTATCTGGAGTTAGAACAAGGTAAACTAGACCTAGCATTCGTTAGAAGATTTTGAACTGTTGTAAACTATATAGATTTATTTCACATAGGCAGCACAGTGGCATAGTGGTTAGCACTGCTGCCTCATGGCGCCGAGGTCTCAGGTTTGATCCCGGCTCTGGGTCACTGTCCGTGAGGAGTCTGCACATTCTCTCCGTGTCTGCATGGGTTTCGTCCCCACAACGCAAAGGTGTGCAGATCCGGTGGATTGGCCACGCTAAATTGCCCCTTAATTGGAAAAAATGAATTGGATACTCTAAATTTATAAAAAAAAGAATGATTTTACACGGCCAAATTAATTTTGACCTTTTATCTGTATAAAACAACATATTGGCTTAAATATTCTGGTCCTGTCCGCTGTGGAAATTGGTGCCGGGGGAATCAATGTGAGCGGGACACTACATTTAACGGACCAGCAAAAGGTCAGTTGACTTAAGGTAAGAAGTGGGACTGGAAAATCCCGCTCAGTATTGTGTTTCAGTTCACAGACTAAAACAGATTTTTATAAGCATTTGCAATTTACAATGATCACTAATAAGCAGCATTTTATTGCAACTTCCCCCGCCTGAAGTTCATTGCTTGGCCAGTGTAGTTCCACAAGAGTCTACTGACCTCTGGTACCTCACCCAACGGCTATTACTCATTTCTCAATTTTCACAATCAGTGTGAGCAGGCCATTTTACTAAGTCCATCACAGACATGCCTAGTCTTATCCTCCCCAGTGTTCAGCCCAAGTCGGAACCCTGGCCGACTTCCTCTCAGTAACATGGGGTAACTGTAATGTCCCTACGTAGTTAATAGAGGACATTCGCATTATTTGGCTAAGTTACTCACCAAATGAACTCACTGAACAATCAAAGAAGCTATAAAATGCACTTAGCAGTAGATAGTTTCAAGTCTGCAATGTTCCCTCAATACCAGCAATTGTTCTGAAAACCATAAACAAAAACGCTCCAAGACAAATCTTCCCGTAAACATCTCCAACAGTTAAACTGGGAGCAGGGTTCTTAGCCAGCTAATTTACATTCAGATAGGTTTAATGAGGACAAATGCCTTTTATCACAATTTCTAATCATCTGGCAGGGCAGGGCTGCAATCCTGGATTTGCCTTGCTCAGGCTTTTCAACTCTTCGCAAAGTAAAACAAGATTATTTTTGACTGTTTACCATGAAATAAATTCTGCCACTTTTTTTCATCAGAATCGGGATACAATGAAAGTAAATAGAATATTGTGGGGGGAAAAATGTGACAAAGTGAATCTTTTTGGTGACATGATCACCCAGCTCCATTATTTGACATTATAGAACGGTCATCTGCTGGTTCAAGTGAAGAATGCTGAATAATGGTGCATCAGTTGCATTGTCCAAGTTATTTGTGACATTGAATGCTTCAGTTTCCTTCAAAACCTGGAAAACTATTGTTCACACACTATTCATAAGGGTGTTCCAAATTTCAGAGTGGGCTCGAGGGAACTGTTTAACATGACTGTATGTAGGCTAAACCAACCGGCCACCTTGGACAAAGCTTTCAAACCAAGTTCCTGAGAATGACAGTTGCCGTTTATCTGATAGGGAGTGCATACTTTCTTCATTTCCTCCAGTCCAGACTAACTAGATACAACAGCAACACCTCAGGATCACCAGGCATAGAATCATTGAATCATAGAATTTACAATGCAGAGGGAGTTCATTCAGCCCATCGAGTCTGCACCTGCACTTGAAAAGGGCACCTTACTTAAGCCCATACCTCCACCCTATCCCCATAACGCAGTAACCCCACCCAACACTAAGGGCAATTTTGGACACGAAGGGCAATTTAGCATGGCCAATCCACCTAACCTGCACATCTTTGGACTATGGGAGGAAACCGGAGCACCCGGAGGAAAACACGCAAACACGGGGCGAACGTGCAGACTTTGCACAGGC
Source organism: Scyliorhinus canicula (assembly GCF_902713615.1). Classification (NCBI taxonomy): domain Eukaryota; kingdom Metazoa; phylum Chordata; class Chondrichthyes; order Carcharhiniformes; family Scyliorhinidae; genus Scyliorhinus; species Scyliorhinus canicula. Next base: position 204,811,789 of record NC_052148.1, on the reverse strand, counting down.
AGTGACCCAAGCCGGGAATTGAACCTGGGACCCTGGAACTGTGAAGCAACGATGCTAACCACTGTGCTACCATGCTGCCCTACTGTGCTACCGTGCATTTACAGGAGTACTGCTGGAATTTAATCAGCTGAAACCATGCAGCAGATCAGCACAAAGCATTGGTAGACCCTTGATAGGGCAGGTGACTTGCAAGTGGTTATGAAGGATCCCTGTCCTAGTGGTAGAGCTACTGCTACAAGATGCATTACTAAGCCAGGGTGACAGGTCAACCATCACAAGGCCCTGGAGTACAAACCTGGCTAGCACTGTTAGCATACCCTGAATAGTGGACTTGGTTCCAATTTTCGATCACTCAGCATGATCTCTTGAAACTATGTCAGACTCAGAGATCTCACTTACCCATCAGTAAAGAAAGACCATCTTGAGACAAGTATTAACATAGGTTATGGTTGCTCTATTGCAATAAGGATATATCTAGGTACTGAAGGCAGCACAGAAAGAGGAATCAAAGTGACATGTAGCTTAAGCTATGAGGAAGTGAAAAGCTTGAGACAATTTACTCAGAAAAGAAGGCACAATGGAAATACTAATTAAGTGTTCAAAACATTTAACGCATTGATAACTTGATTTCTAACATACACAGACAGTTTGGCCGTTAACTATATGGCACGCATTTCCCAGATAGTTAACAATAGAAAATTGAGAGAGCTGGATAGATATTTGCAAGGCATTAGAAATAGGATCAGCAAGCTTGATACAGTGTTTACCGGTCCTGGACTGTTCTACATTCCTATGTTGGAATAATAGAATTGAAACTAATTAAAGCACAGAATAAAAGCCAAGTAGTTTAATCAGCTCTCTGTCCTCAATTCCAGAACAGAATGTACTGGATTATTCATTACAGCTTGATTTATATTTTTTTTTGCTGATGTGTATTGCATTTACCACAAAGGACTCCACAAAACTCTTAGATTTTCCTGGTACAAATCTATTCTGAATTCATTACTCAGAACAGTTACAAATGTTGGACACTTGAAGCAAAGTAATATCAAACCCTCGAAATAAGTTATTCAGTGAGGCACTAGAAGCATTTTCAAAATCACAGAATTACGCAGAAATTTAAACACAGGCCATTTGGTCCAATCAGTCAATGTTGGTGTTTATGCTGCATATGTTCAGCAATCTGAATGCTATTTGTCCTTTCTGGTCCTGTGCCCATTATTCTCTTCTTTCAACCACATGTATAATCTATTCTTATATGTTGACATGGTCTCTGCTTTAATCAATAGCTCTGCTAGTCCGTCTAACATCTGTAAAAATAGTTTCCTGTTCTCTTTATCTCAAATACCTTACATTTGATCTTATATTTATGCCCTCTTATTTTAGACCCCTCACTGGAAACAGTCTCTTTTCATCTTTTCTGGCTCATCCACAATAATTAAACATCTCTATCAAATCGCTCAATCTCTTCTGCTCTAACATAAACATCCCGAGGGAGAGATATTAGGGGATTTAATTTAGGATTGTGAGCCAAATTTTCTGGATTTAAATGGCACTGGTACCTGAAAATAATCAGGTAAATACAGTCCTGCAAGTTTTGGGCACTTTTTTTTTTAAACAAAAGGATGATTGGTCAGGAGTTAAGATAAATATGTAGATGACAACATGTAAATTGAGGTCATGTGACATCATTATGACACCAATGCCATTTTCTGACCTTCCATTTACTTTGACTGCAAAAAAGGCACATCCCTTTTAAATTGTTGTGGGCCGTTAAGAACTTGTAATAGCACCCAATTTTCTTCCTTTCCACCATTTTGATTAGGCATTTCTTAACAGTTAAAGAAACAGATTAAGATATAAGGACTAATGCGGCCATACCCCAGATGCTCACTGTCTCTGTGGAGCCTGCCTGTGACTGTGTGGGTTTCCTCCGGGTGCTCTGGTTTCCTCCCACAAGTCCCGAAAGACATGCTGTTAGGTAATTTGGACATTCTGAATTCTCCCTCCGTGTACCCGAACAGGCGCCAGAATGTGGCGACCAGGGGATTTACACTTCACTACGGTGTTAATGTAAGCCTACTTGTGACAATAAAGATTATCAATAAAGATTATCAAGTAAATCTCTGATGCACTTCTTCAATGCCAAATGCCAATTAAAAGTATGTTGCAGCTGGATGAACGTTTTTATGGATAGTGTCAATAAGGAAATTACATCCAGATAACTGATCCATAAACGTAAATGTCATCACGGTCCCAGAGGACCATAGACTCTGCTCTGCCCTTTGAGAGCTGACTGCTCGTGATTTAATCTGAGGGTCAACACACCTCAGGCGAGGGGAAAGATTGAGAAGTCGGGGCCTTCATGAATAACCTCAGGCAGTATGGGACTGAACCCACGCTGTTGGCATCACTCCACATAATAAACCAGCCAGCCAACTGAGCTAACTGGTGGGTGGGGGGGGGGGGGGTGCGGCGGCGACTGTGACGACATTTACAACTGATCCATAATGCCAAAGTAGTTAAAGATTTTCACATAACTTGTATCTTTATGAATTATCATAATTGAAACTGAAATTTCATGTATTATTTCTTTAAAACAGGTTTTTCAAAATTGTATCCACTTTTAGCTTTGTAATTCAGCTGTTACTGTTCTTACTGAGCAGTGTGAATGGGAAACAGAATGTAAAATAGAAAATATTCCTCTGCAACTTATAATTAAAGTTACCGGGCGCGATTCTCCGACCCTACGCCGGTTGGGAGAATAGCGGGCCGCGCCAGTTTTTCACGCGACGCAGGTCCGACGCGCTCCCGCGATTCTCCCAAATGGCCAAATCGCTTCCGCCGTGTTCCGCGTGGCAAAACCCGGATAATCGCCCGAGGCACCCAAAATGGCGAATCTCCAGAACCCCTGCTATTCTCCGGCCCGGATGGGCCGAAGTCCCGACGGCGTGACCCGAGTTCACGCCCTCGCCGTCCACACCTGCTTTTTATAGTCGCCAGCCAGTCGTGCTGGCTGACAAGCAGTGAGGAGGTGAGCGGACCGTCCCGGAGTCTCCGCAGACTGGGGAAGGCTTCCCCGAAAACGCGGCGGCTATGTTGGGGGGGGGGGGGGGGGCGCGAGTAGTGGGTAGGGGGGAGAGGGAGTAGTGGGGAGGAGAGGGAGTAGTGGGGGGAGAGGGAGTAGTAGGGGAGGGGGGGTGGAGAGGGAGTAGTGGGAGGGGGGGAGAGGGAGTAGTGGAGGGGGGTGGAGAGGGAGTAGTGGGGGGGGAGAGGGAGTAGTGGGGGGGGGAGAGGGGAGAGAGTAGTGGGAGGGGGAGTAGGGGGGGAAGGGAGTAGTGGGAGGGGGAGAGGGGGCGAGTAGTGGGGGGGGGAGAGGGAGTAGTGGGGGGGAGAGAGAGGGAGTAGTGGGGGGGGAGAGGGAGCGAGTAGTGGGAGGGGGGAGGTAGGGGGGATGGGAGCAGAGTGGGGGGGGCGGGCCGTTAGTGGGAGGGAGGAGAGGTGAGCGAGTAGTGGGGGGGAGGGAGTAGTGGGGGGGAGGGAGCGAGTAGTGGGAGGGGGGAGAGGGAGTAGTGGGGGGATGGCAGCGAGTAGTGGGGGGAGAGGAGTAGTGGGAGGGGGGAGAGGGAATAGTGGGGGGAGGGAGTAGTGGGAGGGGGGGAGGGAGCGAGTAGTGGGGGGAGGGAGTAGTGGGGGGGTGGAGAGGGAGTGGAGGGGGGGAGAGGGAGTAGTGGGGGGAGGGAGTAGTGGGAGGGGGGAGGGAGCGAGTAGTGGGGGGAGGGAGTAGTGGGGGGGAGAGGGAATAGTGGGGGGGAGGGAGTAGTGGGAGGGGGGGGGGAGCGAGTAGTGGGGGAGGGAGTAGTGGGGGGAGAGGGAGTAGTGGGAGGGGGGGTGGAGAGGGAGTAGTGGGGGGGAGGGAGCGAGTAGAGGGGAGGGAGTAGTGGGGGGGGGAGAGGGAGTAGTGGGAGGGGGGGTGGAGAGGGAGTAGTGGGGGGGGGAGAGAGGGAAGAGTGGAGGGGGGAGGGGAGTGAGTGAGTAGTGGGAGGAGGGGGGAGAGGGAGTGAGTGAGTGGAGTTGGTCGTCCACCCCCGGATGCAACATCTCAGCTGCCCTGCCATGGCAGGACGGTGACGAGGACACTGCCGCTGGTTGCCCTGTGGCTGATGGGCACAGGCCACTGACGCACCGGTGAGGAGGTCGTTGTTAACTGCCCGTTGGACGCAGAAAGTGACCAGGGGTTAGGCTGGCCGCGTGTCAGCAGCGCGACCAGGCCACCTGGACACACAGGTATCCCGTGGCAGGCGGCTGCCGGGGTATCGAATAACCTCCGTCTAACATGTCGTTTCTCTGCCCCCACCACCCTTCTGTAGGTGACCATAATGTCTTCGAACTGAACAGCGATGTTCAGCGCAGTGGTTGGAGCCGCTGCACTGCAGTTGGACATCCAGCAGCGTCCACAGCGACATCCCACAGTGGATGCAGGGGCAGCTGCAGCAGCAGAGGGAATGGCCACGGAGTGGCCCGTCATCGCTGTACAGGCCGCAGGCTCTCAAGGCCAGTATGTCCAGGTGGATGCTGAGGGGAACATTTACCCCCAAAAGCTGAGGAAGGCACAGGATGCGGGCACTGATGTCGAGCAGCATTGTGGGGAGGAGGAGGTGGAGACGCTGATGGTGGAGCCAGGGCGCCAGAGGCGACAATCGAGGCCTAGGGTGTTCTGTGACAGGATCTCTTTCGAGACACTGCCGGACATCACCTGCAGGAGGAGACTCCGGTTCAGCAGGGAGACGGTCGCACATATCTGCCACCTCGTGCGCACCTTGCCCCACGTGGAATGGGAGGAGGACACACGATACCGGTTGCCGTCAAGGTGACGGTGGCACTTAACTTTTATGCTACCGGTTCCTTCCAGTCTCCGAGTGAGGACCTATCCGGGATCTCTCAGGCATCGGTCCACAGGTGCATCCGGGACGTGACCGACGCCCTGTTTGCCATCGCAGACCGCTACATCACCTTTCCCGAGGACCGAGCAAATCAAGAAGCACGAGCCCGTGGATTTGCCAATGTGGCCAGGATACCGATGATCCAGGGAGTGATTGATGGTGTTCACGTCACCATGCGCCCGCCTGCAGGCAACAGGGAGGTGTTCACAAACAGGAGGGGGATATACTCCATGAACATCTGGGTGGTATGCGACCCCCACATGAGTATCATGCACGTGTGCGCATGGTTCCCTGGGATTGTGCATGATGCGTACATTCTTGCGCAGTCGTTCATCCCTGCTATGTTTGAGGGACGGCCCCCCCGGCTGAGGGGCTGGTTGCTGGGCGACAGGGGTTATCCACTGAGGTCTTGACTGATGACGCCCATTCGGAGTCCTCAGACCAACGCGGAGACCCTTTACAATGAGGCCCATGCAGCAACCAGGGGTGTGGTGGAGCGCTGCTTTGGTCTGCTGAAAATGCCCTGCAGTACCAGCCCGACAGGGCCGCTCGCATTGTTGTGGTATGCTGTGCGCTGCACAACATCGTAATGCAGAGGGGAGATGCCCTGGTGGAGGAGTCGGAGGGAGAAGCCACTGGCAGTGGTGCCAACACAGCGACGGAGGAGGAGGAGGAGATTGAGGAGGAGGAGGTTGAGGAGGAGGTGGAGGAGCAGGAGGAGCTGGAGGAGGTTGGTGGTGCGTCGGGTGCAGCACACAGACACGACCCGGGTGCTGGTAATGTCCAGGAGGCTGCACGACGGCACCGGCGAGGACAGCGGGCACGCGACGCCTTGGTGGCAGCAAGATTCACGCATTGCGTGCGATGGCATCGTTGAACACTACCACCTGCATCGCCAGTCGTGCAGACGGACAGCACACAACTGCTACCAACTCCCCCCCCCCCCCCCGCTCCATGTACACTGTTCCACTTCGAGATCACCCTTACCACTGTGGCACAACGGTATGGCACAACATTGATGGCTGTGTCAGCGGGTGTGATCAGTGCCATGTTGAATGATGACAGCCCGCTCTGCGATGAGCTATGAGCTCAGAATCGTTAGACAAAGTCTGACTCATGGCAATAGCTGAACCATCCATCTCGGTGGTCGCTGAGTTCATCAGGGACACTCCATCACGTGCCCGCGTGGGGTAGCTGGCGTCGGAGTGCCGAGGACTGCAGTGTCCGACTGTGGGGGGGAGGGACTGCACACCCGGCACCGATGTTTCACCACTCGTCACCCCCGGAGACACTCGGTCACCATCACGATCCCCGTGGCAATGGAAAAATCACACAGTCTTACAAGTTAGGTGCAACAGTGAGTTTAATGGTGAATATTATGTACAGATGCCCTAGCCCCTACAACTAATCTGTGCCCTTCACCTGTGCCAACTTACTATGTGTCCCTCTTCATTGCCTTACGGGCCCTACCACTACGTCTAAGTGAATCCCCAGATGGTACAGCAGGAGTGAAGGCGGACTGCTGAGAATCACGCCCCGCGACATGTCTCCCCGTCGGCACTCGTTTCCTGGGGCGACCCGGCCTTGATGGGCCAGGCTGCTCTGCGGGCGTTTCGGATGATGTGGTGCCACCCTGCTCTGCCTGCTGCCCACCCGATGCGCCAGGGATAGGACGGGTGAGGCCGAGCGTTCAGGGACGTCCCATGATGGAGTTAATGGGACAGGCCCCCGGCCCTCACTGTGGGATGGAGGTGCGAGCCGGGAGGTGCCCCGTCGCCCCACCGACACCTGGCGCTGCCAGTCCTGGAGGCCTGCAACAGTATCGACCAGGGTCCGAATGTTCACTGAGACGGAGTCCAGGGAGTGAGACATTCCCGCCAGGGACTGTGCGACCTCAACCTGTGAATGCGCGGCGCCATCCAGCACATGCGTCAGGCAGTCGATGTTCTCCGCGACTGACTGCTGGGACTGTGCCATGGCGTGCTGGGACTGGGCCATGGCCTGGTGAGACTCGGCCAGGGCCAGTAGCGCGCCGGCAATGTCATGTTGGCTCTGGCGCATTGCTGCCTGTGAGAGGGCAGCCCTCTCCTGGGCCATGGATGACGAGTGCACATTAAGCCCAACGCCTTGCAGAACCTGACCCATGGCCGATACCGTTTCACCCATTGCCTCGACCGCGGACACCACCAGTGCGGTGTCTGCCTGGGTGGCTGCCATGAGCGGCACCATTCCCTGCTCCTGGACGCGGTTTGACTCCTCTAACTGCGTCTGCAGCTGCTGGAAGATGGCCCTCATCCCGTCATTGTGTCCCTGGGTTTCAAAATGCATTGTCCATTGGCTGTCTAGGTGGGTCGAGTAAATCCAGGAACCCGGGAAACGTCTGGCTGCTAGCTGGATGCTGGGCCTGGGCTGCCCTCCGACAGTCCAGCCCCTTGGCTGCTCCGACCTCCACCTGCTGTAGCGGCTCGGCTGTGTGATGCACACCAGACTGTGACCCAGGAGCCTCATCACTTAATTGCCCAACCGAGGTGAGTGTCTCTGGGATGGTGGATGGTGTGGGAGACAGCAGTGCCGCAAGCTCTAGTTCCTCGTCCGTTAGAAATTCAGGAGTGTCCTGGTCCCAGTCATGTCCCAGCGCAGGGCGCACGCGGCCCATGTACAGTTCAGCATCAGGTGAGTCCATTGACTGCGTCGCCGTCCTCTGTGCGTCTGGGTCTACTGACCCCGTCCTGTCCTGTCTCACAGCCCGACCTTCGGGTAACGCACAGCCATGAAAGTTGTCACTGTCCGTCCTCCGTATGTCCCGCTCGAGAGTCCCGGATTTGGAGGATGGCCCTCCTGGCTGACCTCCTGCCACCCTCTGGCGTGCGACCCTGGGTGCGGTGGTCGTCGCGGATGGTCGCCTGTGTGTGGCACCAGACGGCTCTGGGCGTTCGTCAGCTGGCCCTGGGGAACAGAATGATACGGGGTTAGTTAGACATGCTCGGCCGGGCGTAGGATGGTCCAGTGGGCAGAGTGTGAGGGGAGAGAGGATGGGGGGGTCCAGTGGGCAGAGTGTGAGGGGACAGAGGATGGGGGGTCCAGTGGGTAGAGTGTGAGGGGACAGAGGATTGGGGGTCCAGTGGGCGGAGTGTGAGGGGAGAGAGGATGGGCTGGGGGGGGGGGGGGTTGTCATGCAGGGTTGTCTCACTTGGTTCTGCACCTCCAACCTCGCATTGCGCGACCTCCCGGCAGATCCCCCAGCGAGGTCCAGTGCCCTCTGCTCGAACACTGTCAGGGGGTGCATAACGGGTTAACCCCCTCCGGTTCTGTTGCGCTCCCGGCTGTTGTGAGCAGTCTTGTCCTGTTTGGGGGGGGGGGGGGGGGGGGGGGCGTGATGAGGGACATTGGGGGGGGGGGGGGGAGGGGGGGGTGGTTTTGACCCGGGGGCACCCTCGTGGCACTTACCCTGGCAGCCCTGGTGAGGTCGTGGAGCTTCTTGCGGCACTGCTCCCCAGACCGAGGGGTCTGCCCCACAGCACTGACTGCCGTGCCCACCTCACGCCAGGCCCTTCGCACAACGTTGGAAGGGTGGCGATGCCCTCGTCTTGGGCAGAGGATGCCCCTGCACTGCTCCACCTCATCGAGGAAGGTCTCCAGGTCCGTATCATGGAACCTCGGGGCGGCCCTCCGTGGCTCCCACATTTCCCTCCCTCCTTTCCGCGCTACGACGCGGAGCGGCATCATTTGGGCGTCACGCGCTGACGACGTGCTTTCGACGTCACACCCTCCCGTGTTCCTCGCAGCCCCGATGCTAGCCCATTCCCGGGGCCAGAATCGATCGCGATCGGGGCCGTTTCCCGCCGTCGTTGAACTCAACCGAGTTCACGACGGCTTTCCCGATGTGGCACGACATCGGAGAATCGCGCCCACCATGTGTGTTGACATTTTTTTAAAAATATTTTTTATTCTCCTCTTTTTCACATTTTCTCCCAAATTTACACCCACCAACAATAAACAATAAACTGTAACAAATATGTCAATCCCCATATCAATAACAACGATCCCACCCTCACACCAACCCCCAAACATTAGCCCGCATGTTTACATAAACAAATGCCAAAAAGGATTTAGGGATCACCCATAGTCACCATTAACACACACAGCCCCCCCTCCCCCCAACCGTCCCACCCATCCCCCCAACTAATGTTCAATGTTATCCAGTTCTTGAAAGTGCATAATGAATAATGCCCATGAATTGTAGAACCCCTCCATCCTTCCCCTCAGTTCAAACTTAACCTTCTCAAGAGTCAAGAATTCCAACAGGTCCCCCCGCCTCCCCCCGTCCCCACGCCAGGGCACAGGGTGGAGAGGTTGCTCTCCAACCCATCAGGATCCGCCTTCGGGTGATCAATGAGGTGAAGGCTACAACATCTGCCTCCGCACCCGTTTCCAACCTTGGCTGGTCCGACACCCCGAATATAGCCTCCCGGGGTCCAGGTCCAGTTTCACGTGTACCAGTTTAGAAATTACCCTAAAAACCTCCTTCCAGTAATCCTCTAGATATGGACAGGACCAAAACATATGAACGTGATTAGCGCCCCCCTCCCCCCACCCCCGCAACGTTCACACACATCTTCAACTTCTTCAAAGAATCGCCCTTGTGAGGCGTGCTCTGTATACCACCTTCAGCTGTATCAGCCCCAACCTCGCACATGAGCTGGAGGCATTCACTCTCTGGAGCACCTCACACCAGAACCCCTCCTCCCTATCCTCTCCCAACTCTTCCTCCCACTTTGCTTTGATCCCTTCCAGTGGTGCCTTCTCCTCTTCCAAAATAGCTCCGTAAACCGCTGGCACTACCCCCCTTCTTCAGTCCCCCTTTTGTCAGCACCTCCTCCAGCAATGTGGAGGCCGGCTCCACCGATATTCTTGATCTCTTTTCTGGCAAAATCTCGAACCTGCATGTATCAAAACATTTCCCCCTGCTCCAGCCCATACTTCACTTCCAGCTCCTTCAGTCCTGCAACTGACCCCTAAGAAACAAATCTTTTAGTGTCTTAATCCCCTTCTCCTCCCATTTCCGAAAATTTCCATCCCACTTCCCGGGCTCAAATCTCTGGTTCCCCCGAATCGGCATTTCCCTTGACCCTGTCCCCAACCCGAAGTGTTGGCGAAACTGCCTGCAGATTTTCAATGAAGCTATTATTACTGGACTCCCTGAGTATCTCCCCGGGGCCGTTGGGAGCGGCGCTGTTGCTAGTGCTTTTAATCCCGACCCCCTGCATAAATTCTCCTCCATTCTGACCCACTGGGAATCAGCCCCTCTGACCCAGCCCCGCACCTTCTCCACATTCGCCGCCAAGTAGTAATACATCAGGTTCAGAAGACCCAAACCCCCTGCCTGCCTTCCCTTCTGTAGCAGCACCTTTCTAACTCTGGCCACCTTCCCTCCCCACATTTTCGAAGTAATCCTTCCCTCAATCTCTCTGAAAAAAGCATTTAGCAGGAAAATCGGCAGGCATTGAAAAATAAACAGAAATCGTGGCCTGACCCGCCAGTGACAGAGGGAGACCATCCCCCCTTGCCAGATCAGTTTTCACTCTCCCCACCAAACTAGTAATATTGTACCTGCGGAGCCCCCTCCAACTCCTGGGCAACCTGCACCCCCAGGTATCTAAAGTGAGCCCCTGCCCTACGGAATGGCAGCCCCCCCACCCCTGCCCCACCCCCGGCTGAGACACCACAAAATACTCACTCTTGTCTAGATTTAGTTTGTACCCCGAGAAAGCAGCTCCAATATTCCCCCTATCGACACACTCGGTGCTGACATGTATAGCAGCAAGTCATCGGCATATAAGGACACCCTATGCTCTATCCCCCCCCCCCCCGCACTATTTCTTTCCATACCCCCGAACGTCTTAATGCGATGGCCAACGGCTGAATCGCGAGTGCAAACAGCAAGGGGGACATAGGACATCCCTGCCTAATCCCGCGGTGGAGAGAAAAGTATCTCGAGCTGATGTTGTTTGTGCGGACACTCGCCCTCGGCTCCTTAGTAGCTTTACCCATTTCACAAATCTTGGTCCAATCCTAAACCGCTCCAGAACTGCCATCAAGTACCCCCATTCTCCCCGATCAAATGCTTTCTCAGTGTCCAATGCCACAACCACATGTTTCCTTCCCCTCTGCCGTGCCATATCGTTCAATACCCTCCTAACGTTTGAAAAGAGCTGCCTCCCTCTCACGAACCCCGTCTGATATTCACCTATCACCTTCGAAGGCACTCCTCCAGCCTACCCACCAGTAATGTTGACACTTTTGACTGCATTTTCCAATTAAGGGTACAATGAATATTCTGTGAAAACGTATTTTTTTTAAAACCTACATATTGCATTAATTCATAACATATTGCTGTGGAAAGAATTATAATAATCTTTATTGTCACAAGTAGGCTTACATTAACACTGCAATATCTTTATATTATAGGTGAACATCTTTAACCTATCCCTACTCCACTCCGAGGTCCCCACCTGCTTCAAGAAGACCACCATCATACCGGTACCAAAGAAGAACCAGGCAACATGCCTCAAAACCGCCCGGTGGCCCTGACGTCAGTTGTAATGAAGTGCTTCGAGAGGCTGATCATGAAGCGCATCACATCCATACTCCCGGAACGCCTTGACCCACTTCAATTCGCATACCGTCGCAACCAGTCCACATCAGACGCCATTTCCCTGGCCCTACACTCATCCCTAGAGCATCTCGAAAACAAGGACTCCTACATCAGACTCCTATTTATTGACTACAGCTCCGCCTTCAACACCATAATCCCAGCCAAGCTCATATCAAAGCTCCAAAACCTAGGACTTGGCTCTCCACTCTGCAACTGGATCCTTGACTTTCTGACCAACAGACCACAGTCAGTAAGAATGAACACCAACACCTCCTCCACAATAGTCCTCAATACCGGTGCCCCGCAAGGCTGCGTACTTAGCCCCCTACTCTACTCCCTGTACACACACGACTGCGTGGCAAAACTTGGTTCCAACTCCATCTACAAGATTGCTGACGATACAACCATAGTGGGCCGGATCTCGAATAACGATGAGTCCGAATACAGGAGGGAGATAGAGAAACTAGTGGAGTGGTGTAACGACAACAATCTCTCCCTCAATGCCAGCAAAACTAAAGAGCTGGTCATCGACTTCAGGAAGCAAAGTACTGTACACACCCCTGTCAGCATCAACGGAGCCGAGGTGGAGATGGTTAGCAGTTTGAAATTCCTAGGGGTGCACATCACCAAAAATCTATCCTGGTCCACTCACGTCGACGCTATCTCCAAGAAAGCACAACAGTGCCTATACTTCCTCAGGAAACTAAGGAAATTCGGCATGTCCACATTAACCCTTACCAACTTTTACAGATGCACTATAGAAAGCATCCTATCGGGCTGCATCACAGCCTGGTATGGCAACTGCTCGGCCCAGGACCGCAAGGAACTTCAGAGAGTCGTAAATACCACCCAGTCCATCACACGGACCTGCCTCCCATCCATTGACTCCATCTACACCTCCCGCTGCCGGGGGAAAGCGGGCAGCATAATCAAGGATCCCTCCCACCCGGCTTACTCACTTTTCCAACTTCTTCCATCGGGCAGGAGATTCAGAAGTCTGAGAACACGCACGAACAGACTCAAAAACAGCTTCTTCCCCACTGTCACCAGACTCCTAAATGACCCTCTTATTGACTGACCTCATTAACACTACAGCCTGTATGCTTCAACCGATGCCAATGCTTATGTAGTTACATTGTATATCTTGTGTTGCCCTATTATGTATTATCATGTATTTTGTTGAATTTTGTTTAATTCCCTTTTCTTCCATGTACTGAATGATCTGTTGAGCTGTTTGCAGAAAAATACTTTTCACTGTACCTTGGTACACGTGACAATAAACAAATCCAATCCAATCCAATCCAATAAAGCTACTGTGAAAATCCCCTAGTCGCCACATTCCGGCACCTGTTCAGATACACTGTGGGAGAATTCAGAATACCCAAAGTTCAGGGGCCTCACGGTAGCATGGTGGTTAGCATCAATGCTTCACAGCTCCAGGGTCCCAGGTTCGATTCCCGGCTGGGTCACTGTCTGTGTGGAGTCCTCCCCGTGTGTGCGTGGGTTTCCTCCGGGTGCTCCGGTTTCCTCCCACAGTCCAAAGATGTGCGGGTTAGGTGGATTGGCCATGATAAATTGCCCGTAGTGTAAGGTTAATGGGGGGATTGTTGGGTTACGGGTATACGGGTTACATGGGTTTAAGTAGGGTGATCATTGCTCGGCACAACATCGAGGGCTGAAGGGCCTGTTCTGTGCTGTACTGTTCTATGTTCTATGTTCTATCGAACAGCACATCTTCCGGGACTTGCGGGAGGAAACCGGAGCACCTAGAGGAAACCCACGCGGACACAGGGAGAACGTTGCACAGACAGTGACCCAAGCCGGGAATCAAACCTGGGACCCTGGCGTTGTGAAGCAACAGTGCTAACCACTGTGCTACCATGCAGATTGGTTAGTTAACAGGAAACAGAGTTAGTATAAATGGATCTTTTTCTGGTTGGTAGGATGTGACCATGGTGTGCCACAGACATGAGGCCTCAGCTTCTTACAGTTTATATAAATTACTTGGATGAAGGGCTGAAGGTGTACGGTTGCTAAATTTGCTGATGACACAAAGATAGATAGGAAAGTAAATTGCGAAATGGACGTAAGGATGCTACAAAGTGACACAGATAGGTTAAGTGATTAGGCACAGATTTGGCAAATGGAGTATAATGTGGGCAAATGTGAAATTGTCCATTTTGGCACGAAGAATAAAAAAAAAGCTTATTAAATAAATGGTGAGAGATTATGGAACTCTCAGATTCAGAGGAACGTGGGTGATCTTGTGTATGAATCACAAAAGGCTAGTACAGAGATACAACACGTAAATAGGAAAGTTAATCAAATTATTGGTTTGATGGGAATTGGCTACAAAAGTAGGACGGTCATGCTGCATTTGACCAGGGCATTGGTGAGATCACATCTGGAGTACTGTGTACAGTATTGATCTCCTTATTTAAGGAAGGTTGTGCAATACCACTCCATCACTGTCTTCCTCAAGTCTATATGATGAATAGGAATTTTGAATAGGAATGGAGGCCTGAGTTTGGAGTTCACCCGGCAGGCAGAGGGAATAGAGCAGGAACACAACAGACCAAGAAGTTGTTGGGATTACAAAAGTCATGGAGGTCAAATGACATAAGTACAGTACCATATATTTCCAATAGAAAGGGCATGGTGTTTCCTAATGTTCTGCCTCTTTATGTCTCCTTTGGTAGAAAATTTACTTATTGGAAACCTGGCACGGTGACACAGTGGTTAGCACTGCTACCTCACAGCGCCAGGGACCCGAGTCCAATTCTTTTTTTTATAAATGTTTTTTATTCAGTTTTCATGTTTTATATTGAACAAATTACCCATCCATTTTCCCCTGATTCTGGGCCACCCGACTATTCTTCCTCTTGTTCGTTGGCCACAAACAGGTCCCGGAACAATTGGGTGAATGGCTCCCACGTTCTGTGGAAGCCGTCGTCCGACCCTCGGATGGCGAATTTGATTTTCTCCATTTGGAGAGATTCCGAGAGGTCGGACAGCCAGTCTGCAGCTCTGGGCGATGCTGCTAACCGCCAGCCAAACAGGATTCTACGGCGGGCGATCAGGGAGGCAAAGGAAAGGGCGTCCGCCCTCCTCCCCAGGAATAGATCTGGCTGGTCTGAAACCCCGAAGACCGCCACAATCGGGCATGGCTCCACCCTCACCCCTTTGGACATAGCCTCGAAGGCTGTCCAGTACTCCACAAGTCTGGGGCAAGACTAGAACATGTGGGCGTGGTTGGCCGGGCCTCTTTGGCACCGTTCACATCTGTCCTCCACCTCCGGGAAGAACCTACTCATACAGTTTCTCGTTAAGTGGGCTCTATGTACCACTTTTAGTTGCATCAGGCTGAGCCTTGCGCACGTGGAGGTGGAGTTGACCCTATGCAGTGCTTCGCTCCAGAGTCCCCACCCTATTTCCATCCCCAGGTCGTCCTCCCATTTCCTTCTTGTTGCGTCCAGTACGGTGTCGTCCCTTTCTACCAGTCGGTCATACATGTCGCTACAGTTCCCTTTCTCTAGGATACTTGCGTCCAGTAGGTCTTCCAGTAGTGTCTGTCGTGGCGGTTGTGGGTACGTCCTTGTCTCCTTTCGTAGGAAGTTTTTGAGCTGCAGGTACCGTAGCTCGTTCCCCCCAGCTAGCTGAAATTTCTCTGTCAGTTCGTCCAGTGTTGCGGTCCTGTTGTCCGTGTATAGGTCCCTGACTGTCAGTGTCCCCCCCGTCCTGCCGCCACCTTTTGAAGGTCCGAGTCCAATTCTGACCTCAGGTGACTGTGTGGAGTTTTCAATTTCTCCCCGTGCCTGCGTGGGTTTCCTCTGGGTGCTACGGTTTCCTCCCACAGTCCAAAGATGTGCAAGTTAGGTGGATTGGCCAGGCTAAATTGCCCTTCGTATCCAAAAGGCTATGTGGGGTTATTGGATTATGGGGATAGGGTGGGGCTCGTTCAGAGGGTTGGATCAGACTCGATGGGCCGAATGGCCTCCTTCTGCACTGTAGGGTGTTTATGATATAACATACTGGAGTTCCTAGCAGTGAAATCAACTCGTGGAGCAGGTACCAAAGCACTGGCTTTGCATATGTAGAATCAAAAGGCAGCTGACAACACCACCAGCAGTGTCATTAGTAATGCCAGCAAACATTCTGGAAACTTTTTAATGTAAATGTTCTTGTCTATTTCAACACCAGGATCACCATCTGATATATAATGCAAAACCAGAATTGAAACTGAAGCAGCTACCCTATGACACTGTTGTAACATAAAGGCCGGAATGCCCCCCCCCCCGCCATGCAGACATGGGGAGAATGTGCAAACTCCACATGGACAGTGACCCAGGGCCGGGATCGAACCCAGGACCTTAGCGCCGTGAGGCAGCAAAGTTAACCACTGAGGAAAGTGGGCTAACATTTAACATTCTTCTCGCCCAATGGTCATTTCTCAGCAGTGAATTTTCTTTTGCATTTTGATGTGTACAATCTGTTGTGTGATTTTAAATCATACAAAGTCTACAGCGTTCATGTTGGATGACTGTGAGCACGCACCTGACACATATTACTTTAACTGTCTAAAGATCTCGGGATTTGAACACACATAACCTATTGCTTCCAAATGCAAGTCCCCATTAGGAGCACATTTTAGAACCTAAATCAAACTGCACCTTTTAACAAAAATTCCATATGGGCAAAGAACTGAGTTCACCTGGTGCGGTAAATATGTATGTCTGAAAAATTTATGGTTTCTGCAATCAATTTAATAAACTGCTGAAATACTAGGAAGTTGAGAGGTTTCAAGAAAATAATTAACCTATTGCTATCCCTTCTTAGTTATTGTATTTAACAGCTATCTTCCTTTTAGTAAGAAATACCCTGGGGCTGGCAAAGTTTACAGGAAGAACAAATTGTTTCTTTCTTGGGTTTAACGTCTTCCTCTTTTACCCTTTTTATTTATTATTAAACAAAGTGCAGATGCTTAAAATGCAGCCAGTTATGTATATCATCCTCAGGGCGCACGGTTGCACAGTGGTTAGCACTGCTGTCTCACGTCGCTGAGGACTTGTGTTCAATCCCGGCCCTGGGTCACTGTGTGGAGTTTGCACGTTCTCCCCGTGTCTGCGTGGATTCCATCTCCACAACCCAAAGATGTGCAGGTTAGGTGGATTGCCCCTTAATTGGAAACAAACACTTGGCTACTCTAAATTTATTTTTAAAAAGTATATCAACTTCTTTGGAGACATGTTTTACTTTTATTTTTTTTAAATATTTTTATTAAGGCAACTGTATATACATTGAATACAAACCAACACAAGGGTAAGAACTAACAAAAACCTCATAGTAAACAAATAACTACCCAAATGGCCAACCTCCCTGCTGGCGGCACGGTAACACAGTGGTTAGCACTGTTGCTTTACAGCGCTATCGATCCGGATTCGATTCCCGGCTTGGGTCACTGTCTGTGCGGAGTCTGCATGTTCTCCCACATATCCCGAAAGGCGTGTTGTTAGGTGAATTGGACATTCTGAATTCTCCCTCAGTGTACCCGAACAGGTGCCGGAATGTGGCAACTAGGGGATTTTCACAACAACTTCATTGCAGTGTTAATGTAAGCCTAATTGTAACACTAATAAAAGATTATTAAAAGATTATCCTCCTGTCCTGCCATCCCCACTTTAACCCTTTATTTCCCCCCCCTCCCACTAGTGACATCGAAAAGTCGATGAACGGCTTCCATCTCCGGGCAAACCCATCAACTAACCCTCTCCAACCTTAGGAACTCCGCCAGGTCACTCACCCCCCCCCCCCCCCCCCCCCCCCCCCCCCCCCCCCCAGCTTTGGTTGCTCAGAGTCCCTCCACTCCAGCAAAATCCGTCTCCGGGCTACCAGGGAGGCAAAGGCCAAAACATCAGCCTCTCTCACCCCTGGACTCCCGGATCTTCCGACACACCAAATATCGGCACTTCTCCACCTTCACCTTCAGCACCTCGGACATTACGTCCACGAACCCCTGCCAGAACCCTACAGTTTCGGACATGCCCAAAATATTTGAATATGGTTCGCGGGCCTCCCTGTGCACCGCCCTCACCTGTCCTCCACCTCCTCAAATAACCGGCTCATCCTGGCCACCGTCATATGCGCCTCATACACGACCTTAAACTGGATAAGGCTGAGCCTGAGGATGCATTCGCTCTCCTCAGAGCCTCCTCCCACAACCCAGACTCCATTTTGCCCCCAGTTCCTCCTCCCACTTCTGCTTGACTTCTCCTATCGGGGCTCCTTCCCAGTACATTAACTCCTTGTAAATGTCGGACACTTTACCCTCACCCACTCCTTCCTTGGACACCACTACCTTATCATGTAGACCTGGGGGCAGCAGACTGGGGAAGGATGTCACCTGTTTCCTCACATAATTCCGCACCTGTACGTATCGGAAGCTGTTCCCGCTGGGCAGCTCATATTCCTCCTCTAAACTCAAAAAGCTGCTCCCCACAAACAGGTCCCCAAACCGCTCGATCTCTGCCCGTTGCCACCCCTGAAAACCCACATCCGACCACCACCACCCCCACCCCGGTGCAAATCTATGATTACCGCAAATCGTTACCAACACCGAAGCACCTTCCAATCTGAAATGCTGGCGCCACTCTCTCCATATCCTCAGGGCCGCCATCACCACCGGGCTCTTGGAGTACTTGGCCGGTGGGAATGGTCGATATGGAAGTCTGTGATAATGTAGGGGAGCTCCCCATTATCCCTCACCTCATTATATGCTCTGACCAGCTGGGGCCCCAGATCCCCAGAAAACATCTTATAAATTTCTGCAGGGAACTCATCTGGGCCTCAGAGCCTTCCCTGTTTGCATCGCCCCCATGCCCTCCATCATCTCCACCAGACTAATGGGAGCCCTAGCCCCTCCACCAGGTCCTCCTCCACCTTGGGAAACTCAAACCAGTCTAGGAATCACCGCAATCCCTCCCTGCCGGCTGAGGGCTCCGATTCGCAGGGGCCTCTTATAAAACTCCTCAAAAAACCCATTCACTCCCACCGGGTCCAGTACCGCTCTTCCCTTACCGTCATTCACGCTTCCCATCTCCCTCACTACCTCTTGCTTCCTAAGTTGGTGGGCTAGCATCCTGCTAGCCTTCTCCCCGTACTCGGACACTGCCCCTCTGCAACTGCCCAACTGTCTTCTCCGTTGTCACCTACCCAAAGTCCATCTGGAGCTTCTGCATCTCTTTCAACAACCCTGCCTCTGGGGCCTCCGATTAGCTCCTATCCACCTGCAGAATTTTGCCCACCAACCTTGCCACCTCTGCTCTTTCCACCTTTTCCCTGTGTGCCCGGATTGATATTACCTCCCCCGAACCACTGCCTCATGCGCCTCCCATAGCGCGGTGCCGAAACCTCCCCCGTATCATTCAGTTCCAACTACCCCTGGATTTTTGCCCTCACCTGCTCATAGACCTCCTCATCCATTAACAACCCCACATACAACCTCCACTGTGGGCGCCCAGTGTGGTGCATGGTCTGAAGCCATAATTGCGAAGAGTTGACCACTCCCCACCAGCAGCATCTTGTCCACCACAAAATAATCAATCCATGAGTACACCCTGAGGGCATGGGAGAAGTACGAGAACCTCCACGGATCCCCCCCTCTCGACCCCCCCACACACACACCCCACACACACACACCTCAATGCCCTCTGGCATCCCCATGATTCTTAAGTTTTGGCTCCGGAAACAGTTCTCCAGGTCCTCCACCTTCTCCTTTAGCCACTTCTGGGTCTCCCGCATCATTCAGACCTCAGCAGGCAACGAGGTAAGCTGCTCCTCGTGCTCCCCCACCATCTTCTCCACTTTCCGAATGGCCTGGTCCTGGGTCTCCAGCCTCTGCTCCACCCGATCAATCCCCGCTTTTAGTAGCTCCACCACCTTGGCCAGGTCCTCCTGGGCATCCCTTCTCTGCTGGCTGCACTTCTCATTTAAGAAGTCCACCAGCTGCTCCGTTGACCACTAGACAGGCAGGGCCGACCCTTTACCCTCCACCATCTTCACCTGTAGCGCACAAAGAATTTCTTGCTCCAATAGCTCCCTTCTTCTCGACCCACTGATGGTCTGTGGACCCATCCACCTACACCACCAGTGCAGTTTAACTTTCCTCAACTACTGCAAAACCTTTTTCCACCAAAACATCCAACCAGCAAAACGGGGAAAAGGACCAAAAAAAACAGCCTTGAGTGGGAGCTGCCAAATGTGCGACTACTACAGGTGGTATAGCCACTGGACTGAAGTATCTTAGAAATTTAAAACAACATAAAAAGGCAGACAGCAGAGACGCTCGAGGTGGGGAAGGCTGCCGGAGGCATTGAGAAGGCAGGCACAATCGAGGAGTCCAGGGAGGCCATGAGCTCTGCCATGTCTCAGGTAGGTGAGCATATTGCTTTCTCCAAAGAGAGGTTGGCGACCATCATGGATGAGCTGACACAGTGGCTGCCTGGTGTTAGCAGAAACCTGCAGGCCATTGCTGGCACCATAACCTCACAGTTGCATTGGGGAAGTGAGAGGTGGACTTTGCCCCCAGATATCCCTCCATGACCATGACCACAGAAAACAGGGTGATGCTAGCCTGCACCGAGAGGACTGAGGAGCTGCCAGCTGAACAACTAGAGAATACCTTGAAGGGCACTCTGTGAGTGGCCAGAAAACCCCAACCCCTCTGCCAGGGCCCTGAGCTCCTCCAGCAGTGATGTTACAGAGAACAATCCTGCACCAGTGCAGGAGCCCCTCTACGACCCCGGGCCATCCAGGCTGGCACCACCCAGTGGATGTCCACCACACTCCAACGTCAAGGGCAATGAAGAGCAGCAGTCTCAAAGTTGTCTACAGTTGCTGGAGACGTACTTCACCCCATCACTTGCAAATATCTTAAGAGCATGTAAACACACAATCATGGTGCTGGGGCTTGTTTGAATTTGCATATATTGATTTCTGTGTAATGAATTAAAATCTTTTTAAAAGTTCCACATCTGACTCACAGTGGTAGTGGGCTTCATGGTGTTATGGAAGGTTAAGAATGGGGTGGAGTAATCAGTAGACGGTGATTGGTTGGCTGCCTCAACAGGGGTCAACATCAGGTCTACAGAAAGGGATGGATGTGTGTGGTTTGTGTATGCCAAAGCTGTGGTATGCCAATAACGACTGATGAAGACCTAGAGTCATCTGGCCCTCACTATAATACAAGCCTATACAGCAAAAGCAAAATACTGCGGATGCTGGATTGACGCTTCCCTGGGATTGACGTCTGTTGCATGGAGCCACTGATGTCGTTGTGCTGCAGCAATCTTGTCCTCTCCATTGTCTTCATCGGATGAGGGTGTCTCTTCCTCCTCAGGGTTCAGATGATCCCCCTCTGCAGGGCAAGATGGTGTAGCATACAGCACACCACAATGATGTACTGAAGAGCTATATTATCATCATGGTCACAAGAGAAGGATAGCGGCAAAGTGCTTTGGCAAGTAGTTTACCTCCTTACCACTCAGAGCCTTCCCACTATCGCTTCAGGTACCATGCCCTAAGAGGGCCTAGGTGACCATGGACTTCTATTGGATTGGTCCATGATTATCTTGGCAAAGTAATGCTGTAGTTTGCCAATGCCTTCTACTGACCAAGAGACTCTCCCACTCTTGCTACCTGCCATCAGGGGTATTGAGATGATTTGTAGGCTGGCAATTAATTGGTGTGGCCACCTTTTCCATGGCTATCAAATCCCAGAGTGGGACTTGAACCTGGAGCTTCTGCACCTGAAGCTTCTGGACCAGAGGTAGGGACATTGCCACTGTGTCACAAGATCTCTGGAATGCACACAACTCACCTGAATTGATGTAGCCCCAATAATGCTCAAGTCATTGAACAGCATCTGTGACAGTACAATTTACTGGGTTAGTTCCTTTCCACTGAACTGTACATCCAATCCCTCCGCCACTGATACATTGTTGTTGCAGTATGTGCGGGACACATTGCAGTAGTCCACCAAGGTTTCTTCCTCCTCTGAAACCTCCACAACAAAAAAGAACAAGAATAGAATTGTGGGAGCACTGACTGTCATCTCCAAGACTCCCTCCAAGTCATCCTGCCATTGATATAAATTGCCATTATTTTGTCATTGCTGGCTCAGAAACCAGGCAATTCCTCTATCATGACAGAAAAGCACAGTGGTTGAAGGGAAAGACCCACCCCCACCCCACCACGTACTTTCTCAGAGCAACTAGGCATAGGTAACAAATGACAATTTTCCAGCTTCACTTGCATCCTAAGAACACAAGGAAGCAGAAAACCAACCTTTGGGGGTTAGTCAACAGGCCCCATTCTCCTTCAGGAAGGACTCTTCTCTTATGGTAGGTTATTGATTTTTCTCTTTAACAGTGTTACATACTGAACTATCCTAGCAACAAGTTTGGAGAGTGAAGGGTTTATTACGTTGCTTCACTGTAATGTAACAGCTTAGGAACACAGCAGTTTTAAAGTCAAAATTATATTTTAAAGTAATGCTAGATAACACTATTTTGATTATGAAATAAACCTAGTCTTAGCCTCTATTGTGTTTATAGGGACGTTCCTGTAAACGGAGAACTGAAGTTACCCATCCAATCAGAAAATATTCACTTCCATTCCTTCACAGACAAAATTAGATTAGATTAATGAATTCATTAACAAGTATTCATTAACAAATGTTGAATAATGACTTCCACACTTTAAACTGCTCATTTGTAAAAGCCAAACTATTTTGCACTCCACCCAATTAGTTTTCCATTGATTTGAATGGAAAGGAAAAAGATGGAGGAATGTAAAATGGGCTTCCAATTTGCCAATGTCTGTTTTGGTCTAGCGTCTGAGGTGAATTTCACACCTCGTGTCTATATTTTCAGTTTTCTGCCTCTGCATAATATAAGTCATTGCCTTATTCATGCAATGGAAATATTTCCCCTCCTTAGAAAGGTTTATATTCTGTAAGCTCGTAGGAAAATACTGCACTCAAAAGGGTTTTGTAAAGAAAATAAGACTTTTGTGGATTTTAATTCAAAGCCTATGTCAATAAGTACATTGTGTCATTATCCGCTACATTCATTACCAACAAACACCAAGTCTATTAATTGGCCTATTTACTTGACCAACTTTGGACTTGTGCCACACCTCATTCGTGGTTTATAGATAATTCTAGTGAATGCTATTGTGTGAGTGCACAAAATGTGATACTTCTACATTCTAATAACTGTGTGAAGACAATTGTCCCAGTTTCCCTTTCATTCTTTTAGCAATAATCCTAAATTTATGCCCTCTAGTTACCAATTCAACAACCAGTACAAACAATCCTACTTGCTTTAGCAAAACAAAATCTACATAATCCTTCTCATGCGCTTGAACTCTTGCAGTCTGTGATCGTTTTACCCATAAGTACACTTCTACTGAAGAAGAGAGGAAAACCATTGACAATGTTAACCAGAAAGCTGAATTAAGATAGTCGTGAATTTAACTGTGAATCTTGTGACTGGTCTATGAACTACCTCATGTATACTTTCTATCAGTGCAATTTCAGTCAAGAAGAAATAGAAAGCAAGGGACTCAAAGAAAATAACGACTTCAAGGTTGCTAAACTTGTCGTCGGATTGTCGTTAGACAAAGATTAGTGCTGACAGAAATATCAAAAAAGGCTGCAACTATTTCCATACTGGGATTTTAAATAAACCCTTTGAATCTACAAATGTTATTTCAGTAACAAAATCTATTAAATTCTTTTTCCAACTTTCTTTCTGGACTTTTCATCTTTACGCACTGCAGAGCTAGAGAAGAGTTTAGAATTTCACCATTACGTTAGAGATCGATGGGGCAGGAGATGAAGAAAGCAACTAATACCAAACACCAGGAAACCAGTCTAAGGTACAAAACACTTGAGATTTAAAGATCTGCTTAAAAATCACAAAGGTCTTTGAGCAGCTTCTGTTCATGGGGGTACTTTTGATTAAAACCATGTTGTTGCACTTGTTGAAAAGGCAACATACAAAACCAGAGAAACAACCACACAGACTGAGTGTTGTGCCTGTGCACTTCGACTGGCGCCGTCTACTCAAACCCAGTTCCTGCTCTTGCCCAAAGCTTTTATATTCTTCCTTTCCAGATATTTATCCAAGTCCCTTTGAATTGTCACCATAGTCTCTGCTTCAATAGCCACTTGTGGGTAAAAGTTTCAACATTTTTCTAACTGTACCTGAATAATTCTTCCACTTCTCTTTAATTCTTTTTGTTAAGATTCTAAATATACACCTTCTCATTATTAATTCAGTCAGTGCAAACAATTAAATATTTCCCTCTCAAAACTTTTCATAATTTTGAAAATCTCTATTACATTTCCTCCCATACACCTCTCTGTCCAGTGATAAAAACACCACATTTTAAAATAATAACTTCTCATTTTAGGTATTAGCTTTGTGAATTTATGTCTTGGAAGCAAAACATTTTTGGCATGGCTAGATTAATTTCAGTAAAGAGTGACATGTGTAATGAGGTGCAACAAATGTTGGACAAGGCGAAGCAGTTTTGTCTGGAGAGTGAAGAAAAAGTTTGAGAACAATCTCAGTCCACTCTTATCATACTTTCCAGTGTCCAGGTACAGACCGAGAGAATAATTTACCTGCACTCCCGCTTGGCCAAGCAATGGCGTGTGTTATGAGGGGGAAAATAATCTTTAAAAAAGATGATGGAATTAATAAGGGGCAAGAAAGATAAGTACATAAGAATATCAAACATGGGAGCAGGAGACGGTCATATAGCCCGTCAGGTCTCCTCCTCATTTAATATAATCACGGTTGAGCTTGGGCTTCTACTCCACTTTCCTGGCACTTTCCATGTCCCTCGATTCCTGAGAGACCAAAATTTCTCTACGTTAGCCGTAAATCAATTCAATGATAGAGCATCAACAAACCTCTGGGGCTCTGGGGTAAAGAATCCCAAAGATTCAGAAACCTTTCAATGACGAAATTTCTCCTCATCTCAGGCCAAAATAATTGGTCCCTTCTCCCAAGACCGTGTCATGTTTTAGGTCCCCCAACCAGGGGAAACAATGTGCGCGATTTTCCCACGGCGTTGCACCCAGCGCAGGTGAATCGCAGGAGAACCCCAGATCGGGTTCCGCATCAGGCACAAAACCTCACGCGAGTCACCTGTCGTGGTGCTGAGCACGAGGTGGATCATGCCGTCACTGGGCGTTGCCAGATGATTATATTTAAATGAGCCATTGAGCTAATTTAAATATCTGGACACCGTATTCGCCCGGCACCCAGGAGTCAACAGCCGCCTCAGCGAGGCCTCAACCGAGCACCATTTAGCACTGGTTTCCACAATAGTGGGTGGACCAGGCGTGATGGAACCTCGGGATTGTTGCAGGCCATTAGAGCCGCCTGGCTTGTCAGGGACAAGGCAGGGTAGTACCCTGGCACTTGACCTGGCACCCTCGCACTGCCAGCCTGACAATGCCATCCTGGCAGTGCCATGGTGCTCAGGTGACACTTCCAGGATGCCCACTTGGCACTGGCTGGGTGCCAGGCTGGCAGTGCCGAGG
This sequence comes from Scyliorhinus canicula, assembly GCF_902713615.1. Classification (NCBI taxonomy): domain Eukaryota; kingdom Metazoa; phylum Chordata; class Chondrichthyes; order Carcharhiniformes; family Scyliorhinidae; genus Scyliorhinus; species Scyliorhinus canicula. The sequence continues at coordinate 204,786,576 of NC_052148.1, read as the reverse complement.
TATTCGGTCAGCACTGCCAGGGGTCAAGGCCTGGGGGGTGTCATGCCCATGAAATAGTGTGTGGGTGGGCTTGGAGGGGGGGCAAAAGAAAGGTTATTCGTGGTGGGGGGGGGGGGGTGAAGGGTAAGAGATCGGGGGCATCCTTTCAAAATTGCGCCCAGAACTGTGAGAAGCCGATCCTTGCTGGTGAGCTCAGCTCCCCAGTCTAAGTGTGGCCTCAATGGGGAGAAACACCCCGAGGCCAAAAAAACGGCTAAGTGACGTTGAATCGCGGTGTCAATCTCGGCACGGCAGCTGCTGGGAAACAACCCGCCAAACCTACCTGAAACCAGACTTGGAAATTTTCCCAGTCTCTCTGAACATCAACATTTACAAGTTTTACACCTTTAAAAAAATATTCTGCTTCCCTCTTGTATTCAGCATATTTGTAACAATCCCAGTCAAGTCCAAAAGCTTAAAAAAAAAAAAATTTGAATTCCCAGTGATCAACTTAAAGGAAATTGTACAAGATTTCAAATTAAGACCTTCATATTAACACACAAACTAAAAGCAACATTGGCGACTAAAATAGTGTTCAGTCAAAGTATACCCTAAACTATAGAAATAAATCCATATTTAACATTTAAAACAACTGACAATATCCCTCCCTTGTTCTACTTTACTCTGTGCTTTAAGTGAACATCCTATTCTCCTGAAACAAGTCCAGGCTCCGGCGCATGCGGGACTTACGCCGGCCGGCGAAGTCCTTTCGGCCCCGGCTTGCGTGGCACCAAAGGCCGTTCACGCCAGCCGGCGGAGTGGGAACCACTCCGGCGCGGGCCTAGCCCCTCAATGTGAGGGCTTGGCCCCTAAAGGTGCGGAGACGTCGGGTAGGCGCCGGGTAGGGGAGAATACCGGCCCACGTTCATGAGGATTTAAAGAAGACTGAAAGATTTGCCGATGATTGGCTAAAGGAAGGAATCTCCACAATAACCCTAACCATAAACACCAGTTTGGGGATTCAAAATTAACGGGCTGGAGAGGATTCAAAGTTATCTGGCTGGAAAACAAGGGCAGAAGTCCTCAGGACAAGTGAATGTTTTTCTTTTGCTTTCTGAAAATTCAGAACAGGCAGATCATTTTAAATATTTAGTGAATTTCCTGAATCAATGTGTAATCTGGTTGCAATGTTTAGATTCCTTAAAGTAAAATTTAAAGGAGGAAAGAAATGAATCTGGCTGTAAATAAATCCAAATGCTATTTCGCTAGGTTTTTTGTGATTAAATACCCAAAAAGCAATGCCCACTTACCCATTCCGGTACCAGCTGGTGCAATTTCACGGGAAAAGAGTTCCAAGGCTTTCTTCTGCATGTGGTGAACAGCCAGCCAAATAACAGCTTCACGGGGACTCTGTACAACCAAACCACAGCACTTGAGCAAAACTGGACACTTCTATCTTAACAATTAGACATCCACAGCAGATAGGTAAAAGGGAGCATTTAGATTTCTTTAACATTCTGCCTCATTTCTGTAGCTCAATGTCATTAAATGAGGAAAATGTGTGAAAGCATGATATTTTGAAAAATGGGAATATTTGGCTAAAGTTTAAAAATATCATGAAAGTATGAATTTTAAAAGAATAAATATATGACAAATGTGTTAATGTACCACAACATGGGGGGAAAGAGGCTAAAAGGACAGACATTTTCCATTAAATGAATGTTTGCACAGACTCGGTTACTTCAATCTCAAACTGACAAAACGATGCAGCGGCGTAACTGCAAAATGTTACTCATGACACCCAAATCACTCATTATGGTTTATAAAATCACTTCACATACATCTGTCCTCTTTACAGCTTGCTCTCCATAGGTGTCTTCAGATCCCAAAATCTGAACATTGACTCTTTTAAAGTCATCCAGGCCTATCTGCTCGAACATGCGTCGCATCCTTCACAAATCAACAAAAGGACAGAAAAACTGGTTTAGAATTCACCAAATTGCAAGAGCTATATGTATCAACACAAGTTGGCAGGGTTTTATTTTCAAATGGAATAACTTTTGTTGCTTCAAAAATGGGACTGGGTAAAGATGGCGATGATGAAAGCATGTGTACAGACATTGAGATAAGGTGAATACTCTGTTGTAATAAGGCTGTTCAGATTTCCAGTTCAATGTTTTGGCTATAATGCTACTCAAGTTTCAACCCTTGCATCTCTATTTTTCCTAATATTACCTATTTTCTAATTTTTCTTTTGTTTTGTTTGCTTTAGATCTTTTTTCACATTTCCCTCAAGAACTGTTCACCTTCAGGCATATTGGTTATGTTATGGGATTAGAAATCCAGAGGCTTGGATTAATGCTCTGGAGACAGGGGTTCAAATCCTACCTGGGGAATTTAAATTCAATTAATTAAATAAATCCGATATAAATTGACATGAGTAATGGTGACCATGAAACTATTACTGCATTGTTGTAAAAACTCATCTGGTTCACTAATAGAACACAGAACATACAGTGCAGAAAGAGAACATTCGGCCCACAGAGTCTGCACCGACACACCAAAGCCCTCACCTCCACCCCATCCCCGCAACCCAATAACCCCTCCCAACCCTTTTGGCCACTCAGGGCAATTATCATGGCCAATCCACCTAACCTGCACGTCTTTGGACTGTGGGAGAAAACCAGAGCACCCGGAGAAAACCCACGCAGACACAGGGAGAATGTGCAGATTCTGCACAGACAGTGACCCAGCGGGAAATCGAACCTAGGACCCTGGCGCTGTGAAGCCACAGTGCTAGCCACTTGTGCTACCGTGCTGCTCTTTAAGTAAGGAAATCTTCCATCTTTATCCAGTCTGGCATATATGGGCCGGAATTCTTTGCTCCCGCTGGCAGCACACCCCCGCCTGCTGATTTCCCAGTGGTGTGGGGTGGCTTCAATGGGAAATCCCATTGACAAGCGGCACGAGTAGAGAATCCCACCGCCAGCGAATAATGTGCCGCCGAGAATCCAGCCCATGGACTCCGAACCCATTGCGATGTGTTCACTCTTAACTGCCCTTTGAACTAATCAGCAAGCCACTCAGTTATATCAAACCACGCTGAAAAAGGTGAATAAGGATAAAACTGGACTGACCACCCAGCATTAACCAAGACACCGGACATGATAAATGCACATCCATCTCAATTGACCCTGTAAAGCCCTCCTCCCTAATACAGTACCCAGGATTCTATGTATGTTAAACAGCTGAAGCAGACAGAACCAAAGAATCTCACAAAAAATCATATCACAACAGGTCAAACGGGTGAAAATCCTGGAACTCCCTCCCTAACAGCACTGTGGGTGTACCTACACCTCAAAGACTGCAGCGGTTCAAGAAGGCAGCTCACCACAACCTTCTGAAGGGCAACTAGGGATGGGCAATAAATGTGGGCCTAACCAGCGAAGCCCACATCTCGTAAATTCATTTTTTAAAAAAGGGTGCAAAGGAGATTTATCAGAATGTTGCCTGGGATGGAGGGATTTAGTTATGAAGACAGATTGGATAGACTGGTGTTGTTTTCCTTGGAGCAGAGGAGACTGAGGATGGTCATGATTGAGATTACCATACCCCCCCCCCTGGTCAAAAGATGTGCAGGTCCAGTGATTTGGCCATGCTAAATTGCCA